>NC_065581.1:110654403-110962044 GCF_024542745.1 Macaca thibetana thibetana | reverse complement strand
TTTCTAATTTTCGCTTCTCTTCAGTATTGTCATAATTTTGACTGGCTTTTGTTGAAGGAGGCGATAAAGCTCTATGCAAACTAAAATGCCCTAGTTTTGGAGATTTTCATGTCTTTCTAATAAAGCTACTGATTGAGAGCTGAACCCTGTGAATTCAACTGTCCAAGCTAGGAAAAATTGCATGTTCAAAATTTATTATGGTAAGAAATAAGTTTATTTGTTAAATGAATTTGATTGATGTATAACACCCCATATATGTATTATGTTAATTGAAATACAAATGGCTTCAACTTAACAATTTGTAATATGTATTAGTGACTCTTATTAACCTTAGATGAAAAACATGTTAAAATTAGCAAAAATATTTATGTTTTTTGCGATCTGGGAAGTTATGGCACTAAATAGCCTTGTAATGACTGATAAGAGGTTAAGGGAGATATTAAGACCTTGATCGCTAGCTTATAGTTGAAACTGTGTTATAATGAATTATTCCCCATGATTGTCTTAAATTATGAGCCATATTGATGCTCTAGGGTTGTTTTACAAGATTGGTTGATGTCCATGTAAAGCATATAAATAGTTCAATAATCCATTGTAAGTTCATTAGGTACCCTGAGGATCAATAATATTACTGTATTGCCAAATGAACAGTCCCACTTAGACTGAGCCATCCGTTCCTCAAACCAGCAGACAGCCAGCCAAGACACATGAGATAAAGCTTGCTCTGGGTGTTAAAATCAATGAAATTCATTAAATAAAATACACTTTTCCTGAGTTTAAAAAAGTAATCTTGAAATAATGAAATTACCAAAACCCTTTATTGATTTCACTTGGAGTTGAAAACCAAGATATTAAGAAAATACAGAGTGCAAAAAACTGTGACATTATTTTATTGACTGACTTGTTTCTAAATTACTGTTTTTATCAACCCAGCATAATGGATGTCTCAACAGATTACTTAGAAAAAATAAATATTCCTAGCTGAATGGCTGTTGGTACTAATCCAAGTTAAAAATGTGATTGAGCATCAACGGATACTTTATTTAGATCATAAAGATGGCCATTTCTATCTCTTGATTTAATACACTTATTGATATGAATGCTAAAACATCATCAATTATCGAAGTATTAAATAAATCAACTCTATTTCAACATATGTTGCTTAAATAATCTTATACTAACTGGCCTATTTAAATAGGTTGTGAAGTCATTCTCACCAAGAACGTGAGGGATTAATTAGAAGCACTAGAGACAGACAGACTATCTTAAAATGTTACAGTGTAAAAAGACAGTAGAGTATACCGGTATATTAACTGGTCTACTGGTTTATTCTAGAAAGTAGACACTACATGGTCCTAATTAAATCTATATTAGAGGCTGGTTGGGAAAAAGAAAGGGAAAGAGCAATTTAAGTGAATTCAAGACTTATGGCAATGAGTAAGCAGGGTGAAAGCAAATGTACTAACCTATTCAGATGTGGAGATTCTTCTGTTAAAGTAAAAAATAATTTTCCACAGAGAGGAAACTAATTAGTCATCGAAACACAACTTAAACAAAATCGGTAGTTTATAGTCCATTATCATGGGAAAGTGAACTAATTTATGAATGGCTAAATGTTTATTTTCATAATTTATACTTCTCAGAGTGCCTGAAGTGGTTAATAATGTCTACTGTGTGTCATACAGTCTGAGCAAAAATCTTGGTTGCATTATAATGAATAAAAATTATCCTATATTATTGAAACTTGAGACCAAATGCTGATTGTTTGAAACTTTGATACTATTCTAGAGCATTTTCTGTTTGCTCATTTGCATGAAAGAGACTTTTTCTACTCATAAATAATTCATCCTCAAAAGATATTAGGAAATAAAATTTGTAGCACAGCATTTTTGAATAATAATAAACAATAGAGACATTAATAATTTGCAGTCATTATGGTTAGGGATGAACATACAGAATAGTATAAAATGTTGTGATTTTGGAAACTGATAGAGAAAATCAAAGGTGTTAAAGGTTTTAAAGGTATAATTTCTTGCTCTGTAGAAATGTAGCCTGTTTTTACACATAATCTAGTATCTTATTTAGGTATTCCTTTCCTGTTTGACTATGTCCCTGAAACATTCTTCTACTCAGATCTTTGGTCTTTCCTATGATTTCCTTTGCTAATGGGAGAAATAAAACTTTGGCATGATTGAAAAGCTTTTTAAAAACAAATGTATCAGAAGCCTTAAGAAATGTTTAAAAAGTAGTTGCCATTGACTTGTGACATACAGAGAAAGCAAAAGAGAACTGCCCTGAGAATCTCCCACCGCAAATACCATGGTTTCTGTTTCCTGGGGCTGCCAGTGACAAAGCACCACAAATATGGTGGGTTAAAAGGAATAGAAATGTGTTCTCTCGCTGTCCTAGAGCCTAAAAGTCCAAAATCAAAGTGTCAATAGGGCCACGCTGTCTCTGAAGGCTGTAGCAGGGGCTCCTTTCTTGTCCCTTCCCAGCTTCTGGTATTGCTGGCAGTCCTTGGTGTTTCTGGGTTTGCTGAGCCATCACTCCAGACTCCGAGTCTGTTGTCACACAGTGCTCTCCCTGTGTGTCTGATGCCTTGGATTCTGATTTCCCTAGATTAGGACCAACTGTATTCTAGCACGAGCTCATATTAACTTGATTACATATGCCAAGACCCTATTTCCAAGTAAGGTAACATTCACAGGTTGTGGGGACTTAGAACTTTAACGTATCTTTTAAGGGGACATCATTCAATCCACAATGCCCAGCTATTTACCCTTGAGCTTATGCACTGTTTTTCCTTCCATTATTCTGGAAGAACTGTGCTTTGTTCCTAACTAAATCTAAGCACTCTACTTGTGTATTATATTAGATCCCACCCTCTGGCCTATTCAACAACACGTATATAAAATATTTCAATCTATGTCTTGTATCACAAATTTTTCTCTCTTAAGTGGATCAACACCACTGGCATACAAACCTGTGAAATCTTTCCCATTTTAAAGACAAACTAAAACAACCCCCTTGTATCCTTGTATTACTCCATATTTCCCTCTCTTTGTTCTCTTTTACAGTAAGACACTATAAATGAGTTTTCCGTACTTCCTTTATTTAATTCTTCTTTTATTCTTTCTCTCCACCATTGCTTCACTGAAATTGTTCTTGCCAAGGTTAAAAGTGACCTTTATATTGCAAAATTCAATGGATAATTCTTGGTCTTCATCTTACTTTGAAATGGTTGATCATTGCTTCCTCCTAGAAATGCTATTTTTCTGTGTCTTCAAGACACCACAGTTGTCCCTCTTCCTCCTGACATCTCTAATTACCTCTCTTAGTCTGCTCCTTCTCATCTCCCTAGCTGCTACATGTCTGAATGCCCTTGAGCTCAGTTTTGGTTCTTGTAGCTTTTCTAATGACATGAATTCCCAAAGCAATCTCATCCAATTTCATGGCTCTAAATGTCTGAAATCTTAGAACCTTTAAATATTTGTGCAAATGCTTTCCAAGTTTATATCACCAACTGATCTGCTCTTCGGAGTTTTGGACTAGTGTATCTCAAAGACTGCATGACATCTTTGATGTTAATATTTTATATGTTAATATATTTACACTCTGTTTCCTTCTACTAGAATGTAAATCTAATGAGTGTAAAAATTTTGTCCATTGTTATATTATCTTGAAAGGTATCTGATGGGCATTGTGAATGCTCAAAAAACAGGAGTAACTTACTGAAGGAATGATTTTTTTTTTAATCTCACTTAAAAGCAGCAGCCAATAGCCATACTTAGAAAATGCCAATAAAGCAACAAAAAGAATGTGGAGTCTGTGGTTTTGAATAAAGAGAAATGCTGCTTTTTAGAAGAATCTTTTTGGTGAAAACTGTTCTTTTTATGCCAGAAAAAGAAGGATCTTCCTTATTTCTTCTCGTGTAGGGCCCATAGACTGTCTTCCTGGTTATATTCTTTGGAAGGATGATAGAATATTTGAAACATTATAAAAATGTTTGAGATATCATACAGTTGCTAGTTAATAATTATGATGACCAATTAAAAAATAGTGGCTTAAACAGATATTTCCTGTGATAATTTCTTGAATATCACTGAAACCTGAAATGAGTAAGAACACATAAAGTTTATAGGAATAACTGTCTTGTATTCATTTGCTCAGAAAAAATGTATTATTATCCTACAAATTTACATCGGGGATTTATTATCTGTAGCTTCAAAATTAACTTTTCAATGATAATAGTGCACTTTTGCATATCATGTTTAATAACTCTTTTAGCAAAGTAAAAACAAACAAACAAACAAACAAAAATCCATTTCCCAGAAGCAAGGAGAATAAAAATGTCCACCAGGCTGGAAACTAGTTAATATTGAACCCGGCAGTATACGCCACAAAACATCTTAAAACTTACCGTCCTTTCTATTTATTTTACACACATTAAAGATTGAAACTAATTACTGTGGGGGCTTTTTTGATGCCTATATTTTGATTCTATAGTGGGTTTTCTGAGGGCAGTTTTATGTCAGCAATTTGTTGGGTCCTAAGTGAGTAATAGTTCTCAGGGACTACTGATGAGACTGATGTATTTACAATGAGAACAAAGAGATTATCTCAAAACTGATTAAGTCATTTCCCAAATAAACATAACATGAACTCTTTTATTTGTGATGGTGATGAGAGAGATTGAGAGTACATATTTTAATGTTTGTCACGATATTAGTGATAGAATCTACCCGAGAAGCAGATGATTTGTGAAACTGATAGAAATGATTAGAAAAGAAATATATTTTTGAACAATCTTAATGGATAGAACAAAATCTTCAGAAACATGTGCTTGATGTTATACAAAAGCTTTAACTTTAAAGAAATGGTTGGTATTTAAGAAAGAAGTCTGGTATAAAAATTTAAGTTATTAGTAAAGACTAACAACCAGAAAAAAGAAATGTGTTTAAAATATTTTATTATTATCTAAAAGGAAGAGAATTTGGAAGACGGTGTTGAGTCGCAGAATAAATTATGCACCGTTTTAGCACTTCCTTAGTGAATCTTTTAGACAAAGACTTTGGTGCTTCAAAATAAAGAATTCTGTTCAAGCTATAAACTCACTCTGCCGTAATTGCTATGTAGCAGTTGTTCTAAAGAAGACAAAAACAAGCAACCTCCTTTTCCCTAAAGTCTGAAGCCATGCAGTCATGTCCTGGAGAAAGTCATTATAAAAGAGCCTTTTCCATGTGTTGAATCTCTTTAAGGATGTATCTGTGGATTTTATTCATCATTTCATTTATCATAAGTTTCAAAGACAAGTAATGCATTAAGTGTATTTGGTAGAGGGAGTTGCAGATTCTTAGAATTGGTTGCAATGCCTCTCAGAGGCAGTAACTGGATAAAAACTGAGTACAAGGTATGTGATGTAAGGAGGGCTGGGATCAACTTTCCATATATCTGTTTACTTTAAAGTTGATGCCATTTGCCACTCAGTGCTAATTTAAACACTCTTACAGTTTCTAGCTTCTTTTTGTTCCTGTATTTTGAGATCTCTGTATTGGCAAAAGGTTAGTGAGACCTGCAAATCAGGGGTTTGAGCACCTGTAACTCTCTGTGCACACTTCTACCTTTTCACATAAACCAATATTTGATTTGAGGTTGTCTCTCCCAGGATAGTGTGAGCTACTTAAGGGCAAGGTCATGACTTACCCTCTTCTATGACTTACCCCCTTCTATGACCTCACCTCTCTGCTGTGTCTAGGTTGCAGCAACTACACGAGGTGTCTGAAAAATAACACTGGCGTACTAGCTGGTTGAACTATGCTTTATTCCATATAATTTATTAAAATATCAACTATGATATTGAGAGCTCTGATCTCTGCATTTTTACTCATACTTTTCTGTTCCAAAGTGTTTTTTTTTAAATGTGAAAAGAGTCAATTTAGTAATTAAACTCAAGAATGTGGACATTAACTCCATAACATGATAATCGAAATAAATTAGTTGTCTGGAGCTTAGTTAAACTCTTCAACTCTTCAATTCTAGCGCAAACAAATCTGTATTTGTTAACACTTGTCCTCTAAGAAAATTTGTTTTTGTTTTCCCTCCAATGATAGCTTAAGAATTTACTACTGTGCCATTTTAGTTACAAAGTCTTGACATATTTAGAGGACTTGGACATATATATCCAGGTATTTTTGGAATTCTTATGGAAAACTCACATTATCAATTTTTCACTTCCATCGTTTCACTGCTGAGTAGCTAGATAGCATGCGATCTTTATAATTCTTTGCATTTAGTTTTTCAAATAACACACTTTGAGGACATCCTGAGCAATTACATTATTTCACAATTTGATACTACTTCAAAGACAATCTTATCATAAGAACTGTGCTATTATCTTCTTCCATAAAATGCAAGGCAAATAATTAGGTTACCATTTGTTTTTGCCTCATTTTCTTTTGTAACATGTTAACTAAGGTCTTTCCTGATGGCCTAACTGATTTTCAGGCTCATATATAAAAGGAAAGCAAATCTTATTTTCTTTACTTTGAAACTCCTTTAGCATATTCAATTTCTTCTGCAATTTTGTTTTTACTTTTGATCTACTTGGATAGTCTCTTCATGGATATTCTCTAAAAATATAAGAAAGCAAATAATTTCTTTTTTATTTAGAGCTGTTGAATTTGCCAGTTTGCTGTGCTGAATTTTGATTGAGTTTATGAGCTTTTTGATGAGGCACATGTTAGTTTTTATATTTATAGTAAGTTTTAAAAACTATCTTCAGTTTTATTGAAAATTAGTGATTTAAACATGTGTATCCTAAAACTCCTTTCTGATATTGTTATCTTTTATTTAGTATTAGAAGGAAGTGTTTTTCTTTTAAATTTCTCTGCTAGAAAAATTAGACTTAATTGTGTAAAAATCACACCATCATTTTTGTATGTGTTACTGAAAACCTATCTCAGTATGCCTCTTTTCCTATATGCTCAAAATTTATTTTATCCAGAGATAGTTATTTGCTTTACTCTCCCTCCCTCTACTCTACTTATAAAGACTGGTGTTGGGTGCCCCACGCTGACATTCAGACCTTCGCCCAGCCAAATGGCCTTTATCTCTGAAGACCTGGGATTTCTCTCATGGAGTATTCACATCTGAGAACTATTCTGGACACTTTATAATAAGAGCAGAGTAATAATTTCCATGTATTGAGCACATACCAAGCGCCACATGCTATGCTGGTTGCATCATACATTTTCCTTAATTCAATTCTCACAATAACCTTACAGTATTGGAAATATTATGTGTCTTTTATAATGAGGAAGCTTGAATTAGACAGTTTGAGTAACTTAATTTGGATCAATTATAAGTACAAGCGATGGGGATTTGAACTCAGGCTGGTGGTCTCTGGAACCTCTGCCCTTACTCTTTGTGCTTGGTACACCATAAATGTATTTCTGTAAGTGCAACAGATTAATTAATGTCTCCTGCATTCTCTAATTTTTGGTTACTGTTCGTAGGCTGGCTTCCTAGTCTTTTTCTCCTATAGCTGGTGACCATTTAAAAATTGTGGTAGTGCTTCCTAGTGCTTTAAATATGGGAAACTCTTTTTTTTAATAACCATCAATTTTGTGGACTTTTCAACATGGTCGTAATGTTTTAGAATAATGATTGAATAAAGTATGTGAAGGCAAAAGCCACCAGAGAATTCCGTAATGCTGTGAGATGAAGTTGCATTTTATGTATTGCAATAGTATCTACATATTTTTAACTGCAAAACTACAGATACACAATTATTAATAAACTTACAGAACATTTCATTGGTAGTGTGACCTTCAGTTTTTAATATCAGAGCTTTATATTTGCTTGCTTCCTTATGTCCTTGCCCTGAAATAATATCTTCTACCTCAAAATTCTATACATACTTTATTTTCTCTAAATAATTGGAAAGTAGCCGTATATATGTGTATATATATAAAATACACAGAATAGAATAGTACTCTACCAGGATGTCTTTCTCTTAATAGCTGTTACCTGAGAGTGGTACTTGGCGAGGGGTAATTTAGTTTGCAGATGGAATTAAGGCTACTAATCAGCTGACCTCAAAATAAGGAGATTATTTTGGATGATGTGGGTGGCCCAATGTAGTCCTAATGTTAATTAAAAGATAGGAAAGGAAGGCAGAAGAAGAAAATAATATGTGACAACAAAAACAGAGATCAAAGTGTTGCCATACTGGCTTGGAAGATGGAAGGAGTGGCCAAGAGCCAAGGATGCAGGTGTCCTCTAGAAGCTAGAAAAGTCGAAGAAAGGAATTCCCCACTAGAGTCTCCAAAAAGAATGCGGCTGTGTTGGTGACTTGATTTTTAGCTCAGTGAGACCACTTCATACTTCTGGACTCCAGAACTGCAAGATAATAAATTTGTGTTGTTTTTTGCCATGAAATTTGTGGTGATAAAGTAGCAATAGGAAACTAATTATATATATTTTTATTTACATACATTTCCTTGTTTTGCAAATAGCTTTTATGCTAATAAAAGTGCTACTTTATATTTCTTTACAATAAAAAATTCTACTTTTGAATTTTCTCTCTCTCTTTTCTCTTAGAACTGTGACCTGAAAAGATTAATCATATCATCATGTCAAGATTTAACATTAACATGATGTAAACCAAATTCACCCTTCTGTTACAGTTGGTTACACAGTAAGCTTCAAGAATTCATGTTCTTATAGAACATGTTCTTACAGGTCTTATAGAAGGGGGACCAGAATAGAATGATTTAATTATTTCTTCTCATTAAATAGGAATACAGTTTTTCTCTAACTTTTTCATCAGTAGAGTGCTTTATTTATTTATTTTTTTGCTAAACTGTGGTTCTTTCAAAAAGAACGTCATGGCATTGCTTGCAAACCTCTGGCAGAACAGCTGTAGCAACAGTGTTAAGTCTCACACTGCTGCTGTCATTCTCCAAGGGGAATGACCAAGGTGATTTAAACAGGAGCAACTATGAGACCTTTGCTGGGACCTTAATTTTCTCCTAGAAAAATAAAGATCTTGCAAGCCTTACTAAAAGATATTATCTTTTATTCATTCAAAACACCATTATTGATATCCTACTGTGAATACATATAACCATCTGCCCTGGGGACATTCACAGCTTGTGAGGAATGAGACTGTGGGACTTTGGCAAGAAGCCCATTGCATATGTTTGGGAAACATCCAAGAAGAAAGTATTAATTCTACTTTGGGAAATCTGAGTAAGATGTTGTGGTAGGGAGAAGAAAGAGTATCACAGGAATAGGGAGCTCCATTTGCCAGGTGACAGAAATGTCAATGTGCATGCTGTAGTATTTGAGTGACAGTTAGAACCTGACAAGCGATGAAACTGTTTGGGTAGAGGGATAAGGTTTCAAAGGGTCTATAATGTCATATTAAAGAGGCTGGAATTTATCCTGTTTTCAATGGAGCGCCATTATAGATATGTAATTGGAAGTGTGCACAATAATATTTATGTTTCCAAGCAACACAAAGCAGCAATTGGAGAGAAGGGATATCTAAGAGGAGATATAGAAGAGTGAACCCAATGATGAGGTGATTTTAATTGAGCTTCCAGTTCCACTAGACCTCTGTGATTTACAAGCAGCTAAAACAGCATCTGACACATCGCAGTAGGTATTCACTAAATATGTATCAAGCATTATTGAATAAACCAATGAATACAGGCCTACATTGAAACTGGATGGATTTTTAAAAATTGTAGGAAATTATAAGTACCCCAACTAGAATGTAAGTTCTAGAAATAGAATGTAACAGGTTATATATAGATAAGTTGTTTTCTTCCTCTGAGTTATTTTAATTTTTTAAAATTTTGGATTTTCTGTAGTTTGAATATGATACGCTTTTTTTTGTTGTTGTTTGTTTGTTTCATAAAGAATTTATCCTGCTTGATATTCTCTGGGATTCCTGGCTCCGATGTTTGGAATCTGATATTAATTTGAGGAAATTATCAGTCATTAGTGCTTCAAATATTTCTTCTGTTTCTTTCTCTCTTTCTTTTCTTTACACAGGTTACCTTTTTTAGTTTTCCCAAACAGTTCTTGGACATTCTGTTATTTATTTATTTATTTATTTATTTAAGTCCCTTTTCTCTTTCCATTTTCATTTTTGAAGTTTCTAGTTAGGTATCCTGGAGCTCAGGGTCATTCCTCAGTTGTGTCTTGTCTACCAATGAGCCCGTCAAAGGCATTCTTTATTTCTATTACAGTGTTTTTGATCTCTACTATTTCTTTTATTTTTCTTAAAATTTCCATTGTTCTGCTTCTATTGCCCATCTGCTCTTGAATGCTATCTACTTTATCTATTAGAGCTCTTAGCATACTAATTATAGTTGTTTTAAATTCTGGTTCTGATAATTCCGACATCCCTGGCATAGCTGGGTCTGGTTCTGTAGCTTGGTTTCTCTTTATATTGTGGGATTTGTTTTATTTTGTTTTTTGCCTTTCAACATGGTTTGTAACTTTTTTCTTAGTAGCCAAACATTATGTACTGGGTGCAGGGAACAATAAGAAATGAGCCTTTACAAATGTGTTGGTAAGGTGTGGGGAAGGGGAAGTGGTCTATAGTCCTATGATTAGGTCTCGGTCTTTTAGTGAGCCTGTGCCTCTGAACTGTGAATTTCACAAGTGCTTCTCAGTCTACCTCCACCCTTCATAGGTGGGACAGGATGGCTGGACTAGGCTGGAGTTGAGAATTTCCCTTCTCCCATGTCAGTTAGGCACTGATAGAACCCCAATAGCTTAGACTCTGATATGGCAGTTTCTCTTGAGGGCAGCTCTTGTTAAGAAGGACAAAATGCTCTGGTGTATTTCAAAATGTTTCCTTTTCCTCCCTCTGCTCTAAGCCCCAGAAAATTTTTCTCCAATATTCACTATGAGAATCTGGTTGAGCTCCTGAGGTAAAACTCACCAATGTAGGCATCTCTTATGACTGGGCCCCCTAGAGTTACTGACTCTCAGAGTTATCCGCTCTGAGCCTCTGGCAATTCATCAATTACAGTTCAGGGTTTTCAACCCCGGAAGGTTTTTGCTGGAAGTCTCTGGTCTTGTAAGCTGTGATTTTCTGTACTCACCTGTCTTCTATCCAATTTGAGGGCAGCAGTTTGTCCTGTGACCTCACTTCTCTGCATCTAACAAGAGTTGTTGATTTTTCAGTTTGTTCAGTTTTTTACTTGCTTTTTGCCCAAAGTGACAACTTCCAAGTTCCTTACTTGCTGAGCTGGAAGTTCTGAATGCTTGCTTTTTGCAGTGGTATGACATGTTAATTCTAAAACTACCAGATGTGCATTCTTGGTCTGAGAAAATAAATTACTATGAAAAATGAGAGCTACTTTTCTATCTATTGAAGGTAAGCTTAAGAGAAGGTAAAGGAGAAGGTCAGAATAAGTCCTGTGGTATTGGATTTAGAATAGTAGGTCTCAGCCGGGCGCGGTGGCTCAAGCCTGTAATCCCAGCACTTTGGGAGGCCGAGACGGGTGGATCTCCAGGTCAGGAGATGGAGACCATCCTGGCTAACACGGTGAAACCCCGTCTCTACTAAAAAATACAAAAAACTAGCCGGACGAGGTGGCAGGCGCCTGTAGTCCCAGCTACTCCGGAAGCTGAGGCAGGAGAATGGCGTGAACCTGGGAGGCGGAGCTTGCAGTGAGCCGAGATCCGGCCACTGCACTCCAGCCTGGGCGACAGAGCGAGACTCTGTCTCAAAAAAAAAAAAAAAAAAAAAAAAAAAAAAAGAATAGTAGGTCTCAGCATGAACTCAGTATGTACAGGTATATATACATACATGTATCTAGATCTAGATATATATATACATACATGTATTTAGATCTAGATATATATACATGCATATATATATCTAGATACATACAAAAAATTTGTGTATATATGCAAACATATTTATGTCTACATATGTATCTAGATCTAGATATATATACATACATATATACATATATACATACATGTATCTAGATCTAGATACATATGTAGACATAAATATGTTTGCATATATACATAAATTTTTTGTATGTATCTAGATATATATATATGCAAGTATATATATATCTAGATACATATATATACACTAAATTTTTTTTTATCTCTGTCCACTGACAGGTTGTAGAAGCTATACATCCTAAAATTAGTGAGCCCATCTAGCACCTAGAAGCTAGTTTCTAAATATCAATTTCTAATAAAAGGAGCCAGGCCTCCTTGAAGAAATGGCTGATTCCAATGGTGAGACAGTGCTATGAGTTGAACTCTGTCCTCCTTCAATTCATAGATTGAAGTACAAAACTACAGAATCTTACAATATGACCTTATTTGGAAATAGGATCATTACAGGTATATTTAGTTAAGATGAGGTCATTAAGGCAGGTCCTAATCCAAAATGACTGGTGTGTAAAGGGAGAATTCCACTCAAAGATACAGAGACATGTGAAGAGGGGTGACAATGTGAGGAGACACAGGAAGAGGTGGCCTTCTATAAGCCAAGGAGAGAGGCCTGGAACCAATCTTTTTCTCATGGCCCTCAGAAGGAAACTACCATGCTGACACCTTGATTTTGAAGTTCTAACCTTCAAAACTGTGAGATGACACATTGCTGTTGTTTTCACCACTTGGACTGTGGTGCCTTGTACAACAGTCATAGCAAACTAACAGAAGGGGTAGCACAAGGTTAGTGTGGAGTATCTCTGATTACTGAAATCTCAAAAAATGATGTCGATGTGTAAAAAAGACATAGGGACCATCTTAAATATGAGGAAAATTTGAACAAAACACAATTAATGATACTAAAAATTGCAACCCATCACATAAAAAAATCAATGAGTTCATACTGACATGAAAAAATGACTAAATAAATTGAAAGGAATGTTCTTGTCTACAGGAGATTATAATTAAAAATGTAGAAAAAATGATTAGGAAATCACCTTTTGCCAATAATTACAATAAATCTTTTCAGGAAAGAATCATAAATGAACATTAAAATGAAGGGAAGATGACGTTATAGAAAATAGTATATTTACACAATCTTAAATTATCATCCTACAAGAAACATTAACTACGAGGGGAAAAATAGTAGCTTAACCATGAAGAAACCTAGAAGACGCTACCTTAATGGAGTGATCAAAATCAAGATCACCAACAATGGGACAGATTGATACAATGTGCCTCCTGATAGATTGCACCAAGAAGGATGAAACATGCAAGAATGATAAAGTGTAAAAGAGTAACATTTAGGGGGCGGAGCAAGATGGCCTAATAGGAACAGCTCCAGTCTCCAACTCCCAGCGCGAGCGACACAGAAGACCGGTGATTTCTGCATTTTCAACTGAGGTACTGGGTTCATCTCACTGGGGAGTGCCGGACGATCGGTGCTGGTCAGGTGCTGCAGCCCGACCAGTGAGAGCTGAAGCAGGGCAAGGCATTGCCTCACCTGGGAAGCGCAAGGGGGAAGGGAATCCCTTTTCCTAGCCAGGGGAACTGAGACACACAACACCTGGAAAATCGGGTAACTCCCACCCCAATACTGTGCTTTAAGCAAACAGGCACACCAGGAGATCATATCCCACACCTGGCCGGGAGGGTCCCACGCCCACGGAGCCTCCCTCATTGCTAGCACAGCAGTCTGTGATCTACCGGCAAGGCAGCAGCGAGGCTGGGGGAGGGGCGCCCGCCATTGCTGAGGCTTAAGTAGGTAAACAAAGCTGCTGGGAAGCTCGAAGTGGGTGGAGCTCACAGCAGCTCAAGGAAACCTGCCTGTCTCTGTAGACTCCACCTCTGGGGACAGGGCACAGTAAACAATAACAAACTCAGCAGAAACCTCTGCAGACGCAAACGACTCTGTCTGACAGCTTTGAAGAGAGCAGTGGATCTCCCAACACGGAGGTTGAGATCTGAGAAGGGACAGACTCCCTGCTTAAGTGGGTCCCTGACCCCTGAGTAGCCTAACTGGGAGACATCCCCCACTAGGGGCAGTCTGACACCCCACACCTCACAGGGTGGAGTACACCCCTGAGAGGAAGCTTCCAAAGCAAGAATCAGGCAGTTACACTCGCTGTTCAGAAATATTCTATCTTCTGCAGCCTCTGCTGCTGATACCCAGGCAAACAGGGTCTGGAGTGGACCTCAAGCAATCTCCAACAGACCTACAGCTGAGGGTCCTGACTGTTAGAAGGAAAACTATCAAACAGGAAGGACACCTACACCAAAACCCCATCAGTTCATCACCATCATCAAAGACCAGAGGCAGATAAAACCACAAAGATGGGGAAAAAGCAGGGCAGAAAAGCTGGAAATTCAAAAAATAAGAGCGCATCTCCCCCGGCAAAGGAGCGCAGCTCATCGCCAGCAACGGATCAAAGCTGGACAGAGAATGACTTTGACGAGATGAGAGAAGAAGGCTTCAGTCCATCAAATTTCTCAGAGCTAAAGGAGGAATTACGTACCCAGCGCAAAGAAACTAAAAATCTTGAAAAAAAAGTGGAAGAATTGATGGCTAGAGTAATTAATGCAGAGAAGGTCATAAACGAAATGAAAGAGATGAAAACCATGACACGAGAAATACGTGACAAATGCACAAGCTTCAGTAACCGACTCGATCAACTGGAAGAAAGAGTATCAGCGATTGAGGATCAAATGAATGAAATGAAGCGAGAAGAGAAACCAAAAGAAAAAAGAAGAAAAAGAAATGAACAAAGCCTGCAAGAAGTATGGGATTATGTAAAAAGACCAAATCTACGTCTGATTGGGGTGCCTGAAAGTGAGGGGGAAAATGGAACCAAGTTGGAAAACACTCTTCAGGATATCATCCAGGAGAACTTCCCCAACCTAGTAGGGCAGGCCAACATTCAAATCCAGGAAATACAGAGAACGCCACAAAGATACTCCTCGAGAAGAGCAACTCCAAGACACATAATTGCCAGATTCACCAAAGTTGAAATGAAGGAAAAAATCTTAAGGGCAGCCAGAGAGAAAGGTCGGGTTACCCACAAAGGGAAGCCCATCAGAATAACAGCAGATCTCTCGGCAGAAACTCTCCAAGCCAGAAGAGAGTGGGGGCCAATATTCAACATTCTTAAAGAAAAGAATTTTAAACCCAGAATTTCATATCCAGCCAAACTAAGTTTCATAAGTGAAGGAGAAATAAAATCCTTTACAGATAAGCAAATGCTTAGAGATTTTGTCACCACTAGGCCTGCCTTACAAGAGACCCTGAAGGAAGCACTAAACATGGAAAGGAACAACCGGTACCAGCCATTGCAAAAACATGCCAAAATGTAAAGACCATCAAGGCTAGGAAGAAACTGCATCAACTAACGAGCAAAATAACCAGTTAATATCATAATGGCAGGATCAAGTTCACACATAACAATCTTAACCTTAAATGTAAATGGACTAAATGCTCCAATTAAAAGACACAGACTGGCAAACTGGATAAAGAGTCAAGACCCATCAGTCTGCTGTATTCAGGAGACCCATCTCACACGCAGAGACATACATAGGCTCAAAATAAAGGGATGGAGGAAGATTTACCAAGCAAATGGAGAACAACAAAAAGCGGGGGTTGCAATACTAGTCTCTGATAAAACAGACTTTAAACCATCAAAGATCAAAAGAGACAAAGAAGGCCATTACATAATGGTAAAGGGATCAATTCAACAGGAAGAGCTAACTATCCTAAATATATATGCACCCAATACAGGAGCACCCAGATTCATAAAGCAAGTCCTTAGAGACTTACAAAGAGACTTAGACTCCCATACAATAATAATGGGAGACTTCAACACTCCACTGTCAACATTAGACAGATCAACGAGACAGAAAGTTAACAAGGATATCCAGGAATTGAACTCATCTCTGCAGCAAGCAGACCTAATAGACATCTATAGAACTCTCCACCCCAAATCAACAGAATATACATTCTTCTCAGCACCACATCGTACTTACTCCAAAATCGACCACGTAATTGGAAGTAAAGCACTCCTCAGCAAATGTACAAGAACAGAAATTATAACAAACTGTCTCTCAGACCACAGTGCAATCAAACTAGAACTCAGGACTACGAAACTCAATCAAAACCGCTCAACTACATGGAAACTGAACAACCTGCTCCTGAATGACTACTGGGTACATAACGAAATGAAGGCAGAAATAAAGATGTTCTTTGAAACCAATGAGAACAAAGATACAACATACCAGAATCTCTGGGACACATTTAAAGCAGTGTGTAGAGGGAAATTTATAGCACTAAATGCCCACAAGAGAAAGCAGGAAAGATCTAAAATTGACACTCTAACATCGCAATTAAAAGAACTAGAGAAGCAAGAGCAAACACATTCGAAAGCTAGCAGAAGGCAAGAAATAACTAAGATCAGAGCAGAACTGAAGGAGATAGAGACACAAAAAACCCTCCAAAAAATCAATGAATCCAGGAGTTGGTTTTTTGAAAAGATCAACAAAATTGACAGACCACTAGCAAGACTAATAAAGAAGAAAAGAGAGAAGAATCAAATCGACACAATTAAAAACGATAAAGGGGATATCACCACCGATCCCACAGAAATACAAACTACCATCAGAGAATACTATAAACACCTCTACGCAAATAAACTGGAAAATCTAGAAGAAATGGATAATTTCCTGGACACTTACACTCTTCCAAGACTAAACCAGGAAGAAGTTGAATCCCTGAATAGACCAATAGCAGGCTCTGAAATTGAGGCAATAATTAATAGCCTACCAACCAAAAAAAGTCCAGGACCAGATGGATTCACAGCTGAATTCTACCAGAGGTACAAGGAGGAGTTGGTACCATTCCTTCTGAAACTATTCCAATCAATAGAAAAAGAGGGAATCCTCCCTAACTCATTTTATGAGGCCAACATCATCCTGATACCAAAGCCTGGCAGAGACACAACTAAAAAAGAGAATTTTAGACCAATATCCCTGATGAACATCGATGCAAAAATCCTCAATAAAATACTGGCAAACCGGATTCAGCAACACATCAAAAAGCTTATCCACCATGATCAAGTGGGCTTCATCCCTGGGATGCAAGGCTGGTTCAACATTCGCAAAACAATAAACATAATCCAGCATATAAACAGAACCAAAGACAAGAACCACATGATTATCTCAATAGATGCAGAAAAGGCTTTTGACAAAATTCAACAGCGCTTCATGCTAAAAACGCTCAATAAATTCGGTATTGATGGAACGTACTTCAAAATAATAAGAGCTATTTATGACAAACCCACAGCCAATATCATACTGAATGGGCAAAAACTGGAAAAATTCCCTTTGAAAACTGGCACAAGACAGGGATGCCCTCTCTCACCACTCCTATTCAACATAGTGTTGGAAGTTCTGGCTAGGGCAATCAGGCAAGAGAAAGAAATCAAGGGTATTCAGTTAGGAAAAGAAGAAGTCAAATTGTCCCTGTTTGCAGATGACATGATTGTATATTTAGAAAACCCCATTGTCTCAGCCCAAAATCTCCTTAAGCTGATAAGCAACTTCAGCAAAGTCTCAGGATACAAAATTAATGTGCAAAAATCACAAGAATTCTTATACACCAGTAACAGACAAACAGAGAGCCAAATCAGGAATGAACTTCCATTCACAATTGCTTCAAAGAGAATCAAATACCTAGGAATCCAACTTACAAGGGATGTAAAGGACCTCTTCAAGGAGAACTACAAACCACTGCTCAGTGAAATCAAAGAGGACACAAACAAATGGAAGAACATACCATGCTCATGGATAGGAAGAATCAATATCGTGAAAATGGCCATACTGCCCAAGGTAATTTATAGATTCAATGCCATCCCCATCAAGCTACCAATGAGTTTCTTCACAGAATTGGAAAAAACTACTTTAAAGTTCATATGGAACCAAAAAAGAGCCTGCATCTCCAAGACAATCCTGAGTCAAAAGAACAAAGCTGGAGGCATCACGCTACCTGACTTCAAACTATACTACAAGGCTACAGTAACCAAAACAGCATGGTACTGGTACCAAAACAGAGATATAGACCAATGGAACAGAACAGAGTCCTCAGAAATAATACCACACATCTACAGCCATCTGATCTTTGACAAACCTGAGAGAAACAAGAAATGGGGAAAGGATTCCCTATTTAAGAAATGGTGCTGGGAAAATTGGCTAGCCATAAGTAGAAAGCTGAAACTGGATCCTTTCCTTACTCCTTATACGAAAATTAATTCAAGATGGATTAGAGACCTAAATGTTAGACCTAATACCATAAAAATCCTAGAGGAAAACCTAGATAGTACCATTCAGGACATAGGCATGGGCAAAGACTTCATGTCTAAAACACCAAAAGCAACGGCAGCAAAAGCCAAAATTGACAAATGGGATCTCATTAAACTAAAGAGCTTCTGCACAGCAAAAGAAACTACCATCAGAGTGAACAGGCAACCTACAGAATGGGAGAAAATTTTTGCAATCTACTCATCTGACAAAGGGCTAATATCCAGAACCTACAAAGAACTCAAACAAATTTACAAGAAAAAAAAACAAACAACCCCATCAAAAAGTGGGCAAAGGATATGAACAGACATTTCTCAAAAGAAGACATTCATGCAGCCAACAGACACATGAAAAAATGCTCATCATCACTGGCCATCAGAGAAATGCAAATCAAAACCACAATGAGATACCATCTCACACCAGTTAGAATGGCGATCATTAAAAAGTCAGGAAACAACAGGTGCTGGAGAGGATGTGGAGAAATAGGAACACTTTTACACTGTTGGTGGGATTGTAAACTAGTTCAACCATTATGGAAAACAGTATGGGGATTCCTCAAGGATCTAGAACTAGATGTACCATATGACCCAGCCATCCCATTACTGGGTATATACCCAAAGGATTATAAATTATGCTGCTATAAAGACACATGCACACGTATGTTTATTGCAGCACTATTCACAATAGCAAAGACTTGGAATCAACCCAAATGTCCATCAGTGACAGATTGGATTAAGAAAATGTGGCACATATACACCATGGAATACTATGCAGCCATCAAAAAGGATGAGTTTGTGTCCTTTGTAGGGACATGGATGCAGCTGGAAACCATCATTCTTAGCAAACTATCACAAGAACAGAAAACCAAACACCGCATGTTCTCACTCATAGGTGGGAACTGAACAATGAGATCACTTGGACTCAGGAAGGGGAACATCACACACTGGGGCCTATCATGGGGAGGGGGGAGGGGGGAGGGATTGCATTGGGAGTTATACCTGATGTAAATGACAAGTTGATGGGTGCAGCACACCAACATGGCACAAGTATACATATGTAACAAACCTGCATGTTATGCACATGTACCCTACAACTTAAAGTATAATAATAATAAATAAATTTAATAAAATAAAATAAAATAAAATAAAATGAAAGAAGTAGCAAGTGAAAAAAAAAGATTAACATTTAGGAATTTGGGTAAAGTGTATAAGGGAATTTTTTATACTACTTTTATAATTTTTATGTAAGTGATTTTATTTCAAAATGAAAAGTGCTGCATTTGGTAAAAGACTAGGTAAAAAGGATGAGGAGAGGAGAAATGAGGATTCCTGGTGTGTGGTGTTTTGCTTGAGTCATGATACAGGTGGAGAATTACCTGGAAATGCTCGGCAAATCATTGTTGAGTAGATATTATGAATACAGAACAAAGGATAGTGTTAAGAAGCAAGGTAATAAATTATGTTTCATGCATGGTGATATGGTTTGGCTCTGTGTCCCCACCCAAATTTCATGTTGAATTTTAATCCCCAGTGTTAGAGGTGTGGCCTGGTGGGAGATGATTGAATCTAAAGGTTTAGCACCAGTCCCCTAGTGCTGTCTTGTGATAAAGTTGTCATGAGATCTTGTTGTTTGAAAGTGTGTAAAATTTCCCTCTTCACTCTCTCTTTCTCCTGCCACCATGTTAAGATGTGTTTGCTTCCCCTTTACCTTCCACCGTGATTGTAAGTTTCCTGAGGTCTCCCAAACCACGCCTCCTGTACAGCCCGAAGAACTGTGAGTTAATTAAACCTCTTTTCTTTATAAATTTCCCAGTCTCAGGTAGTTCTTTATAGCAGTGTGAGAACAGACTAATACACATGGGAAATTTGGTGTATTCAACTGGTGTAGTGATTCTTTTTAGCAAAATGAAAAAATAAAGGCAATGTTTGAATACTACAAAAGCAGGTTTTCCCTGTTATCATGAAATTTTAATTAAAATAATTTTAGGATTTATTCTTTCTCAAGAATTAGCTTTTGGAAAAAATAATATGATAACAAAGATATTGTTTTAAAAGAGGACAAAAATAGGTAGCATAATATAGTAGATAAAGATCTACTAAGGTGGTTAGTTAGTATGAAATTAGAAACCCAATTTCTGATTCCTAACATAGGTTGCAGCAGGAGAGATCTCTGAAATTATGGGTGACTGTGTTATTAAAGGTGTTTTAGCAGAAAGGCCTTCCTTAGGTGATTGCTATGTATTTAGGCTAAGTGAGCCATATTTGAAGGGCAACTAATCACGATTCACTTCTCAAGTGTCTTATTTACAACATTTTGATTAGTCATTTTGGTCTACTAGGACACATCAGATACAACTCCAAATCCCGAGAAGAGGTCATCAGCAGGTTTTCAGCAGTGGAGCCGGGTGGATAGGACACCTGAATTTTGATCCGAAGGGAAACCTCTTAAGTCAGCACCCTAGGGAAATGTATTTCTCTGATGCTGTCAAAATCAATGGATCTTTCAGACGTAGTATTTTGTAAACAAGTGCCTGGATATCCACTCTTTCCATTTTTTGAAAAAAAATTCCTACTACCCACTCTCCATGTGCACTTTCGAAAAAAAAAAAAAAAAAAACAGATATCTTTTCTCACTGAAGGCTATGTTAGTTACTATGGTTTATTAAATATAGCTTGGACTCAATCCCCCATTTGCCCTCCCAAAAAAAGCTTCTGTAATAAGTCATAATATAGTTATTTAATTATTTAATAGTCTTACTTTTATTACATTGATTATTCTTACAGGTTAGATGGTCATTTTAATGGATTTTATCACACTGTTGCTGACCGACAGCCTTGTGCTAAATGCATTGTAAACCTCAGGATGCTTTATCCTGTCTATCTGTGCCTTGCACACTAAATCCTATACTACTATACACACTGAATCCTTCAGGGACTGTTCAGGTATATACTGTGAACCTGGGAAGGTGTTAGGAGAGAAACATCCTCTTATTTCTGCAGTTTCTTGGGAAAATTAGCTAGATGATTTGTGAGACTGTTTTTCTTACTGTGTCATTTTGTGCCATAAAAGGCCTTCTGGTGTTAGTGAGCATATCCCCAAGAAAGGAAAAAAACATCGAATGAAGAGGTTTATTGGAGTCTCGCCTTCCTTTGGTATCTTATTTGTAAAGCCAGGCTGCATAGAAAGAGCTGAGATAGATTTTCTTCTTCCCTGCTGCCTCTTTCAGACCCGTGAATAAAGCATTTTGTTATTGATCTGCTGCCGGTACCTCCTGGAGCAATAGTTTTGATCTCTAATTCCTTTAAAACAGTCTCAGCAACCCAACTCAGGCTGACTCCCTTTTTCTTTAGTTAACATTCTGACATGCGAATTTAGCAGAGGAATGTCTTTTAATAGACTCATGGTTTATTATTTAAGTGAAAACTAAACAACACTAACACACTGGGCAATGGAATGCACCACCGGCTCATGCTTAGATAGCCTTGTTGCTTAAATATAGCTCCTTAGGTATATGCTTCTAAGATCACTTATGCTTGTTTGTCACAATGTGTTTAGCATAGGTTACTCAGTGTGTAGTAACAAAATAGATCTGCATTCCATGGAGATACCATTCTTTACCCTTTTAAAAGTCCCAACTTACATTATTTTGATTGATTATTACATTATTTTGATCTCTGAGAAAGATAAAACTCAGAAACTGGTGAGCTTCTCTGTGGGACAGGGCCTACTATGAGCGTGGCATGGGCTTGCGGTGAGGATGAGGGCTCCCTTGGCCTAGCCCTCCTGAGGCTTCACGCCACTTGCCACTCGCCAGCACTCAGCAGCTCTTTGTAGTTCAAAGAGAGACTCTGCTCCAAGTGTCTTTGGAATTAATAGCTCAGTCAACCAGCAGACATGGTTTTCTCTTCCTAACATCATTAAATCAGTGCTCAAATGTTAAATTTTTGTGTCTTCATTTTTCAAGTGAAGAAAACATTTCTGTTTTTTGAGCATATGCTCAGCAATATGGATGGGAGATAGAAAGTATTAGATTCTATGTTCTAGTTCTCATGGAGTTTTTCATCTAGCAAGGAAAATGAGATACATGTCCTAACAGCAAACAATACAAGACGGGTGGTTATCAGTAGCATCACCAGTAGAAGACATTCTCCTTATAACAATTTTCTCTTTGACACCCTGGATCACATAAAGAAGGCAAAAGATAGTTTAATTCACCAGATAGTGACTCTTTTTTTTTTTTTTTTTTGACCTTTTAAGATTATCAGAAGAATCAAATCCGGTTGACCCCGTTTATATGTGTGAAAGAAAAGTAAACTATGCAATGATTCTTGTGTAGATGAGGGCTTTCCCATATTATATTTTTTGCAATCTTCTAATTAGCTTCCTTTTCCAACTACCATAACTATTTTTTTCATATAAGAAAAATTTTTATTGACAAGACAGTTTCTTTTTTCAGGAATTCCTTTCTTCCTCCTACTCTTTCATTGACACATAGCATTAGATACTGAGCCCATCCAACACCAGACTTCTCTAACCATTCTGTGCACACTATATTTTAATTTTTATGTGTTTCTTTTAATATTTAAAGTTACATAATTTTCAAACATAAAAATAGGGAAACTAGGTTCTTACCAAGAAGGAAAAAAAATCCAGTAGAGGATTTAGTGGGTTGAATTGTGGCTTCTTGAAGATATGTCCTCGTCCTAATCTTCAGAGCCTGTAAATGGAAAAAAGGGTCTTTGCAGATATAATTAGACTAAGCATCTCAGGATGAGATCAGCTTGTGGTAAGGTGGGGCCTAAATCCAACGACAAGGGTCCTTATACGAGAGACGACACAGACAGATGAGCAGAGACACAGAGGAGAAAGCCATGTGAAGACTGAGGCAGCGTTATGCTGTTACAAGCCAAGGGGCACCTGGAGTCACCAGAAGTTCCAAGAGACAAGGATGGATTCTCTCCAAGAGGCTTAGGAGAGAGCATGGCACTGCTGACACCTTGATTTTTGACTTCCAGACTCTAAAACTGAGATAGAATAAACTCTTGTTGTTATAAAGCTTTTAGTTCACAGTGATTTGCTATTGCAGCCGTGAGAAACAAATATAGAGAGCATTCCAGAAACAGAAGATGCAAGAGCTAGTCAGATTGGGAGAGTGGGTTTTTAACATGAAATCCTTGTTAAGATAGAGAAAACTGGGAGAAGAGTAGAATAAAAACTTTGCTCATCAGCATTTATGCCTGTCCTTTCTTCTTTTCTCCTGTTAGAGGAGATTTTAATCTGTAGCCATTGTTCTGATTCTGATATTTTCTCAGGGACCTCAAAGGTACTAAGATCCCTTCTCTGTTTCCTTTCTCTTTACCTGATTTAAGGTTTCATTCCTGCTAGCATTTAAATATATCCTTGTGAATTCCATTTAAAAAGACAAACAAACAGAAAATCTTAATAAGAGAAGAGGTCTTGGGAAACTACACATATCTGTATACACTGGTCAGTTTCATTCTTTTTATACTGCTGCCCAGTACTCCATAGCATGAATATTTCAGGCATTTGTTTATTCATTGTATCCATTTCCCTTGTGAAGCACATATGATGTTTCAACTTTTCCCTATTATAAATAGACCAATGTGCTTCCTTTTTGCACAGGTGGGAGTTTTTCATTAGGGTAGGACTAAATTAGATTATATGATATACACATTTTAAATGGTCATATGTATTTCCAAAATTCTTCTTGAGTCTGTATTGATTTAAACTCCCTCTAGTGTATGCTTATACTTTTCCCCATTCCTTCAATAAAATATAGCACTAGTCATATGAGAAAAAAGATAGCTATAAAAATCCGAAATAATAGTATTTAATGGAGAAAAGAAACAATAAACCAATTGCATGTTTTATCTTAATATTTGCAGGTGTATTTCAATGCATAGAAAAGGTATAAAAGATATATATATAAAAGATTTTTTTGTTAGCATGGGTAAGAGAAACTTTCTTAGAATGGTGGGGGAACTAAAAATCTGTATTTATTGGCATTTAAAATATATATATATTCGTGTATTGTGATATCAAAAGGTATTTCAAATCTAATATCACAGTGATTGCCAGATGGTCCACTTTGTATGCATCTTTAGAAAATAAATGGTGTCAATAAAACCATAATACAATTCTGTCTTATTGGAATTTTCTATTTTATTCTGAATAAATGAATTCTTTAAGAATTATTGGACATGGATTTTTACCTTATATTATGCTACTGTTTTGGTGTTTTTCTGGGTACAAACTATCATTCTAATGCTTAATTATAATGTAATCCTTCTAAAGACATTAACCATCGTATACAGTGCTAATGCTGTACATGTCTCAATTGAAGTGATATCAATATGGTCAGGTGAAGAAAAGTATGTCCCAACTGTCACCACAGCCTCACCTGACTGACCATGGCTCTAAGATTCATTTGTTTTAAATGGTCTCCTGATATTAGATATATTAAAGTGAAATAAACAAAGACATTCATGAAAAGATTTATTGATTCTGTAATACTATTTTTAAGAATCTTCCCATGACTCAATTCTGTCTTCTAGCACAAGTTCTTTCTGTCCTACATAGACGAGCATGTTGAAATGACTGCCTTTTCCTGCTTGCTCTATTTCCTGAACCCACTTATTCACAATTTGACTCCTGCACCTAATACTATATTAGGGTCACCAACGACCTCCTCATTACAAAACCCAGAGCCAACATTTCAGTCCTCATCTTGCCTATCTTCACTGACATTTGACATGGTTGATCTCTGTTATGAGACTATACATTTCTGGTTCCCCTTCCCTTTCTCTGTCTGCTCCTTCACTATCTCTATTAAGATTGGAGTTTTTCTTTCCTCCCCTAAGTGCTGCTATTTGTGACATTCTTTTTAAAGCTGTGCACTCCTCACCACGCTGGGCACAGCAAACAAGATCCAAGCAAATATCATAAACGTGTGAAGTAGGACAGTGAAATAGTGTAGGTCATGATGTACTTTGTAGCCAGGTAGAAAGTGCATACAGTGCTTAAGCATATTCAAATTCAATAAATAATGAAAAGAAACAAGAAAAAGAAAGAAGAAAAAGGTCATCTGGGGCTAAACAGAATAAATGGGCTCTGCCAGATGGATTTGCTGTTGAGTTCCTTCTAGTCTTTTCTTTCTGGGCTATCACATCCATTCCCATGACATCAGTTACAGTCTATACTTGCCGTTATCATTGTCAAATCTGTATGTTAAATTCTCTTTTCTGATTGAAACTCTTATCCAACTGATAGGCTGGACACTGTCATTTTGGGCTCCACAGGGAGTTATTCCCTTTTCTAAGCCGCAGCCTCACCGATCCATCAGGCTCTCTCTAACCACTTCATCATACATCCTGACTGCCATTCCTGTAGTCCAAGTCACCATCTTCTCTCACCTTTTCCTTGATAACATGCCAATTGTTCTCCTAACCTAATCATATGCTTCTTTAATCTATCTTTGATGGAATTTGGTTTTATTTTTCTTTCATGAGGCCATGCTCTTTCACTGCTGTGTACTACCCATGTGGTTCCTTCTGCCTGAAATGCTCTCGTAATTTATTGTTCCTTCTCTTTATTTCCTGTATAAGATCTCATCTTAAATTTATTTCCTCTAGAAAATCTTAATGGATACTGACTCCCAGTTACCCCCAACCGTGTTTTGCTGTTCTATGGCAGATGACCCTGCCATGTGCTTTTTTTTTTTTTTTTTTTTTTAGCTCTTTTGCTGTCTCTGCCATGCACTTAATTCATCACCTTTCAATGACATGTTTGTTTGTTTCTCTTAAGTTCTTTGAAACTTTCAACCATGATTAGTTATCTTGATCTGAATGTAAATGCATACCACATAAAGTCTACTGTCTCTGCTGTCTCTATATTTGCTGAGTAAATAATGACACAGTAATATAATTTTATTCCCATTCCTTTTAAATATTAGTCCTGTGCATGCTTGTTGCTTCATCATTAAAACAAATGTTGACATGTTATAGATCAGTAATTCGTCATGGTAAAATTTCATGAAAAGGAAGGAAAATTTGGCCTGAATTTATGAGAAAGCTTTTTTTTGGAGTAAATTTACTATAGGCTTGTGTACTTCATAGGACTGCTGTGAAGATAACGTGGAATAAACTATTTGAAAACTTTTTAAAAATTTAAACATGTTATTTGAATGATAAAGGTTGTTATCACTATAGTATTCACAGTATACTAGAAAGAAGCCAAAGAAATAGAAGATAAAATCTCTAAATACAAAAACCCATTCTTCTTATCAGTAGATGGGAAGCATTTCCTGGGAGCCTGTAATTGGTTAAGCTGGGAGTAAAGAGGGTAAGAGACGTGATCTTTGCCTTCGATGCTTTACATCTAGATATAATGGCTTGATCAGCTATAGTACAAGAAAATACATAAATTTAAAAGTTAGAATTTTCTATTTTATCTTCTAGGCCTTTTAAAAATTACTGTTTTATTGTATATGGTTCTACTACTGAGGTGGAATCACATACAATAAAATGTAACAATTTTTACACTTCAAGGTGGTGGGGGTCCTCAAGATGGTTGCCTGGATGCATTTAACACTCACCTTTTGGGAGAATCAAAATAGCAAGTGGATAATCATACTTTGAATAGATCATCTAAGAGAGAACGCTGGAATCAATGGAGAAGGGGCTGGAAACACCTGAAGCAAGGAAGGAAAGCAAAGCCAAGCCAGGCAGCCTGTTGGGTTAGGATTGGCTGGGATCCCAGAGAAGCTCTCCAATGCAGGGAATGGGTAAGTGAGAGATCCCCAGTGATCCACATTCCCAGCACAGACTCATGCAACCCTAGCCACGGGAGAGCCTTTGACCCTTGGCCCTGAGACTAACATAGGAAGCTACTTGCAAAGTGTACAATGGCATTGGTCCCTCCAGAGAGAGAGATCATACTGAGTCCCACACACCCCGTTAGTGCTGAGCAGCTACAGCCTGATGTCATTTTGAGAGTCCCTTTCAGACTACATTGTACCCTGGGGCCCAATAGCCCCTGCCTCCCCACATCTCTAGACCCCTGTTGACATCCCCCACCCACAGCTGCCGCCACTGCTGGCAGCAGATTCCAGGACTGAAGCATGAGGCACTGGCAGTCATCACATTGCCCCCAGCAGCAGGGCCACTGCCCATTAACCAGTGTCTTGAGGACAACCTCCCGCACCTGCAGCCGCCACCTGGGCCAAAGCATACCCTCCCCGGTTGCCTGCCTACAGCTGCTGCCACTGAAAGCAACGTGGTGTTCCCCAGCAGTAAGGCCACAGTGCAGCCAACTGTTGCCCACATCCAAGCAGTCTGCCATGGGCCTGGAGATCACCTTGCCCCTGGCCACTGCAGCCAGTGCCAGCATGCACCACCAGGGGGCCTAAAGACAGGTCCTCACCCAGCCTGGCTTCACCACTGTCCCTGACCTCCCAGTGCCCAAGTGTGCGGTCGGGGGCCAATAAATCACCCTGTCCCATCCACTACTGTAGGTACCTGAGCATTCCTCTCACAGGCCTGAGGATGGGTCCAAACAGCCTGCCACTCCACCACAGCTGGCACCCACTCACAGGTGCCTCCCGCAGGACTGGAGACTGGCCTACTCATCCCTTCACAGTCACCACAACCAGCACAGACTGCCTGGGAAACAGAGGCCTTCCTCCCATTGTTACTGCCTTTGCCCACACTATGCTTGCTGCCCAGGGGCTTGGAGACCTACCCACCAACCTGAGTCACAGCTGCCACTGCTGGCACCTGAGCAAGCTGCCTGGAGGCCCAAGAATGGTTTCACCTTGACCTGCTAACACTGATGTCAACATACGCTTCCCTGGGGTTCAAGGTCTGGCTCACTTGGCCCACTGCTGCCCTGATAAGGCCCCAAGAACTGGCTCAACTGGCACCCCCATCCCCAGCAAAACTTCACCACAGACTGCACTAACAAGCACACCCTAAGCCACCAAGTAAAACACAGACACCATTGATACTGCGTACAGCCAAAGATATTATACAGAGACTACACTATTGTACACAACCAAAATCAAAGCCAAAGTGCCCTACAAACAACACCATAGATGCATCTTCAGGAAAAACTCTCCCCTCTGATAGCAAATCCAAAAAAATGGAAGAAGCCACTGTTACACCAGATGCACAGATAACAATTTAAGGACACAAGAAATATGAAAACACAAGGAAATATGACACCTTTAAAGGAGTACAATAATTCTCCAGCAATAGATTCCAATAAAAAAAAAGAAATTTATGACCTGCCAGAAAAAGATCAAAATAATGGTATTAAAGAAGCTCAGTGAGATACTAAAGAAAATAGATAAACGATAGAAAAAAATCCGAAAAACAATTCAGGATATGAATAATACATTTGCAAAAGACATAGATACCATAAAAAGAGCCAAAAAGAAATCCTGAAACTGAAGAATTCATTGAATAATAAAAAAAATACATTTGAGAGCTTTGACAATAAACTAGATCAAGCAGAAGAAAGAATTTCAGAGCTTGGAAATAACCCAGTCAGATAAAAAAGAAAAAAAGAATAAACAAAGCCTATATGATGTGTGAGACACCCTAAAGTGAACAAATATTTAGATTTTTGCTGTCACAGAAGGCAAAGAGAAAGCAAAAGGAGTAGAAAGTCTGATTAACAAAATAATAGCTGAAAACTTCCCAAGTCTAGCAAGAGATTTAGACATCCAAATACACAAAGCTCAAAAATTCCTAAGTAGATACAACTTACAAAGGTCTGCTACATGGTACATTATAGTCAAACTGTTAAAATCAAAGAGAGAGAGAGAATTCTAAAAGAGCAATAGAAAAGTGTCTAGTCGCCATCAGATGACTAATAGCAGATGTCTTAGCAGAAACCTTACAGGCCAGGAGAGAATGGAATATATTCAAAATGCTGGAAGGAAACAAAACAAATCTGTTAGTCAATTATACTATACCCAGCAAAGTTATACTCAATAAATGAAGAATAGGCATTTATGAGACATAGCCTTTCTCAACACACAAAAGGTGAGGGGATTAATCACCACTACATTAGTCCTAAAAGAAATGCTTAAGGAAATAATACACCTGGTAGCAATAGTTAGTATCTACCATCATGAAAACACATGAAAGTATAAAACCCCCTGTTAGAGAAAACACACAAATAAGGAGGAATAAGAACTCAAACATTTCCAATATAGAAAACCACCAAACCACAATGAAATAATAAGGAAGAAAGAAAGAAACAAAGAATGTACAAAACTACTAAAGAGCAATTAATAAAATGATAGGAATAAACCATCACATATAAAAAATAATCTTGATGAAAGAAATTGAAGAGGACGGGGGGCGGAGCAAGATGGCCGAATAGGAACAGCTCCAGTCTCCAACTCCCAGCGCGAGCGACACAGAAGACCGGTGATTTCTGCATTTTCAACTGAGGTACTGGGTTCATCTCACTGGGGAGTGCCGGACGATCGGTGATGGTCAGCTGCTGCAGCCCGACCAGCGAGAGCTGAAGCAGGGCAAGGCATTGCCTCACCTGGGAAGCGCAAGGGGGAAGGGAATCCCTTTTCCTAGCCAGGGGAACTGAGACACACAACACCTGGAAAATCGGGTAACTCCCACCCCAATACTGCGCTTTAAGCAAACAGGCACACCAGGAGATCATATCCCACACCTGGCCGGGAGGGTCCCACACCCACGGAGCCTCCCTCATTGCTAGCACAGCAGTCTGTGATCTACCGGCAAGGCAGCAGCGAGGCTGGGGGAGGGGCGCCCGCCATTGCTGAGGCTTAAGTAGGTAAACAAAGCTGCTGGGAAGCTCGAAGTGGGTGGAGCTCACAGCAGCTCAAGGAAACCTGCCTGTCTCTGTAGACTCCACCTCTGGGGACAGGGCACAGTAAACAATAACAAACTCAGCAGAAACCTCCGCAGATGCAAACGACTCTGTCGACAGCTTTGAAGAGAGCAGTGGATCTCCCAACACGGAGGTTGAGATCTGAGAAGGGACAGACTCCCTGCTCAAGTGGGTCCCTGACCCCTGAGTAGCCTAACTGGGAGACATCCCCCACTAGGGGCAGTCTGACACCCCACACCTCACAGGGTGGAGTACACCCCTGAGAGGAAGCTTCCAAAGCAAGAATCAGACAGGTACACTCGCTGTTCAGAAATATTCTATCTTCTGCAGCCTCTGCTGCTGATACCCAGGCAAACAGGGTCTGGAGTGGACCTCAAGAAATCTCCAACAGACCTACAGCTGAGGGTCCTGACTGTTAGAAGGAAAATTATCAAACAGGAAGGACACCTACACCAAAACCCCATCAGTACATAACCATCATCAAAGACCAGAGGCAGATAAAACCACAAAGTTGGGGAAAAAGCAGGGCAGAAAAGCTGGAAATTCAAAAAATAAGAGCGCATCTCCCCCGGCAAAGGAGCGCAGCTCATCGCCAGCAATGGATCAAAGCTGGACAGAGAATGACTTTGACGAGATGAGAGAAGAAGGCTTCAGTCCATCAAATTTCTCAGAGCTAAAGGAGGAATTATGTACCCAGCGCAAAGAAACTAAAAATCTTGAAAAAAAAGTGGAAGAATTGATGGCTAGAGTAATTAATGCAGAGAAGGTCATAAACGAAATGAAAGAGATGAAAACCATGACACGAGAAATACGTGACAAATGCACAAGCTTCAGTAACCGACTCGATCAACTGGAAGAAAGAGTATCAGCGATTGAGGATCAAATGAATGAAATGAAGCGAGAAGAGAAACCAAAAGAAAAAAGAAGAAAAAGAAATGAACAAAGCCTGCAAGAAGTATGGGATTATGTAAAAAGACCAAATCTACGTCTGATTGGGGTGCCTGAAAGTGAGGGGGAAAATGGAACCAAGTTGGAAAACACTCTTCAGGATATCATCCAGGAGAACTTCCCCAACCTAGTAGGGCAGGCCAACATTCAAATCCAGGAAATACAGAGAACGCCACAAAGATACTCCTCGAGAAGAGCAACTCCAAGACACATAATTGCCAGATTCACCAAAGTTGAAATGAAGGAAAAAATCTTAAGGGCAGCCAGAGAGAAAGGTCGGGTTACCCACAAAGGGAAGCCCATCAGACTAACAGCAGATCTCTCGGCAGAAACTCTCCAAGCCAGAAGAGAGTGGGGGCCAATATTCAACATTCTTAAAGAAAAGAATTTTAAACCCAGAATTTCATATCCAGCCAAACTAAGTTTCATAAGTGAAGGAGAAATAAAATCCTTTACAGATAAGCAAATGCTTAGAGATTTTGTCACCACTAGGCCTGCCTTACAAGAGACCCTGAAGGAAGCACTAAACATGGAAAGGAACAACCGGTACCAGCCATTGCAAAAACATGCCAACATGTAAAGACCATCAAGGCTAGGAAGAAACTGCATCAACTAACGAGCAAAATAACCAGTTAATATCATAATGGCAGGATCAAGTTCACACATAACAATCTTAACCTTAAATGTAAATGGACTAAATGCTCCAATTAAAAGACACAGACTGGCAAACTGGATAAAGAGTCAAGACCCATCAGTCTGCTGTATTCAGGAGACCCATCTCACACGCAGAGACATACATAGGCTCAAAATAAAGGGATGGAGGAAGATTTACCAAGCAAATGGAGAACAACAAAAAGCGGGGGTTGCAATTCTAGTCTGTGATAAAAGAGACTTTAAACCATCAAAGATCAAAAGAGACAAAGAAGGCCATTACATAATGGTAAAGGGATCAATTCAACAGGAAGAGCTAACTATCCTAAATATATATGCACCCAATACAGGAGCACCCAGATTCATAAAGCAAGTCCTTAGAGACTTACAAAGAGACTTAGACTCCCATACAATAATAATGGGAGACTTCAACACTCCACTGTCAACATTAGACAGATCAACGAGACAGAAAGTTAACAAGGATATCCAGGAATTGAACTCATCTCTGCAGCAAGCAGACCTAATAGACATCTATAGAACTCTCCACCCCAAATCAACAGAATATACATTCTTCTCAGCACCACATCGTACTTACTCCAAAATTGACCACGTAATTGGAAGTAAAGCACTCCTCAGCAAATGTACAAGAACAGAAATTATAACAAACTGTCTCTCAGACCACAGTGCAATCGAACTAGAACTCAGGACTACGAAACTCAATCAAAACCGCTCAACTACATGGAAACTGAACAACCTGCTCCTGAATGACTACTGGGTACATAACGAAATGAAGGCAGAAATAAAGATGTTCTTTGAAACCAATGAGAACAAAGATATAACATACCAGAATCTCTGGGACACATTTAAAGCAGTGTGTAGAGGGAAATTTATAGCACTAAATGCCCACAAGAGAAAGCAGGAAAGATCTAAAATTGACACTCTAACATCGCAATTAAAAGAACTAGAGAAACAAGAGCAAACACATTCGAAAGCTAGCAGAAGGCAAGAAATAACTAAGATCAGAGCAGAACTGAAGGAGATAGAGACACAAAAAACCCTCCAAAAAATCAATGAATCCAGGAGTTGGTTTTTTGAAAAGATCAACAAAATTGACAGACCACTAGCAAGACTAATAAAGAAGAAAAGAGAGAAGAATCAAATCGACACAATTAAAAACGATAAAGGGGATATCACCACCGACCCCACAGAAATACTAACTACCGTCAGAGAATACTATAAACACCTCTACGCAAATAAACTGGAAAATCTAGAAGAAATGGATAATTTCCTGGACACTTACACTCTTCCAAGACTAAACCAGGAAGAAGTTGAATCCCTGAATAGACCAATAGCAGGCTCTGAAATTGAGGCAATAATTAATAGCCTACCAACCAAAAAAAGTCCAGGACCAGATGGATTCACAGCTGAATTCTACCAGAGGTACAAGGAGGAGTTGGTACCATTCCTTCTGAAACTATTCCAATCAATAGAAAAAGAGGGAATCCTCCCTAACTCATTTTATGAGGCCAACATCATCCTGATACCAAAGCCTGGCAGAGATACAACTAAAAAAGAGAATTTTAGACCAATATCCCTGATGAACATCGATGCAAAAATCCTCAATAAAATACTGGCAAACCGGATTCAGCAACACATCAAAAAGCTTATCCACCATGATCAAGTGGGCTTCATCCCTGGGATGCAAGGCTGGTTCAACATTCGCAAATCAATAAACATAATCCAGCATATAAAAAGAACCAAAGACAAGAACCACATGATTATCTCAATAGATGCAGAAAAGGCTTTTGACAAAATTCAACAGCCCTTCATGCTAAAAACGTTCAATAAATTCGGTATTGATGCAACGTACCTCAAAATAATAAGAGCTATTTATGACAAACCCACAGCCAATATCATACTGAATGGGCAAAAACTGGAAAAATTCCCTTTGAAAACTGGCACAAGACAGGGATGCCCTCTCTCACCACTCCTATTCAACATAGTGTTGGAAGTTCTGGCTAGGGCAATCAGGCAAGAGAAAGAAATCAAGGGTATTCAGTTAGGAAAAGAAGAAGTCAAATTGTCCCTGTTTGCAGATGACATGATTGTATATTTAGAAAACCCCATTGTCTCAGCCCAAAATCTCCTTAAGCTGATAAGCAACTTCAGCAAAGTCTCAAGATACAAAATTAATGTGCAAAAATCACAAGCATTCTTATACACCAGTAACAGACAAACAGAGAGCCAAATCAGGAATGAACTTCCATTCACAATTCCTTCAAAGAGAATAAAATACCTAGGAATCCAACTTACAAGGGATGTAAAGGACCTCTTCAAGGAGAACTACAAACCACTGCTCAGTGAAATCAAAGAGGACACAAACAAATGGAAGAACATACCATGCTCATGGATAGGAAGAATCAATATCGTGAAAATGGCCATACTGCCCAAGGTAATTTATAGATTCAATGCCATCCCCATCAAGCTACCAATGAGTTTCTTCACAGAATTGGAAAAAACTACTTTAAAGTTCATATGGAACCAAAAAAGAGCCCGCATCTCCAAGACAATCCTAAGTCAAAAGAACAAAGCTGGAGGCATCACGCTACCCGACTTCAAACTATACTACAAGGCTACAGTAACCAAAACAGCATGGTACTGGTACCAAAACAGAGATATAGACCAATGGAACAGAACAGAGTCCTCAGAAATAATACCACACATCTACAGCCATCTGATCTTTGACAAACCTGAGAGAAACAAGAAATGGGGAAAGGATTCCCTATTTAATAAATGGTGCTGGGAAAATTGGCTAGCCATAAGTAGAAAGCTGAAACTGGATCCTTTCCTTACTCCTTATACGAAAATTAATTCAAGATGGATTAGAGACTTAAATGTTAGACCTAATACCATAAAAATCCTAGAGGAAAACCTAGGTAGTACCATTCAGGACATAGCCATAGGCAAAGACTTCATGTCTAAAACATGAAAAGCAACAGCAGCAAAAGCCAAAATTGACAAATGGGATCTAATGAAACTAAAGAGCTTCTGCACAGCAAAAGAAACTACTATCAGAGTGAACAGGCAACCTACAGAATGGGAGAAAATTTTTGCAATCTACCCATCTGACAAAGGGCTAATATCCAGAACCTACAAAGAACTCAAACAAATTTACAAGAAAAAAACAAATAACCCCATCAAAAAGTGGGCAAAGGATATGAACAGACATTTCTCAAAAGAAGACATTCATGCAGCCAACAGACACATGAAAAAATGCTCATCATCACTGGCCATCAGGGAAATGCAAATCAAAACCACAATGAGATACCATCTCACACCAGTTAGAATGGCGATCATTAAAAAGTCAGCAAACAACAGGTGCTGGAGAGGCTGTGGAGAAATAGGAACACTCTTACACTGTTGGTGGGATTGTAAACTAGTTCAACCATTATGGAAAACAGTATGGGGATTCCTCAAGGATCTAGAACTAGAAGTACCATATGACCCAGCCATCACATTACTGGGTATATACCCAAAGGATTACAAATCATGCTGCTATAAAGACACATGCACATGTATGTTTATTGCAGCACTATTCACAATAGCAAAGACTTGGAATCAACCCAAATGTCCATCAGTGACAGATTGGATTAAGAAAATGTGGCACATATACACCATGGAATACTATGCAGCCATGAAAAAGGATGAGTTTGTGTCCTTTGTAGGGACATGGATGCAGCTGGAAACCATCATTCTTAGCAAACTATCACAAGAACAGAAAACCAAACACTGCATGTTCTCACTCATAGGTGGGAACTGAACAATGAGATCACTTGGACTCAGGAAGGGGAACATCACACACCAGGGCCTATCATGGGGAGGGGGGAGGGGAGAGGGATTGCACTGGGAGTTATACCTGATGTAAATGACGAGTTGATGGGTGCAGCACACCAACATGGCACAAGTATACATATGTAACAAACCTGCACGTTATGCACATGTACCCTACAACTTAAATTATAATAATAATAAATAAATTAAAAAAAAAATTGAAGAGGACACAAACAAATGAGAAGACATCCTATGCTTATGGACTGAAAAAACCAGTGTGTTAAAAATGACCACACTGTCCAAAGCAATTACAGATTCAGTGCAATCTCTATCAAAATACCAACATCCCAACATCATTTTTCACAGAATTTGAATATAATAATACAATTCATATGGAACCAAAAATGAGCCTGAATAGCCAAAGTAATCCTGAGCAAAAAGAACAAAGCTGGGGTCATCACGCTACCTGACTTCAAAATGTATTACCAGGCTATTGTAACAAAACCAGTAAAAGTCTCTGGGAGGGCGTATGTTTTCATTTCGATTGGATAGGTACCTCAGAACCAAGATTCCTGGATCATGATTAAGTATATTTAACTTTAGAAAAACTTCCAGATATTTATACAAATTTTTGTATAATTTAACATAGGAATTTTTGAGAATTCTATTTGCTCCACATCCTCTTGAGGAGCTGGTATTGTCAGTCTTTAAATTTAGCCATTCTTGCATGTGTTTAGTGGTAACTCCTTACAGTTTACATTTTTATTTTCCTTGTACCTAATGTTATTTTCACACATTCATTGTCTATTCTTGTATCTCTTTTAGTAAAATACATTTGCAAGCTTTCTACTCACTGTCATTTAAAAAATTGTATTGTTTGCCTTCTCCCCCTCTTATTTCTATGACTCTTATATGTTCTAGTTTCTATTCTCTGTGAGGCATACGAATTGCAAACATTTTCTGGCAATGTGCTTTGCCTTTTCATTTCCTTAATGATGTATTTGGAAGAGAAAATGTTTATTTTATTGAAATTGAACTTATCAATTTCTTTTCCCAGAAACCTTTACTGCTTCAAGATGGTGAAGATTTTTTACTACATTTCTTTTAGAAGTTAAAGTTTTAACTTTTACATTTTGGCCAATTATCCAATTAGAATTTTTTTTTTTTTTTTTTTTTTTTTTTGGTATGATTGGAGTAAGTCTGAGGTTCGTTTTTTCCCCATATGATTACTCTTTCATTGCTTCTTATTTTTTTTCCTATTCAATTATTTCTTCCTGGAATCTGTTATCTGTTCTCGTTATCAATCTGAATAATCATTCCCCTAAGATTATATTCTCTTGATTATCTAGCATTTTAGATAATCCCAAAGTTCGGTAATATAAATCTTCTAAGTCTTCTAATATTGTTCTCTTTTCCAAAATTGTTTTGGCTAAATAATTCTCTCCCCCTCCCCTCTCCCCTCCCCTCTTCTCCCCTTCCTTTCCCTTCCTTCCCTTCCCTTCTTTCTTCTTTTTTTCCAGTGTCTCACTCTGTTACCCAGGCTGGAGTGCAGTGACGTGAACATGGCTCACTGCAACCCCAATCTCCCTGGCCTACGGTGATCCTCCCACCTCAGCCTTCCAAGTAGCTGGAACCACAGGTGTATGCCTCCATATCCAGCTAGATTTTGTACTTTTTGTAGAGATAAAGTTTTGCTATGTTGCCCAAACTGGTGTTGAATTGATCTCAAGCAATCCACCTGCCTCAGCCTCCCAAAGTGCTGGGATTACAGGCATGAGCCACCACTCCCGGCCTGCTTTCACTTTTATACAAATTAGAGTATCAACTTTTCAATTTCTCCAAAAAAATAAAAAAACTGAGATAGTGATTGGAATTATATTGCATCTGTAGATCAATTAAGGGGAAGACTATTGAGCCTTCCAATTAATACAAATGAAATGTATTTTCATTTATTTCAACTTTCTTTACTTTCTCTTAGCAATGTTCTGTAGTTTTCAGAATAGAAGTCTCATATATATGTATGTATACACATATATGTGTAAGTATACATATAAGATATATATGATATATATGATTATATATATATACACATACTTTTTTGTAGAGATGGGGGTCTTACTATGTTCCCCAGGCTAGTTTCGAACTCCTGACATCAACCAATTCTCCTGCCTTGGCCTCCCAAATTGTTGGTATTACAGGCATGAGCCATCATGCCTGGCCTATTTTGTTAAGTTCATCTGACAGTACGTCATATTTTTGCAGGTATGACATTGTTTTATTAATTTTAATTTTTAATTTATCATTGCTGTTATAAAGACAATTGATCCTTAAATATTGATTTATATCCTGAAAGTTTGTTGAAGTCACTTAGTTCTAGCTTGTTAGTAGACTTTGGGGGATTTTCTACATCAGAGAAGTTCATGAACTCTGATGTCCCTGATGCTTCTCTGAACTTATGAGATATTTTATCTATTAACCATCTCTGCACCCTAGGAAGGCCTAGAAATTATAATCACTCAAGTAGAAGTATATACCCATAGTATTTATACTTTGGCCTCCATTTCTCACTAAATAGAACCAGTTATTTTTTTAGAAATGGCTGATTTAATATCTAAGGCTGGAAATAAACCAGGTACAACAGGAACATGCTGTCACCAGACATCGCGAAAGCTACTAAAGACTTCTTGGGCAATGTCAGAAAATCTTGGGGGAAAACTTGAAGAGATTCTAGTAATTAAAGATGATGCAATTTAAGCATCAAGAGGGAGAATATATAAATAAATAGAAATCCTTGAAGTATATTTAAATCAATGAGTTCATAGTGATTATTTTAAAAAATCAGATTAGCCATCACTAGATGATGCTAGGGAATCATTTCATTATTATGGACACTGGTAAATAAAGGGAAAGGATCAAGCATTCATGTGAGTTGCAGATAGTCAATGAAAAAAAGTTGATAGAGTACAAATTTTATCTTAAAGTACTAATATGTCTGGTCATTAATGTCTGTTAACAAGACTAGAGATGACAAACTCACTCTGTAACCTGATGGAAATACATATATTATTATAGAGTGAGAGTGGATCTGATCAAATCTCTGTAACTATTATTTGACAAGAAATAGAGAAATATGTTAAATTACAAAGATTCAATGAGGAATATAGAGAATATAAGACCCTGGATGGGACAAATAATTTTTATTTTTAACAAATAAATTGCAAGAAAAAAATAGATTAAGAATAAACCTATATATTAAAAAAGTATTAGAAACTTATGAATAAATCTCAGTGCATGAATTTATTTGTGCCTTGATTTAAAAAACTGTATAAAATAAGCAAAAAAACCACTTACAACACTTATAAATTGATTGAAAAATTTTAACATCGATTGAATAACATGATATTATGAATTAATTACTGTTAATTTTGATATGATAATGATATGGTTTTAATTTTCTAAGTCTTTACATTTATATATTCACACTCAATGTTTATGGATGAAATATTACTGCAACCTAGGTTTGTCTCCAAATAACATATGGGAAAATGAGGCTAAGCATCCATGAACTCTAATGTCAAATGTGATTCACTCAAATTTTCTGGGAAAGCAGATTGTACTTCATGCTCACCCATTTTTGAAAATTATGTATTTACTATAACTTTACAACAGCTTATTTTTCTATAGTGTTAGAGAAATTTGTCACTATTGTTTATCTTAAATAATTATTGAAAGAGAATTTAATTTAGAGAGTTAATTATTGGGCAGTGATACTTTAAGACATTAGTGTTTGCATTAAATATTCTATTGTTTGAACTTTAAAGTGACAGCGAGGGTTAATGACAGGAGAAGTCATACAATTCTTTTGGAACTTTCTTAATAGCATAATGAAGACAAGTTTGCTATGTACTATTATCAATCAAGCAATAACAGCTTTATCTTTTAAATAACACAGACTAAAATGAACAACACCATGTAAACAGAATGGCAATGCTCATTATTACATCCTAAATGATATTAAGTGTTTTATTTTTCCTAAAAACGGTTGACTTAAAATTGATTGTGATGTGGAACATTTTGAAATGACTTGGTTTTATTGATTTTCTCTATTAATTTCCTGTTTCCAATTTCATTGATTTCTGATCCAATTTTTGTTATTTATTTTCTTCTGCTTATTTTGAATACAATTTGTTTCTCTTTTGTAGTTTTTTTGTTTGTTTGTTTGTTTTTTTTTTTTTTTTTTTTTGAGACGGAGTCTTGTTCTGTCGCCCACACTGGAGTACAGTGGCTCCATCTCGGCTCACTGCAAGCTCCGCCTCCCGGGTTCACGCCATTCTCCTGTCTCAGCCTCCCAAGTAGCTGGGACTACAGGCGCCCGCTACCACACCCGGCTAATATTTTGTATTTTTTAGTAGAGACAGAGTTTCACCGTGTTAGCCAGGGTGGTCTTGATCTCCTGACCTTGTGATCTGCCCACCTCGGCCTCCCAAAGTGCTGGGATTACAGGCGTGAGCCGCCGTGCCCAGCCCCATTTTTGTAGTTCTTAAGGTGGAAACTTAGATGATTGATATTAGATCTAGCTTTTTTCCTAATATATGCATTCAAAGCTGTACATTTCCCGCTAAGCACTGCTTTCACTGCATCCCACAAATTTTATGCATTGTGTTTTCATTTTCACTTAGTCAAAATATTTTTAAATTTATCTTGAGATTTCTTCTTTGGCCCATGTGTTATTTTAAAGAGTATAATTTAATCTCCAAATATTTGGAATTTTTCAGCTACCTCTTTGTTATTAATTTCTAGTTTAATTCCATTGTGGTTTGAGAGCAGACATTGTATAATTTCTGTCATTTAAAATTTGTTAAGCTATGTTTTATGACCCAGAATGTGGTCCATCTTGGTGAATATTCCCTGTGAGTTTGAGGAGATTGTACATTCTTCTCTTGCTGGATGAAGTAGTTTATAGTTGTCTTTTATGTCCTGTTGATTATGGTTGTTTTTAACCAACGATATTCTTACTGATTTTCTACCTACTGGATCTGTTCATTTCTGATGGAACAACATTGAAGTCTTCAACTGTAATAGTGGATCTATTTTTCCTTGTACTTTTATCAGTTTTTGCTTTACATAGTTGTTGCTCTGTTGTTAGATGCACACACATTAAGGTTTGTTAAGTCTTCTTGGAGAATTGACCCTTTTAACATCATGTAACACCCTCCTTTATCTCTGATAACTTTCCTTGCTCTGCAGTCTACTCTGTCCAAAATTTATGTAGTAACTGCACTTTCTATTGCTTTTCAATGTTTTGACTAAGATCAAATGTTGTAACTGTACTTTATTTTGAATAGTGTTAGCATGGTATATCTTTCTCCATTTATTTACTTTTAATCTATATGCATCTTTATAGTATAAAGTGGGCTTATGGTAGACAAACATATAGTTGGGTCTTGTTTATTTGATCCACTCTGACAATCTCTGTCTTTTAAGTGGTGCATTTAGATCAGTGACACTCAAAGTGAATATTGATATGGTTGGATTAATATCTACTATATTTGTTACTGTTTTCTGTTATTGCACTTATTTTTTGTTTCTATTTTTGTCCTCCATTTTTTAAAACCTGCCTTTTGTAGTTTTATTTTCACTTTTATTTTAATTTCAGGGGTATAAATGCAGGTTTGTTACATGCGTAAACTTGTGTCATGGGGGTTTGTTGTACAGATTATTTCATCACCCAGGCATTAAGCCTAGTATCCATTTGTTGTTAATTTGTTGTTTTTCCTGATCCTCTGCCTCCTGCCATCCTCCACCTTCCAATAGAATCTAGTGTGTGTTGTTCCCCTCTATATGTGTCCATATACTCTCATCATTTAGCTCCCACTTATAAATGAGAATATGCAGTATTTGGTTTTCTGTTTCTGTGTTAGTTTGCTGAGGATAATGACCTCCAACTCCATCCATGATTCCTGAAAAGGACATGATCTTGTTCTTTTTTGTGGGTACACAGTATTTCCAGTATTTCCATGGCGTGTATGTGCCACATTTTCTTTATCCAGTCTATCATTGATAGGCATTTAGGTTGATTCCATGTCTTTGCTATTGTGAATAGTGCTGCAATAAACATACACATGCATAAGTCTTTATAATAGACGGATCTGTATTCCTTTTATTTTAATTGACATTTTACATTATTTCATTTTTTGTTTTCCTTCTTAGCATATTAAGTTGTATGCCTTTTTTTAAAAAAAAATTTAGTGGTTGCTCTAGAGTTTGCAATATACATTTATAGCTAATTCAAGTCCACTTTCAGATAAGAATATATCACTTCATCAGTAGTATGAGTAGCTTAAAATATAATAATCCTTATTTCTCCCTTTCATTGGTTCGGCTTATACATAAACATAAATAAGCACATATACACACATATGCATATATAATTAAATACATTGTTGCTATTATTTTGATAAATTATTTTCTGTTAAATCAATTAAAAATAAGAAAACTAAAAGTTTTAACTTTACCTTCATTCATTCCTATTCTGATGCTCTTTTTTTCTGTATATATATTCAAGTTTCTGACCTATATTATTTTTCTTCTCACTGAAGAATTTAACATTTCTTGCAAGGTAGGTCTAGTGGCACGAAATTCTCTTAATCTTTGTTTTAGAAAGCTTTTATTTCTCCTTCACTTTTGAAGAATAATCTCTCAGGGTATGGAATTCTATGTTAGTGGGGTTTTTTTTCTCTTCAGACTTTTAATATTTAATTCCATACTCTTCTTGTTTGGAGTGTTTCTAATGAAAGGTTAGATGTAATTCTTATCTTTACTCCTCTGTAGGTAAGGTATAAGTAAATTGTTTTCCCACTCTGCTTCCAGCTTCTTTCAGAATTTATTCTTCATCTTTGATTTTCTGTAGTTAAAAATGGTAGGCCTGTATCTAGGAGGGGGTTTTTTTTTTTTTTTTTTGTATTTATCCTGGCTTGTGTTTTCTAAATTTCCTGGATCTGTGGTTTAATGTCTGACATTAATTTCAAGAAATTCTCAGTTACATTGCTGCAAAAATTTTTCTTTCTTTCTTTTCTTTCTTTTTCTTTCTTTCTTTTCTTTCTTTCTTTCTTTCTTTCTTTCTTTCTTTCTTTCTTTCTTTCTTTCTTTCTTTCTTTCTTTCTTTCTTTCCTTTCTTTCTTCTCTTTCTTTCTTCCTTCCTTCCTTCCTTTTTCCTTTCTTTCTCTCTCTCCTCTTCTTCATCCCTTTCCTTTCCTTTCCTTTCCTTTCCTTTCCTTTCCTTTCCTTTCCTTTCCTTTCCTTTCCTTTCCTTTCCTTTCCTTTCCTTTCCTTTGCTTTCCTTTGCTTTGCTTTGCTTTGCTTTGTCCTTTGCTTTCCTTTCTCCTTTGCTTTCCTTTCTCTTTTTTATATTCCCTTCATGCACATTTTACACCTACTGTAGCTTGCCCACAGTTTCTGGATATTCTGTCCTTATTTTCTTTTTCTTTTGATCTGGTTTTTCTTTCTTTTTTTTTTTTCTATTTGCTTTTTAGTTTGGGACTTCATTTTGACATATCTTTCATTTTGGAGCTCTTTTCGTAGCTATGTACGGTTTTAAAAGCCCACCAAAGAAGTTCTTATTTTTGTAACAATGTTATTGATCTCTAGCATTTTTTGGCTCTTTCTTAGAATTATTTTTCACCTCTGCGTGTATTGCCCATCTGCTGTTATGTGCTGTCTGTTTTGTCTGTTACAGCTGTTAGCATATTAATTATAGTTATTTTAAAATCTGGATCTGATAATATCTGAGTCTGGTTTTGATGAGTGCTTTCTGCCTTTAAACTGTATTTTATTTTATTTTATTTATTTTATTTTTGCCTTCTAACATGTCTCATAATTTTTTCTGGGTAGCCAGACATAATACACTGGGTTAGTCAGGCATGGTACAATGGGTAAAAGGAATTGCTGGAACTAGGCCTTTCTTAATGTGGTAGTAAGGTTTTTGAGGAGGGGGAAGCATTAAGTCCTGTGATTCAGTCTCAGTCTTTTAGTAAGCCAGTGACCCTAGACTGAACTTCACATGTGCTCTCAGTCTCCTCCTCCTTAGGTGGGACTGATGGCTAACATGGTCCCTTTCCCCAGGTCAGTTAGACCCCCAGCGGGTTAGGCTCTGGTTAAATTGTATCTCCTGAAAGCAGACTTTGTTTGAAGAACACAATGCTCTGGTGTATTTCAAAATACTTTCTTTTGCCCTTCTGCTGCTAGAAGCACCAGGGGATTTTTCCCTGGTATTTATTAGGAGGACCAGTTAAAGTTCCTGGAGGTAAAACTCACAAAGTGTGGGTGGCCCCTACGACTGGGTCCCCCTGGAGTTTTTAACTCTCACAGTTGTTCACCCTGAGACTCTAGAAATTCACCCATTTCAGTACAGGTTTTCCTACCAGGGAACTGGTCCCATGGAGATTGCCGTTGTGATTCTCTGTGTTCCCCTGCTGGTCTCCCCAATTTTGGGCTCAGTGGGTTGTGCTCTGACCTCAGTTCTCCTAGGGATCTAAGAGGAAGTTGCCTTTTTTGGTTTGTTCAGCTTTATACTTGTCAGAACAAAGTGGCAACTTCTAAGGTTTTACATGCCAGCCTGGAAACTGTAAGTCTGCTTATAATTTTAAAAACCATTAGCATTGGGGTGCATTTTCTTTATTTTTTTTCCTTGCATGTTACCTAATTTTAAAAAATCTAATTTAGAATTGGACAACAGTCATATTTTGGCATAGTTTAGTAAAACAAATTTGATGCCTGCCTGCCTGCCTGCCTGCCTGCCTGCCTTCCTTCCTTCCTTCCTTCCTTCCTTCCTTCCTTCCTTCCTTCCTTCCTTCCTTCCTTCCTTCCTCCCTTCCTTCCCTCTCTCTCTTCCTGTGCTTTTGAGATTTTAAAGAAGTTATTCCCCTGGTGGTTTGGTAACTCAAGTTACCTCAAAGCCTTCTGAAATAGAGATCAATAAAGGCAAACTCTTATGTTTAAGAATAATTTTTTCAGTGCTTGCATTCCATTTTATAACATTTGTTTATAGTTGCCTCATCTAGTTAACTGATTTATGTGTGTACCAGAGTTACTTTGGAATAATTCATCTTATTGAGTCTGATTTTCTTTTCAGTCTGTGGAAACGGTAGCTGAATAACCTAATTTATTTATTTATTTTTTTTGAGATGAAATTTCACTCTTGTTGTCCAGGCTGGACTGCAATGGCACTATCTCGGCTCACTGCAACCTCTGCCTCCCAGGTTCAAGCGATTCTCTTGCCTCAGCCTCCCAAGTACCTGGGATTACAGGCATGGGCCACCACTGCCAGCTAATTTTGTATTTTTGGTAGAGATGGGGTTTCTCCATGTTGGTCAGGCTGGTCTCGAACTCCCGACCTCAGGTGATTCACCTGTCTCTGCCTGCCAAAGTGCTGGGATTACAAGCGTGAACCACCATGCCTGGCCACTTGTGGGTTTCCTGCCTATTTGAGCCTTAGTGCCATAGCTAAGAGTAACGTGTGGTGGATAAGCCTTGGAGTCTGGCCGGTGGCCTTGAAACCATGGTTCTACCATTTATTAAATAGCTGGGTCAATGGGAAAGATTTTGAATCTGTCTGTGTTCTAGTATTCCTAACTATTATTTGAGAATGATAATTATTTATCTAGTGCTTGTCACTAATGCAACACACAATTCTAGATGTTCAATGCATACTATGGATAGGACACTTGGTTTACAATATTCTTTTTCTCATCTTTTTTCTTTTTTTTTTTTTTTTGTCATTCAGCACTGCAAAGGAAATCTGACCAAATTTTAATTTTTTTATTGCTTTGTAAATATTTTATATTTTTCTTCACTGGAACTCATGAAATTATTTTTAACCCTGTAAATACAAATACATTGAACTTTTGATGGACTAAAGATGAATTTTTCACTGATTTTTGCCTAGAAATCATAGCATGTTTTTGATTTATAGACTTGTCTTGTCTTGGCTCAGATTTTTAAATATTATACACTTGACTATTTCTTCTCTTCCAGCTTGTGTGACTTCTTCCAGTGTACAGCCATAATTCTGAGCTCTTTTGGTTTAGCTTTTGCTTTTTATCTATCACTTTCTTTCTACATTTCTTTTGTATTTGTCATTTGTTCATTCTTTTTATTCATTCATTCATTTGGAGAGAGTATAGAAAAATGCTGAAAATACAGACAGTGGAATCAAATAAACATGAATTTGAATTCTGGTATCATCATTTTCAAACTGTGTGATCTAAGACAAATCATTTAATCTCTCTAATCTTACTTTCTTCATGTGTAAAATGCAGAGAATCATGGAAATAGAAAAGAGTTATAAGTTATTTTTAGTTATTAAAATATTTAGTAATTAAAATATTCTCTATATTTTAAAGTTATTTTCTGAATGGATATTATTGGATATTCCCATTGCAATGATCATTTTTAAGATCTTCATTACCTTCATTGCCTACACATGCATTTGGCAACAGTACAACAACTGGCATCCATCTTTCCAACTCTTACCTCTAAAATCCATACTTTGTTTACTACTTCAGACTGATTTGCCCAAATATTGTTTATTGGATGTCCTTTGTGCAATTAAAATGGATTTCAGAGTAATGTGAATTCTTCTTCCTGCTTCTTTTCTATCCTTATTTGTTTTAATTACCTAACATTAATTTTATGTTCATTTTATCTATGATGTTTCTTTACATACATCTATATTTCTGTCAGTATTTCTCCTTTTTCTAACTGAATGCAACTAGCTTCTCCTCAGGAAACCATCCCAGCTCTTTCTCAGAATGTGGTTTATATTTGTGTAACAATTAGACCTTAATGATAGTTAATTATCTTCATATCTTTTATATTATCAGATTGAGTTTTTGAAGATGAACAACCAAAATTGATGCATTTTTGGAATCTCTGCAGTCATTAAAATAATTCTTTTAACAAATGATCCTTGAAATGAATGAAAGAATAGCGAGTATAGCTTGATATATTTTCACTAGAGGCATTTTTGTGCATGCTGACTGTATATGTTATCCCAACTACCCCTACCCTCTCAGAGATGATAGAGTTTATTTTGTTTCATGGAGCACATTGCTGAAAAGACCACTTGAATAAAAGTCAAGACAGCAGGTTCTTGTGGCATGGTTTACTTGTGGCTTTACCTTCTTTCAATTCAGTGTAATAGCACACAAGATATCTATGTTCCATTGCTGCATCAAAATTCAGATATATCTTATGGTACAGCACTAACAATATGTAGAAACATACCTTGAAAACAGGTGCCCATAAATATTTATGGAAATGGAATGTTAGTATATGTGTGAATATTTTTTAAAGAAAGACAAGAATTTAGTGATACCTGGACATTTGGTGAGGTTTTGTTCTTTTGTATGGAAATAGTTGCTGGAGGAGTTTTAGGGTATGTAAATGTCAACAACCTAATTTTAGAGATGAGGTAGAAGAAAGTGGGCTTGAGGTTGTGACTTGGTTAAGATTATACAGTTCACCAGTAGAAAGCAGGAACCAAAAGCCAGGCCTCACACCATTTGGTCTAAAGCATTTTTTTTCCATAATGCTCTGAGTTCCAAGAGGCAAACCAACAGGCGCAATGTTTTCAGCAGATAGCTATATTTATATATGTAAACATCTTTTTTTGTGGTTCCACACCTCGCCTAGAGAAAACATCTTTTATTTCTCCTTAATTTTTTCAGTCTGTCATTAAGGAGATATAAAAATATAACTTTTTTTTTCTTTAACTTTTATTTTAAGTTCCAGAGTACATGTGTAGAATGTGCAGGTTTTTTATATAGGTAAATATCTGCCATGGTGGTTTGCTCTACAAATCATCCCATCACCTAAGTATTAAGCCCAGCATTCATTAGCTAGTCTTCCTAATCCTCTCCCTCTCCCCAACACCCTCCTCTACAGGCCCCGGTGTGTGTATGTGTGTTGTTCCCTTCCATATGCCCATGTGTTATTATTCAGCTCTCACTTATAAGTGAGAACATGCAGTGTTTGGTTTTCTGTTCCTGCGTTAGTTTGCTGAGGATAATGGCTTCCAACTACATCCATGCTCCTGCAAAGAACATGACCTTGTTCCTTTTTATGGCTGCATAGTATTCTATGGTCTATATGTACCACATTTTCTTTATCCAGTCTATCATTGATGGACATTTAGGTTGATCCCATGTCTGTGCTATTGTGAATAGAACTGCAATGAACATACACAGTCATGTGTCTTTATAATAGAAGGATTTATATTCCTTTGGGTATATACGCAGTGATGAGATTGATGGGCCAAATGGTATTTCTACCTCTAGGTCTTTGAGGAATTGCCAAACTGTCTTCCACATTGGTTGAACTAATTTGTGTTCCCACCAACAGGGTAAAAGCATTCCTTTTTCTCCGCAACCTCACTAGCATCTGGTTTTTTTTTTTTTTTTTTGACATTTTAATAATGGCCATTCTGACTGGTATGAGATGGTATCTCATTGTAGTTTTGATTTGCATGTCTCTAATGCTCAGTGATGTTGAGCTTTTTCATAGGTTTGTTGGCTGTATGTATGTCTTCTTTTGAGAGGTATCTATTCATGTCCTTTGCCTACTTTTTAATGGGATTGTTTGTTTTTTTCTTGGAAATTTGTTTAAGTTCCTTGTAGACTCTGGATATTAGACCTTTGTCAGGTGGATGGATTGCAAAAATTGTCTCCCATTTTGTAGGTTGTCTGTTCACTCTGGTGATAGTTTCTTTTGCTGTACAGAAGCTCTTCAGTTTTAATTAGACCCCATTTGTCAATTTTTCTTTTGTTGCCATTGCTTTTGTTGTTTTCATCATGAAATCTTTGCCCATGCCTATGTCCTGAATGGCATTGCCTCAATTGTCTTCTAGGGTTTTTATAGTTTTGGGTTTTACATTTAAGTCTTTAATCCATCTTGAGTGAATTTTTGTATATAGTGTAAGGAAGGGGCCCAGTTTCAATTTTCTGCCTCTGGCTAGCCAGCACTCCAAGCACCATTTATTAAATAGGGAATCCTTTCCCCATTACTTGTTTTTGTCAAGTTTGTCAAAGATCAGAAGGTTGTAGGTCTATAGTCTTTTTTCTGAGTTCTCTAATATATTCCATTGCTCTAGGTTTCTCTTCTTGTACCAGTACCATGCTGTTTTGGTTATTGTAGCCTTGTAGTATAGTTTGAAGTTGGGTAGTGTGATGCCTCCAGCTTTGTTCTTTTTGCTTAGGATTGTCTTGGATATTCAGGCTCTTTTTTGGTTCCATAGAAATTTTAAAATAGTTTTTTTCTAATTCTGTGAGTAGAACTTTTTATTTTTTCAATCCAGTATGTTTTCTCAATGTCTCCAGTTTGACTCAGCCATATATTATTATTATGGAATGAATAATTAGTGTGTCAGTATAGATTTCTTGTTGTGGCAAAGGTTCTTTTACAATTAGAATGAAAAAAGTAGCCTCCTGTTAATCTTGGTGGGGAGAAGGTTAAACAGGTGTATACAGGTAGGTTTAGATACTGCAGAAGGGAGCAACTCACTCTTTCTTGCTCAGCTACTGAGAGATCATGGTAAGGAGACATTTCAGAGGTAAGCTGCTTCTAGCTATGTAAGAGCAGAACTAGAGGCAGGAAAGACTTCTGATTTTTTTTTTTTTTTTTTTTTTTTTAACATGACTGCAGTGACACTGATTATACTAGAGAGATCATTTGAAGTTCACCAGATGGAACAGAATGAAACTTGCTTCTGGCAGAGAAAGGTTCTTCCTACACTACTTGCCTGGAACCACAATCACAACAAAACCAAGCCATAAAGAATGGTGGAGATTCTTGGTTGTAACAGGCTTTTGCCAGAAGACTATAGCCGTGGTATTTTGCAGGGATGTGTATGGTGCTGGGAGCGCAATAACAGAAAAAAAAAAAAAGATACAGAAACCTTTAAAACACACAGACAAGACATTCTAGGTTTCTTTCCATAATCAAGCCTGAGCTCTTGGAATGACTAAGATATTGAAGTAACCACAGGAAGGGGATAAAGACATTCTTATGATGAGGGAGAAGTAGATCTATTATTGAAATAAGAAATAAGACAAGTGGTATTATTCTGTTCACCAAATTGGTAAAGATGTACTTCTTTTGCATTTTGTGGGGAGGTTCATATTAATGAGTTCTATTGTAAATTGAAGTCAAGATATTCTGTATATTTTACTGTTAGCTTTGAACTATTTTGAAGTAATAGCCTGAGAGAAAATAGAGCAAGGTAGGATTTATTTATTCATCATAATTACAAATATCACCTTTATCCATTTGTTTTGATATTTTTAAAATGTGAGTGCATTACTTTCTGTGTAACAAGTACTGCTTATAACGGATTTGGGAATTCTGAATTCTTCTGCAGTTAAGGATTCTTTACATCAACATTATTGTTTATGTCCATTATTGTGATAGCTTCATGAACTTTAAGTAATGTTTTTTAAAAAATCACCTCTTTTCCAAAACATTCATTTAGCTTTTCACATAAACTTAGAGTTGATGGTTCCATAAATGGAGCCAAATCTCGATAGTCATCTGTACTGAACATATAACAGATATGTTATATGTCTGGGTTGTGTGCTGGGGATTTCCTCCAGGGAAGAATTGGAAATGTATTACATACCCCATCCAGAAATTATTGAGGAAAGTAAATACAGGTTTTTGAGAGACTGGGAAGAGAATGAACAGGAAGACATTGACTATTGAATGAGAATTGTTCATTAGTGAGTCATTGTCAGTAACATGAAAAAAGATAAGGAAATTAAAAAAGACAGGAAGTATTCAGGAGAAGATGGACAGCAATACTTGCTAAATCAGAAATGGAGACAACAAAAATGGCATGACCTCAACTTGAAGGTGACAAATAGCCCTGACTTCCCCCTAAAAATACTGTTGTATCCAAGAAGCAAAATCTTATAACTCGATCTTTAGATTAAAAATTTTGCTATTTTTCCATGAATAGAGACCATATAAATGGTCTTGCAACTTTCATTTTTTGAGATTTCTTTGGCTTGATATTTTCCAAACTCACATACAGTTTCTTAATACAGGGTTAGTACAATATTGAGATATAGAGCAATGTGCCCAGGTTTAGAGGTTTTCTTTAAATAGTCATTTTTAATTAAGATTGTTCATTTTATAAATTCATACTTTTTTTATCAAACCAGCTGAAGTATTTTCAACGGCATACTAATGTCTTTTTGATGCTATTTAATCTTCATGTCTCTTCTCACATAATACATATCTGAAGTTGATATGATAAGTCTGACATTTTCATGAGATAACTTTGTTTTATTATTTGGAAATCTTTCCTGACAACTAAATTAAAAATGCTTACTAACTTGGGTTCTTTTAATGGTTTTAGATTTTTTGCATACAATGTTCCATGTCAAAATATGCTTTCAAATCTGCTGCTTTGATAGTGAGAAGATTATTTTTGATCATCATAACACACCTTCACATAAGTCTTTGATAAAAAGTCAGAGTTTTACCTGGAGGCTGTCTCATTTCTCTAAAATTATTCTTGCACTCAGTTTCTTTCCAGTTGGCAAAGAAAATTTTAAAAAATCACTATATCCCTAAGGATTGATTACCTGACTAAAATTTGGTCAGTATCTAAGCTATAAGATATGAATAGCTAAATTTAAAATGACATTTTGCATCTAAAGCTTCATTTTTACATTAAAAAAGTGCATATGAGATTCAAATGGGATTTTTGATATTTATTTTTGCTGTATATTTTTCTTGGGAAACTATAAACTCCTCTTGAGATTGACTTAATTACATGCCCCTTGTGGTCTGTGAAAAATAATTTGAGTTTTTGTGTATATGTGAATTTAAATGTTAGTAGGAATAAATAATTGGCCTTAAAATAGTGATGCTCTGAACAGATATTTGGAGAAAATATAACTCACATTGTACTGGATGGATTTGACTCTGTAAATGGAAGATAAATAGAAGAGAGAGCCATAAATTTTCCACTCTTAAAATCCATAGAAGCCGGCTGGGTGCAGTGGCTCACACCTGTAATCCCAGAACTTTGGGAGGCTGAGGCGTGCAGATCACTTGAGGTAAGGAGTTCAAGACCAGCCTGGCCAAGATGGTGAAACCCCATCTCTACTAAAAATATGAAAATCAGTCGGGTGTGGTAGCATGCACCTGTAGTCCCAGCTACTCAGGAGGCCGAGGCACAAGAATAGCTTGAACCCAGGAGGCAGAGGTTGCAGTGAGCCAAGATTGTGCCACTGTACTCCTGCTTGAGTGACAGAGCAAGACTTTCTCAAAAAAAAAAAAAAAAAAAAAAAAAAAAGAAGAAAAAGAAAATAAAAACATAGAAACTATAAGTCTGTTCTTATAGAGAAGCTATTCTTTAACTAAAATTCTACACATCATACAAATATTTATATATAAGAATTAACAAGGAATCCTTCCAAGGGTAACTTCTAGGAGCTTAAAGACTCAATGGTTCAAGGAGAGACTACTAGTCTTCTGTCTTACCTGCAGATGCAGCAGCTACTACTTCCAAGATTAGGACACGCACATCTAAAGAGATCATCAGCATGTTGGGAGACATAGAGTATTAGTGAGATTCTTGGACTTGGAGCCAGAGAATGAGATTTGGGAGGGCAGGACTTGAAATGCTTTATGTTTTCTACAGAAAAGACCAGCAGCATTAACTTCACTTAGAAATTTGTTAGAAGTTTAGTTTCTCAGGTGCCATCCTAGATCTACTGAATCAACATCTTTGGGATTGAGGCTCAGAAATGTGTTTTAATAAACACTCCAGGTGATTATAATACATTATAAACTTTGGGAACCGCTGTTTCAGAGAAGATAAGTTGTCTTTTTTAAATTTATTTGTATTTTTATGAATGTAGTTTTATTAGAGACAGGGGCTCACTCTGTCACTCAGGCTAGAGTGCAGTGGTGTTATTAGACTCACTGCAGCCTTGAACTCCTGGGCTCAAGTGATCTTCCCACCTCAGCCTTCCAAGTAGCTGGGACTGCAGGTGGGTGCCAACATTGTCAGGCTAATTTTTTTATTTCTGTAGAGACAGGATCTCGCTATGTTGGCCAGGCTGGTCTTGAACTCCTGGTCTCAAGTGATTCTCCTGTCAAGGCCTCCCAGAGCGCTTGTGTTACAGGCATAAGCCACTGCACCCAGCCAGAGAAGGTAAATTGTACTAGACATGAGTCCTATTCTACTGCCTCTTAACCAGCTTACCTTGGACCAGTCACTCAACCTGACTGTTTCTGCTACCTTTCTGAAAACTATGAATAAGATTTTTATATTAACTGTCTCAGCACCCATGCAAATGACTAATAAAGTAGAAGTCAACATAACACCTAAGATCATGAAGAGCAAACATTAACTTATGGGAACAATTGAACAGATTCGGGAAAGCAGATGCTGAGTTGAAGGTGCCACAGAGCAACCAATAGATACAGGAGCAAGGAATTTGGAAAATTCTTGTTTTAAAGGACATGGAATTCCTCCCCCTCCACTTGCTGGGACTAGAAGAAATACAGATTTGCAGGTATTCAATGTGAGAAGAAGCAGCTGAAAAATGAGTCCTAGAGAACCCTTCTCATTCAACAACCTGGCTTTACTCCTGATTACCCTCCATCCCCAAGGTATGAGGATCTTAAGTGGAGAAATTGATCTGCTTTCTTTGTTCATCTATTTATATAAAGAGGATAGAGGATGTTATACTAAAGATCTGCATAGTGCAGGGATGGCATCTAGATGGGGAGATAGAAGGAATGACATCTCAGAAAATCTGAGAGAAGCTAAAGCCAGTCAGAAAAGATTCTGAACTTTAATCTGGCCCTGAGATTTCTGGTTAAGAGTCTGGAACAATAATGAAACAATATGCACCATTTTGTGAACATCTACTGTATTTTAGGCTCATTTCCTGCTTTTATAATAATCAATTAATCTATTTTCACTTTAAATTAATGGCCAGAAATCTCCAACAAGCAACTATAGTTGTCATGAAATTCGAGTAAATTGGTAGACCATTTTGTGTCTTCTAATTTTTTGAAAACTTCCATACTTTCTCATTCTGCCATTCCCCATTAGCTGATGAGCTAGTCTCAAATGTCATTTTGGAAATACAGACTATCAGAATTGAAATTCTTCATCTTCCACTACAGGATCTATCCACTTAACTACATCAAAACTTACATATCCCACCTTTACTCCTGTAGAAATGGATGAGATGAAATATCCGTGCTCCTGGGAAAGAGCTGTTCTTGATATCCTATTGTCTCTTTCCTCCACAAAGACTTCACCCAACAATTACCTCCTCTCTCTCCTTCATCTACTTTCCCTGTCTGCTGGGTCATCATCATCACCACATCAGTATGCTCTGGGACTTCTCATTTTGGTCTCACATTTCCAGTATTCCATTTATCTTCTTCTTGTTGAGCAATATTTCTAGAAAGGCTTGAATAGGAGTTAAAAGACTTTTTTCAACTCCTACTCACACTTTAAAAATATAAATCAATATTCTTTTAGTAACACAATGAATAGAAGTCAATTTAAAGAAAATCAGAATACAGAGGAACAAGAGAAAAACTATCAATAATTTCACCACTGCAACAAGTTCAAAATCTGCTATATGTTCTTCCCTTTTAAACAATTTAATTTATAATTTCATCAGGTAATGTATATGCATAAAAATAAAAAAAATTAGAGATGAGGTCTTGCTGTGTCACCCACTCTGCAGTGCAGTGACACGATCATAGCTCACTGCAGCCTCCGACTCCTGGGCTCAAGTGATCTTTCCACCTCAGCCTCCCGAGAAGCTGGGACCGCAGGCATGTACCACTACCTGTGGCTTATTTATTTATTTTGAGACACAGTGTCTCTCTGTTGCCCATGCTGGAGTGTTGTGGCAGTCTTTGCTCACTGCAACCTCCGCCTACCAGGGTCAAGCGATTTCCGGCTAATTTTTGTATTTTTAGTAGAGACGGAGTTTCACTATGTTGGCCAGGCTGGTCTCGAACTCCTGACCTCAAGATACCCACCCGCCTTGGCCTCCCGAAGTGCTAGGATTACAGTTGTGAGTCACCGCGCCCAGCGTAGCTCAATTTTTCAAATGTTTTTCAGAGACAGGGGTCTCGCTATGTTGCCTAGCCTGAATTTGAACTCCTTCTGGGCTCAAGGGGTGCTCCAGCCTCAGCCTCCTCAGTAGCTAGGATTTAATACATGTTCATATGTTTAAAATACAAAGACACTGGGATGAGAAAATACTTTCCACCCCACTTTCCTCAGCCCTGTTTAAGAATGAATGAGTGAAGTGCTGCAAAATGGCAGCCATGGCCTAAAACTTCTCTTTATTTAGAGTCTTTATATTTTTACTCAGAATTCTTAATCACAAAATTTCTTTCAAGACTCAAATAAATAACTCTTTCAAAGTGGAATTATTGATTTACCAGGATTTGTGGGAAACACAGTTGCCCTGGTATCATAAGAATGTGTATATAAATAAATGACTGCTCTGTTTAATTTTGTGCAACCTCAAGATTAGGTAGTACAGAGATGTGAACAATTTAATAGTTAAAACCAAGGCATATTCCATTTAGAACATTTAGTTTCTTCACCTGTTTATGCACACTGTCTACCTAAATATATGGTTTGCTTTTCAAAACATAGTGACTATTTCTGAATTGATTTAGTAAAAATAATATTAGGAATGTGAATCTCATCTAGCAGAGAATATATTGTAAGATGCAATTTTCTAGTAAGCCTTCCGTCATATAACCCTTTAATAAGAAAACACTAAAGCAATTGTATTTCAAGATGGTGTAATCGATAGCAATAAAAGTCTACTTGTAAGTCATGCCTTCTTTTGTTTATTACTTGTGCCATTTTCCTGCTTTTGGAATAAAAGCATTCCCTTCATAAATAGAATGTTAATTGGAAAACCCAATAACTGACATCTATATTGGAAAGGACAGCAATAGATAATATAAATAGGATATCAAATATGTGTTTCAGATGTCAGATTTTTAATGTCAGTTTTAATACATTCTAGCATTCCATGAGAATAAATCTATGGTCCTTAATGGTCTAGTTTGCATACACTGCAGTCTCCAGAGACTTTTCAGACCAAAAACACAAAGCATATTCAAAAATGAGAAATGTGCTTTTACCTCCTCTATCATAAGACTTTTTCTACACAATTATAACATGTATTAAAATAGACATTTTAAAGGAAGTATGTTAAATGAGTGTATGTTTTCAAAATAAATATTTAAAAAGTTAAAAATTGTATTTATTAAAAAATCCAACATCACGTCTTTAAGCAGTGTTAATAATGATTATTGTTATACCTAAATGTCACATCAACTATTCGACTTTACATCTTTGCTTTTTAAAATCCAGAATGTCATCTTCATATCATACATAATATAGGAAAGTTCCAATTCTGCATGGTGATGTTTCAACAGAAATGTCTGAAATTATTAAAAGATCTGAATTACAGGTAACACAACATTGATATGTTTGTTAACCCTTTATTCCCCACCTCCTTTTTTTGGTTTGGGGGTCTATCATCATATGGCAGTGTTTATCCGTATTCCTGCATTAATAAATTACCATTCACAAGTGTTGCTATTAATGTTTGTGTTCTCACTTACATTCATATTTTGAAATCCTGGGATTAGCACCTTTATAAAAGTGACCCCATAGAGCTAGCTCTTCCCTTCCACCATGTAAAGACACAGCAACAAGATACCATGTGTGAGTTAGTGGCTCTTACCAGACACAAATCTGCCAGTACCTTCTTCTTGGACTTCCCAGTCTCCAGAATTGTAATATACAAATTTCTCTTGTACAAAGGATACCCAGTTTATGGTATTTTATTATAGAATCCCAAATGGGCTAGAAGAAATATATGAGCCAGAATAGTAAGTACTACATAGTTGTTATTGTAACACCTTCTATAAGAATTTTCTGCTCTATTTGAAAATTACTCTAAGTCCTTGGTTATGAAGAAAAATGCTTTGCTAATGAAGATGAACATTTCCAATGTGTTAAGTGCAGTTACTTTTGTTCCCTAAGTATTTTTCTTCACATTAATTAGGCTGGATGATTTAATGAAATCCAGATTAGTGTCCATGGATAATGAAGTGAATCCCATCAAGATCCTTCCTTAGTGGCTTTATTTCTAGGAACATTATTTTAAATAGGCCATATCTATACAAGAAAAGTAAAGAACAGTATAGAATTAATTTTATTTTTGGATCAAGGGTGTACAAGGGGAATAAAATTAGGTAATGAGCTAATGGGAAATATACAAATTTGGGACTTGTGGCCTCAGAGTGGTTGGAAACTGAATAAATCCATGAAATAACTGCCCAAGTCCATTTCTTTTTCAAAATGTTTATTTTTAATATTTTGGTCTGTTTGGGTTTTATTAGGTTTCTTAGATTTGATAAGAAAATGGGTGGTTTATAAATTTGAAATTCTAGTTGACTTGTGTAATTCCTTATGATTATATCTTCTAATTCTTTTTTATTATACAGTCAACATTTTTAAGATTCTGTGACATTTTATTACATTTTAGCCCAAGATTATTTATATTTGTATCTATTCATCTATGCTTTTACATAAACTCCATGTTGTTACAAATTAACTTAAAACAGCTCATATACTTAAAGCAAGATAACACATGTTCTGATAACGTGCATCAAGAATATATGAGAAATATGACAGAAAAAAATTCAAGGGCATGGTATAAAATCAGCCAGAAATTATTTTACTTTACAAAATGCATGTACTGATAGATTGTACAGTTACTAACTATGAGTTTCTGGTTCATAATAAGAATATAACAAACATAATGGTGATGATATGAGTCACTAAGAACTTTGGCTTAATCTGTGATAGACATTGAATTACGCTGTTTACGTAGTTCACTTAAGAATTACCTCAACCCTGAAATTATAATCATTTTCTATATAATGAAATGACCTCTAACTCCAAAATCTTATCAAAAATTGCGGAGACAGTAATTGTAGAAACTAGAAACTCAAACTGGCTAATATAAATATAAAGTTGATTCTATCAACTCTAGGCATCACTGCCTCTTAATTAGTTTTTGTCAGCTTTCTCTTCATTACACACTATGGCCAAAAATCATTTGAATGCTAAGCAGTTTTATGTTGTCTGAATGACATTGACCCATCTAACTTACACTTGCAACTCATCACCCAGGAGACAGTAGTTCCTCATACAATAGGATGAGGATACCAGATAGAGGTTATTGTAGGGAACTTTAGATTTGCAGAAATTTTTGTAATATATTATTTTACCGACCTTCTAACTGGTTTCAGCAAAAATCACATGAGTGATTGGTAGTCCAACAGTAAACTGGATTTTTTTTGAAGTCCTTGGAGTTTTCTACATAAACCACCAAGTCATCTGCAAATAGTAACAGGGTTTATTTATCCACTTCTAATAAGTATCCCTTTTATTTGCTTTCCCCCCTCCCATTTATGGGGCTGGTTAAGACTTCCAGAATCCTGACTATGGAAGAAACAACACTGCATATTGATCACTGCATAAGAGCACGTCCTGTGTAAGCCATGTGAGGATACACACAAGGTGTTATCACAGTTTGTGCCATAATTCACTCTTCAAAATGCCATCCCATTATTCTAAAAGGTTAGTCACTTTATAAAGATGGTGAACATGATGACAGTCATGAATTCCACAAGACATGAGCCCACTTCCACTCTTTATGAGGTGTAAAATGAGCTTGCCTTCCTTCAGCGAACTCTAGTTCTATGAAGTGGCATAATTTTTGAAAATGATTGATATGCCACATCCTCTATTATGCTGATTCAAGTTAACCTTACATTTACTGCATTTGAAACCTTTCCACTTACACAAGTCAAATAAGACTTTAGTGGGCTGCCCATCAACTTCAGTCCTACAGACATATGATTAATTATAGAACATCAAAGTTCTCTGTGTATCAAGCCATCCCTATAACAGCTTGCAGTCTGCCAACCATTGTGATTCCTACTCTTAGCAGTTAAGTGCTGCCACCTGGCCCCTGGCACACCTGGATCTCATCATCCTCATTGGATTCAGGGAGCCTACTTAGACAGTGAAAGCTTCCACTGTTGTTCCTGGACTGCAAAGAAGAACCAACATGGAGCTCTTCAGTTGCTGGGACACCTTTCACCAATGTGTTTCTCAAAGACTTGAAGGAAATGTCTTTGGGACTCTGCTAGTTAGGGTGTAAGCAGATCTCACATAAAAAAAATCTACCCTAGCATTTCAATCTCCCCAAGTCTTTGATTATTGTCCTCTAGATTACACCAAGGAAGTTCTGGGATCTCAAGTGCATTCTCTGTGGGCCACTTTTGGGTTTGTGTCTCAATACACCAATTAAACAAATGGTAGAGCCATTCCCAGACACTCAGGCAAACACATTGAATACAGAATCTCTTCTTAGTGTACCCATATTAATATATTCGACATGATCCAACACATTTCTTCCACTCAGATCCTACTTGTTAGGCTATGTTCCCATATATTTTCCCCAGGTTTGTGTTATAAATTGGCGAAATTATGCAATTCTTTTGGTGTGTAGGGTAACCGCTCATGGATTGTACTTTGCCAGATTTTCTAAGCCTGTGGGGACTGATTCTGGTTACAAGTCTAGGAGCGATGAGAGGTGGTGGGAATGGGACCTCAGGAGGATTAACAATGCCCTGCAAAACACCTGTATCATCTGAGGCAAGTATGGGTTTGCAGGCAAGGGCAGGCTAACCTCTTCAGAGAGGGAAATAAGGGCTGCTTCCGCAGGCCAGTGAGGCTCAGTAGAATTTAGGGGTTCAAAGTCTTCAACTTCATCACAATCTGCTCAGAAATCTTCATCCCAATTTTCAGGACTCACACGTTTTCAATTTATGGTCTAACTTTAACATAAGAAAGGCTTGTGAATATGGGAATTTAGTTTGCATAGTAATTCAGGTATCTGTAGATAAGATTTAGGGTTTAATCTTCAGAAATCTTGTTTCTGAAACTCCTGGAAATAAAGATTTATTTTAGAGTGTTCATAAAAGTTTTCTGGTCCCCTACTTAAAACTTGAGCTTAGAATTTAAATGTCTGTGCTTATGATTTTTCTTCTCCATGTCCTCCATGCATTAGAGTCAAGCAATCAACTCTATATATGAGTTGTTCTCCTTAGTTTCCACTAAAATACTTGCTGGTGGCAAATACTTGTTCACGCAAGGCCTTGCCTTTGGTAATCATTTGATTGCAGGCGATAATAAAAGTTACTCTTTTTGCCACTGTATTTTGTGGAATGTAAGTATCTGGTTAACACAGGAAAACAGAACCATTAATGTTCTAAATGTAACTAAATCAGAGAACTAATTACACATTCTCATCCTTAAGGTTCTGTTCCCCTGGACTGACTTCTGATACCAACACTGGTATCAGTCAGTGTGTGTCAGTAGTAGAATCTCCATGAGTTTTGTAGAACAAGGGATTCTTTATGAGCATGACACCTTACACAGCTGTGGAAGAAGCTGGAAGGGTTGTTTTTATTTTTGTTCATTTGTTTGTTTTTCTTAATTTTCAGGGAAATTAGAGATTTGGAGAAAAGTCACTAACCAGCTCTTCTGTAGTCAGAGTTGGAACATAAAGGAAGCATGAAGAAGATCTGGCAAAGAGCCTGGGCCACTGTGAATTATCAGGCCCTGCTCAGCAGGCCCTGGGAGAAGAGCTGGACATAGAATGAGGAAAACAGGGAGAGCTTAGAATCTCCTTTTCATCTTTTTCCCTGATCTCAGATGAGTTCCACAGAGTTGTCAATCTTGCCTTCCAAATCTCAAATAATTTTTAAATTTTGGCCAACTCCAATACAGACCATACATGAACAGGGACTCTGGGAAACGTAGTTTCAGCTTGTCTAAATGACAGACCAGCAAAACATCTTAGGTGGTAACATATTCTCTTTATAGACATCTAATCTACAAGCTGAAACCAAATAAAAAGCTAGCCAGAATGTGAATGCATCTGAATAGATACTTTACCACTTCAACACAAAAGATTGGCATCAATCAAATATAAATTCTTCTCACATGGGTCTTTTGACATATTTAAGAGCTCTCAGTCAATCAGAAATAAACAATTTGGGCTACGTAGTACTAGCTATTAAATATAAAAATTACTTATATATCTAACTAAACATTTTATCTTCCAGTTAAAATCATAGGAAGTTAAACTCTAGTTGGATGGTTAAATTTGAGATTTACCTGGATGTTTGCATTATAATAATAAGCAAATCCAGCAAAGGCTATGAAAGTTCATATACAAAGAAATACTGTCAAGAGGGTTAATTAGTTGTTTGCCAAAGCCTAATAATTTCTTTTGTAACTTCTATAGAACTTTATAATGGGAAAACACAATATATATATTACATTAAATCCTATTGTAAAATAGAATAGTAAAATGGAAAATAATAGTTTAAAGTTAAAGCACTGAAAACAACATATAAGCAATTCATAGAGGTCTAAGTAATTGAGTTTAATTGCAGCTCTGACTAAAGGTATTGACATTTTTCTGTTGCTCACATATGTAAACTTCTTGATATGTCATCATCCATCCATTTTGGTAGAAGAAAAAGTGTGTTTTGTAGAAAATATTTTCCAATTCTAATGTGGGCAGAAAATCGTATAAATATTTATTTAAAAGGAAAGGAGTAACCACAGACCCATAGGTTCATTTTATTTTGCACTGATATTTATTTCATTTTTTTCTTGCTGAGCTTAATTAGAAAAATCTTGTGTAGAGAAGTCCAGTGCAATTTAATCAGCAGGAAAATGCATTTATTCTGGAGAAAGTATTTAAAAACAAAGAAAAGGGACTGCTGGAAGGATTTATTTTGGTAATACCACCTAGAGAGGTAAGGTTAAAGATTCAGTTTATGCCCAACAGGAATGAAGCAGTGAATAGAGGAGGCAGAGTGACTTAGTTAGCAAGACATTTCGTGGTACAAACGGTCCATGCAAAATAGTCACATTGGCTTCCAACTGGGATTGGAAAATACCAGCAGAAAATAGAACAATGGAAAGAAATCAACTGAGTCCATTTTTGCAGACAGGAAAAGATAAACAAGTATTTTCAAGACAGTGTTCTTATAGGTAAGCAAGATGCCATGGGAACACAGAGGAGTTAGCTTCTTTGCCTATGGTAGATTATGGAGTCTATCCAATAAATAACATTAATTGGAACTTGGAGAATTAGTTGGCCATCCTCTGATGTTAATTAAAGAGCAAATGGTGATATTGTAGCTAAGAAGACCAACAGGTCCCACATCATGGGGGACATGAGAGTCTCAGAAATTTGCTGGGGAGGGCAATGTAAAATTGAGAAACACGGTCAGGTGTGCAAGAAGTGGTGAACATCTGGGAGTTGGGCTGATGGTGTTAGGAGGGGAGAGGGAATGAGAAGGGCTGACTCCATAGTGAATGCTTAGGGCTAAGTTGTAAATGACTTTTGTAGACTAAATTAAGAAGACTGGGTGATGGAGATTTAATAAATATATCCAAATTAGTAAAATAATAAAAAGGTATAATATTTTAGAGAACTATATCAATAAAGCAGAGACTAGACTAGTGTTGCAAGAGAAAAAATTTGCTGCAGAAGGTATAGCTGTATCTGAAGTTTGTGGAAGAAGAGTGAAAAATTGTGAGGAAACATTAGAGAGGGCTGGGAGATAAGCATTTAGAGATATTAATAATAAAACACAAAGGACCAAAGAAATATTATGGCTTCTGAAGTTATAGGAAAAATAGGGATTAAATCAAAGGATATGCAGAGTTTTCATAAGTGGGAAGAAGCAGCAGCACAATTACATAAGACAAATCAATCAGAGTCTAAACCAAGGCTGTATGTAAACAGTTGACAGAACTATAATCCTTAGGATACTGGCTCTGAAAAGAAAGAAAGAAAGAAACAAGAATCAAATCACTAACCACTGGAGACCTTTTGGAAATACAAAAATGTCTTAAGTATTAAAGAGCAATCATTGCCTCTGAAGGAACTGGGAAAAGAGCATAGATATTTTGTTATAATATGCATAAATAGAAGCATATCTCAAATGAAGTGTGAAAAGAAATTAGTGGAAGGTATGATGCCTCTTTCACTTTTATTTAAAATAAAAGGGTAGGATCGAAGTGAATTCAACCATACCTTGAAAAAAGCTTCACTCCTCTGAACCTGGGCTTTAAATCTGACAAACTTGATGATCTTTATATGTTTCTTCATCATAGGACCAAATTACGTCAAACTTTCCAGTATTTTCACTTAGTATCATATGGTTTATTCTTACCCAAGTCATAAAATATTCTTCAAAGTAACATTTTATCATGTGAATATTTGATTTCATATATGTGTTATAGTTTATTTAGCCTCTTCTCATTGTTAAGCCTTTGTACAGTCTCCAATCTTTGGTATTATAAAAAAATTTGATGAACATCCAACTAATCCCAGCAATCTAATACAGTTTTCTCATGGTAATTCTGAACGTGGATTACTAAATCAAGGGATTCAATATTTTTTAGATTCTTGGAAACATAATGCTGAGTCATACTCCAGAAAGAATGTAACAGATGCCCACATATCATTATATACATGCTTCCATTTAATATTAACATTTAAAAAGTATTTACCAATGTAAGAAGCAAAAATTGTAATTATTTTGATTTGTTTGCTACTAATGCTGGTCGTTTTTAAATATTTTATCATTTGTGTTGATTTTGTCCATTTTGTCCTATTTTCTGTGAAAATTCAACTTCTAAAGTTGTTTTTATTATAGCACCAGAGATGAACACGTCATTTTATGTACTTCAGTTGCGTAATGGTTTTGAAATATATTGAAGAGTGTCTCACAGGGAGGAGAGTATATTTGGGTTTAAAATGTTTCATTCTTGAAAGAATTGCTTAAATTTAAATAGCAAATGAAATAAATTAAGAAATAATGACATATATTTGGAATAAAATATTGTTTATTATTAAACAGTACATGTGAATTGTTGAATAGTTGTTATTGCTATATATTTTAATATATACTGTTAATCTTCTTATAAGATGCCTTGCAAATACAAAATACATTTTAGTGACAATTAAAATTTTAGAAATACAATGTATTTCAATACTGTTTTAAAAATCCTAAGTTCTATTAGCAATAAAAAGAGATTGAACTGAAGGAAATAGAGTACATGAATCATAAGTTCTCAATGTAATACAGATGTAATAGATAAATATAATTCCATTCTTGATATTGATAACTAAAGTATAAAATATTCATAAAAATTGATAAAAGTGGTGGAAGATTTTCTTCCAAAGAAAAATACAGATAAGATAAATTATAAAATATATATAGCAAAAACATATACGTCAAATGTACAGCATTAAAAGCTTAAAAGCAAATAGCATGAAACAAGATAGAAAAATTTAACTTAAAATAAGCTTACATGCTTTAAGTTCTCCAATTACTAGAGCAATGTTCATTGCTTAGATTATTTTAACTTTTATTTTAAGTTCAGGGGTGCATGTGTAGGTTTGTTACATAGATGAACAAGTGTCACAGGGGTTTGGTGTACAGATTATTTTCTCACCTGGGTACTAAGTTTAGTGCCCAATAGTTATTTTTTCTGATCCTCTAATTAAAAATTAAATATAATGCTTCTCAAACATGTTGCGTACATTTCTGAAAGACACTGAAACGAGTAGGGCTTATGAAAAAAAGGGTTGGAACTAGACCTCTGAAAATTTATGCAACCTTGTAAACAGGCAGTATCAAACAAAAACAATAACAAGCCTCAACAATATCCTATAACAGATGAAATGACATCTTAAGATATGAGGAAGAGAAATACATAGTAATTTTTAATTCTGCTGTGTCATAGTAAATTTAAAAGTTTATCATTGAGAGAGAGAGAGAGAGAGAGAGAGAATCAGACATTATGCATACACCATTCAAGATTATTATAGACTCTAGATCTACTGAATAACTTATAGAAAATACAGGAGACCGAGAACACGTTAACTTCTTGAGGCTACCATCAGCAAAGTCCAGATTTGGGAACATGCTTAGAACAAATGACCTGGTGTCTTTGACTAAAATGTATAAGGATTAAGTAAAAAGAGAAGGGAAGGATTAAGTAAAAAGAAAATGGAAACTGTAGACTAAAATACCTTGGATAATATCAAGAAATATTAGCCAAACACACAGTATGATCCTTGTGTGGATCTTGATTAATTATGTTAATTAAAATAATTGTGAAATAATTGGGGAAATGTGATCTTTTATTGGGTATTTGATGATGAAATTGTCATTTTTATGTGAATAATAATATTAAATTTGTTTAAAATATGCATTTTTCTTTCAGAGATTAAACTTAAAATAATTAGGGAAGTAATTACATGATACTTGGGGTTGGTTTTATGATAATTGGTGGTCAAGGGAAATTGGTGAGGTCATAAATGAAGCAAAATTGGCCATGCTTTGATAACTATTGAAGTGAGGTGATGGGTACATGGAATTTCATTAAAGTGCACTATATACTTTCACATGTATTTGAAATTTTTCATAAAGAAAATATTTAAGGGAAAATGAAGACAAAACGAAAAGAAGCAGCACAGTAGAAGTGATGGAAGGAACATTCAAGCTACTGAGTTTTGGGACAAGGGAATACTTTGGAAAGTCTGTAGAGAATAGCTCAAAGCACACTTTACTTCCAAAACAGAGCAAATGTCCTCATTGAGCCAGGGTAAAAAGACATTGTGCACGAAATTCATATACAGCTGATTGCATTCAGTAATATTGATGTACTGAATTTGGTTGCCACTAATGAATAAATTCATGTTGCAGAAATATTCATTTTAGCAGAATAGATAGTAAATAAGAAAGCAATGATAATAACTATTAAGTCCATGTATAATTAAAATGAATTAAAGTAGACAAGGGAGTTTATCTATTCGACCTTGGTAAAATATACAATCTTAACTCAGTATAGAAACATAAACATTTATAGCTGTCTCTTAGCATACCAATATACAAATGCATATTATTTTCAACCATATTTATATTTTTCAAGTACGCTAAATATTTTTTGATATTTTTTATTTTTGATTTTGATGCTTTTTGTTCAACATCTCAATTTCGAGTGATAATTTTGTGTGATAATTTGATTGAAAATTTTCCACGATGTGAACAATGCCTTCTTATTTTTCCCAAATAAAGCTGATGGATGATACAATGTCTGAGATTTTGTATGTAAGAGAAGGTCTTTCTGTTATTTTCGCATAAGCATTATAACTAGACTGTGTCTAAATTCTTGGATGATTATATTTCTCTCTCAGTTTTGCAATATTCCCTTATTGTTTTCTGAAGTGGAATGTTTAAGAAACTTTGGGGTTTTTGTTGTTTTTGTTTGTTTATTTGTTTGTATCAGTGAGGGTAGCTTTCCTAATCTTTGTAGAATTCAAAGAGCTCAGCAGTATATATTGAACATGTTTCCTTTATCAGTTTGCTTGTTGCAAGAAAAAACGATAAAATTTTCTTACCAATTTCATGATTATTGATCTTACTCGATTTTTTTATTAACTGCAAGTTGAACTTTCATGGTTAGTAATAAGTATGTTCTTTGCCTTTGCCTTTGGGAATGTTTTTTGGTTTTGTTTTCTACAGCATTTATTTGAATTTTTTAAAGCATCAGTTGTGTTATTTATTTTCTGCAAGAGGAGTCAAGAAATAATTGGATACTAGTTTAGTCTCAATTCACAATACACATTTGATTAAAACAGTGTGGCATTGGCACAGAGATTGACTATTTCTATATTAGGAAAGCTTTAGCAGGATGTGATACTAATATTGTGAATAAAATTTCATTGACTGTAACAAGGTAGAGGGAAATGGAATCCCAGAGAGGAACCAGTAAACATAGGTATAGAAGCATGATGTGCATAAGAAACTACAAGTAGTTTACATTTTCTAGTGTGTACAGTCTAAATAAGATGAGAGGTGGGTAACAGCAATGTGTTAATTTGCTAGGGCTGCCAAAACAAGCTGCCATAGCCTGGGTGGCTTACACACAGACAATTATTTCTCAAAGTTCTGGGGCCTACAATTCCAAATCAATGTGGCTGCAGGTTTGGTTTTTCCTAAAGCCTCTCTCCTTGACTTCTAGATGGCTGCCTTCTTGTTGTGCCCTCACTCAGCCTTTTTTCTGTACATATCCCTGGTGTCTCTTCCTCTTCTTATAAGGACACCCATCTTACTGGATTTGGGCCTCACTCTCATGGACTCATTTTAAATTAATCAACTCTTTAAAGACCGTATCTCCAAATACAGTTGTATTCAGACTTATTGAGGCTTGGGACTTTGACATATGAATTTTTGGAGGAGGCACAATTGAGCCCATAACAAGAAATATTTTAAAGTATTTTAGATTAAATGACATGGAGTTCGATCTTTATTTATTTTTAATTATTTTGTGGAGGGAAAACACTGTAAGATTTCATGTATCAGAGTGATACAGTGTCTAGAAGTTTATAATATATTTTGGAAACAATATTGTAGGACTCTCATATTTATTATTAACAAAACAGTACTGTAGAGGAAATAATGTAAATTAATATTTACATATACACATCCAAATGTCTTATCAGAGAACATTCTTACCACAACTGTGATAGGAAAAGTAATAAAATAGCCAAGATAGGGTTGTCACTAGTTTCATGTCCCATTACTTAACTACAATTATTTAATATAAATGAATAAAGTATTTCAGCTTATTCCAAAATAATAATTTTTTACTAGTTCTTCAGATGGAAGTAGGTATTACATGTGTGTGTGTTTGTATGTTGTGTGTGCAGGTGCATGTTCATGATGGGTTATTTGCTGTGGTTTGAATATGTCCCCCAAATTGCATGGGGTTAGGGACTCATGAAGGTACTGGCGACTTTATAAGAAAATGAAGAGAGATTTGAGCTGACACATATGCTCTTACCCTCTGAACATGTAATGCCTTCTGTCATTTTATGACGTAGCAAGAAGGCCCTCATCAGATGCCAACACCATGCTTTTAGACTTCCCAGCCTCCAGAACTATAAGAAATAAATTTCACTTTCAAAAAATTTACCCAGTCTCTGGTATTCTGTTTTAGCAACAGAAAATGGACTAAGACCATGTTCTATAAAATTATAATGAGGTTATTCCCTAATTGGCCATATAAAACAGACATATATTTAACTGATTCTTAATGACCTCAGATTTTATAGATTAAAATTTATAGTTCTAGTTTTATTCCAGAATAAAAATGTAGTGTTAACATCATCGTTGTGTGATCATTTCCATATTACACTTTATAGTCTCTCTTGAGTGTTGCTTGGACATAGGACAGCTTACTTTTTAAATTATTGTCTACATCTTTAAGTGTCTTCTTTCATTGCTTCATTCAGCAACATTTAATCAAGCACCAATAAGTGCTAGAAACCTTCTATCCATTAAAGATATGGCAGTGAGCAAAACAGATAAGGACACTGATTTCATGGAGCTTATATTATAAATATGTAATAAATAAATAAATAAAATGAATATTATCAGGTTGCGGTTTAAGTGATGAGCTTTTCTGTGTTTGGTCTGTTGATAGACTCATCGAGTAAATTTTCCATAACGGATATTTTACCTTTTTAAAATTCTATAATATCTATTCTGTTCTTTCTTTAGAGTTTACATTTCTATTCTATAGTTTCCATCATGTTCACCCATATAGTCTATATTTTCTTCTAATATTAGTCTTTAAATTTTATAGTTATTTAAAAGTCCTTGTTTAGTAATTCCAATATCTGATACACTTCTATTAACAGATTTTTCTTTTAATCTTGTCATATTTTTAAACTTTTCCATGAGTAGTAATTTTTAAAAATTGTATCCTGAACACAGTGAATGATATAATGCAGAGATGCTGTATTATGTTATTTTCCTGAGTTGAGTGTTGAGTTTTATTTAAGTAGATGGTCAAATTCCTAGCAAATTACTATGACCCTATTGGAGCTAGTTTTCTTTTTTAATTTTTATTATACTTTAAGTTCTAGGATACAAGTGCAGAACGTGCAGGTTTGTTACACAGATATACATGTGCCATGGTGGTTTGCTGCACCATCAACCCATCATCTACATTAGGTACTTCTCCTAATGCTATCCCTTTCCTTTCCCCTCATCCCATGACAGGCCCCAGTGTGTGATATTCCACTCCCTGTGTCCATATGTTCTCGTTCAACTTCCACTTATAAGTGAGAATATGCGGTGTTTGTTTTTCGGTTCCTGTGTTATTTTGCTAAGAATGATGGTTTCCAGCTTCATCCATGTCCCTGAAAAGGACATGAACTCATTCTTTTTTATGGCTGCGTAGTATTCCATGGTGTATATGTGCCACATTTTCTTTATCCAGTCTATCATTGATGGGCATTTGGGTTGGTTCCAAGTTTTTGCTGCTGTGAATAGTGCTGGATCATGCCAGTTAGACTGGTGATCATTAAAAAGTCAGGAAACAACAGATGCTGGAGAGAATGTGGACAAATAGGAATGCTTTTACACTGTTGGTGGGAGAGTAAATTAGTTCAACCATTGTGGAAGACAGTGTGGCGATTCCTCAAGGATCTAGAACCAGAAATACCATTTGACCCAGCAATCCCATTACTGGGTATATACACAAAGGATTATAAATCATTCTACCATGAAGCTTAGTTTTAAGCAGTATAGAGTGAACACATTTCACTTTTACTCTTAAATTTAAGGCATTGTTCATACTACTACAGCAAGGTTCTTACTTCCTTCTGGTAACTAGAATGAATGTTTGAGGTGGTCACCAAGGTCCTTCCTTTCTGGTTGAATTAGAATATCAATGTGTGACCCTTGAGATCTTTGTTCAGGTCTCAGCTGAACAACAGTTGACCTATGTTGGGCCTCATGAAGTGTCTCTGACAATGAGCAATGTGGCATTGACCCTAGGACATCTGAGTAGCCCTTAGGCAGATTTCTGGGACATCTGTGCATTTTCCACTTCTCTGGAGTTCTGTCTGTCAAGTTCTAACTGCTTCAGTATCAGAAGATCAGGAATGGAGCTCACTGCTTCAGCTCCCCCTTCCCTGCATCGCATTTGGAAATGCTCCCAGGCTGAAAGCCAGGGTGCACATGGTACTCACTTGTAAACATGCTTCTGTCCAGGATCGCAGCTCTATGATGCTTGCTTTCTAATGCCTGAAAACAGGTTTTTGTTTTTTTTTTTCATATATTTTGCCAAACTTTATTGTTATTTACAGTGGGGAATAAAAAAGATAACCAGCTTCTTCATTATCTCTTGTATACAATTGACTATTTTTTAAATATAATACAATTTTAAAGTTCCAAATGGCAAGGAAGAAACTACATACACTGCTTCAGTGTTTCATTATCATAAAATGGAAGTTAAAAGTCTTCTCTTTCAACTTATTTCAGACAGCACACATTTATTTTTAGTGTCAATTTCTCTACTGCCTATTTTATATTTTATCCGTGAAAAAATATTTCTAAGGCAGTGTTGTTATTATTTTTACTGGTACCCTTTGGTCTGGTTAACCTGATTAACTTAAAGGAAATAACATTGGGTCCAGTATTTGCAACTGTAGAGACATAGAATGAAATTTTCAAGTACAGATCTATCTAACACACAGTAGAGACCGCCAGATAGCTAAAGCTTATCTGGAAATCCTGCTCTATAACGAACATATTTTTGTTTTATTGGACACAGAATGTAATTTGAGTCACAATTATCTCTCATACGAGCCTATATTGTTATTCAGATGAGTTATGAATCTGTGATTACTATTTCCATTGGTGAAGTATTGATGCTATCTTTTTGACCTGTTGATATAAGGTATGTAGGTGACAAGGGTAGGCCCATTAAAGTGGTAAAATTTGGTAGATTCTTGAGTAGGAATTTCAAATCAGTAGGTCTTCTTTGGAAACTGTGATCTATGGAGCTGGAATGAGCTAATTTGAATGCTGTTTAATCCTTTTTCTTTTTCAGTTATAGTGACTAAAGAAATTGTATTCTGAAATCTTTTTTTTTTTTAGTTATGGTAGCTAAAGAAATTTTATTCTGAAATGAAACAGATCTTCATAAAGTGGGACATGTAAATAGTACATAACAAGTTATAATTTTGTATCGATCATGAAATAGAAATTATAACTTGTATGATTTGATTTCTAGTATCGAGTCACATTGCTAATGACATGGGAAAGGTTCCCTTGTCCCCCTCGCAGGGCGTGCGACGCGGGTGTAGCTTGCTTCTTCACTGCCCAGCTGCTCAGCCTTCTAGGGGAGCATACAGACTGGCAGACTGGGGCCTCCGATGCCCCGGCAGTGTCTAGGGGTGACTAGTTTACAGATCTTGCAGACCCATGGCTGTGTTACAGGTGCTCTCTTAGTTGCGTTTATAGGTGGCTTGTGTTAACCAGCTCAATTAGACCCCCTTCCTTATCACAAGGACAGAGGGATTTCTGTATCCCGGGGTTTCTTGCCTTGGTGTACCAGAAGAATTGAATCACAGGTGGGCTTGGAGTGCAAAGTTTTATTGAGTGGAAGTAGCGCTCAGCCTCAGCCAATGGGGGTGCCAAAAGGGAGACGATTTTCCGCTGGAGCTGGGCGGCTCTGCGGCCCCAACTCTCGTCTGACTGCCGCAGCCAAACTCCATCGCGTCCCACAGGTTGATGGCCTGCCAGCCTGCTGGTGCCAGTTGGTGTGCTCTTCTGCCGGCAAGCTCTCCACTCACAGCCGCTTGTGTGTTATCCACGGATGTGCTCCTCACGACATCCAGCCACTTCTGTGTCTCCCTGCTAGGAATCTCTGGGCTTTTTTAGGCACAGGATGGCGCCGTGGCAGGCCAGGGTGGTCTTGGGAAATGGAACATTTGGGCAGGAAATGCCTTTCCTCACCTAGGTCCGTGGGGGTGGAGCCCTAGCCAGGAACCCGCCTTTCTCTACCCAGCACTTCCCTTCCCCCTTCCATATCATTTGAAGGGAACACACTCTTCCCTTCCCAGCACTCCGATATCACAAATGATGGAACTAATTCTTTAATTTTCCTATATGGAGAATAGATATACATAGTACAAAATAGTTGAATGGGGGCACTGGGACAGCAATTATTTCACCTTAACATCTTTGAAAAAACAGCTCATGTTACCGATGAGTTGATCCTAGAGGTTTAACTAGTATGAATTAATTAACACACAAGGAAGACGATATCAGAATACTTTTAAAATTCTAAAGACTCAGTGTGTCTTCTAAATAATTTAACTGAATAATGGAAACAGTTTAAAATAAATAACATGACTATTATGAAGACGTAAATCTAAAACACTACTTTTAAAATAATTTTACTTTTAAAAATTATTTTTAATTGATACGTAGTGATTATACATATTTATGCGGTACAATCTGATGTTTCAATGATATGTATGCATTGTGTAATGATCAAATTAGGATAATTGACCTGTCTGTCACCTGAAACATTTATCATTTGTTTGTGTGTGGTGGGAATCAGGTGCATCTTAAAATAGTTGTCTACAGTTAATGTGACATATTTTCATTTTATCCAAAAGTTATTATTGAAATATTTTTCCTCAAAAATGGTAAGTAATAAAATAAAGGTAGAATGCTATTTTCTTTTGAAAAGAAAATATATAAGATAGAAAATTTGGGAAGTTACATGGAGATCATTAATTTGTATTTGTTTTAAAAATAAACCAGATATAAAAAATTAACACACTAATTAATATATTTAAACATTTCTTGATACCTCCAGGTATCAATTTTTTACTAGGCACCTAATGCCAGATCCTTCTATTTGTTGTTGGCGTTAGAGATTTCCTAACACAGAATTTTTACTAGGCACCTAATGCCAAGATCCTTCTATTTGTTGTTGGCGTTAGAGATTTCCCATGAATAGAAAATAATTAACAATGTTTTCTCTTTGTTTAAGATAATAGCCAACTTAGTTTCTCTTTTCACAAAATGTACTTCTTAAAATATAATCTTTTTACCCAAGTGAATTAACCTCAGTTCAATAGGAATTTACATTTTCCTCCTTTCAGAACTTCACACTTCACACAGATTCCAATCAATGATTCTGTGAGTGTTTTAGGCAATTTGAATTGATAGTTAACATGCAGAAAACTCTTAGGATTTCTTCTTGTCTGCTTTGGGAGATGAAGAAAATGCGGTTCTATTGAAATGGATGCCAAATAGGAGTACCTGTTTTCAAAGGTTATACCTCTAGTTCTGCTGTAAACTTGGGGACTGCAGACTTTATTTTTTTAAACTATGCTTAATGGTTAAAAACCTGAACCCTGGAGATAGACAGATCTGAATTTGAATTTGGCCCCAGCACATTTTTGGCTGCATGAGTCAAGAAAAATTAATTAAATTCTTAGACTTATTTTCCTCTCTTGAAAAATGTTTATAATAATCTTGTATCACAATAAATAGAAGGAATTGATTGGCAAATAAGCATTTAATGGACATATTAATATATTTATTATTTCTGCTATTATAGCTGTTTGTCAGTAAACTTATACTCGACGTATTCACTTCTGAAACAGTTTTACCCTTCTCCTGCAACCACCCACTAGTCCATGGTATTATAATTTGAAAAACATTATTATTTCACTGCGCTACGTAAAAAAAATTCTCCTTTTTTTCAATCTATCCTATTTTTTCTCTGAATCATTCGTTACTCTCTATAAACCTGAGCAGAAAGACTCTCTTTTGTTTCCAGTGTTTTTCATATTGCTTTTGTACAGTATGTTTGATAAACCATTGATAAACAATTTTAAATGATGCTATAGATCTACACAGTAAATGTTGAATAAGATAAAATGCAGCAACAATTAAAGACAAGATGAATTCAGGCCCTTTCATCACCTGATGCATAGTTCATTAAAATTATATTGAACAAAGACGATAAACGCAGTCATGGTAACATACACTGTTCCAATCTTTTTAACATTTAAATTAGGAGAAAATGCATCTTGATCAGGCAACACTATCTAATTGGTGGGGATCCTAGCATGTCATTGCCTGGATTTTTGATGCAAAAAACGACAGACTGCAAGGACTGAGAATTAGACTAGGGACTGCAACGTGGTCATTTATTTGATTTGTGGTGATTTTGTTATGGATATAGAGCATATTCTTCCTACATTGAACACTTTATTGAAGCTAAGGGGGTGCTGCACATTCTTGAAAAGGTCAGCCTATCTCAATGGGCAAATAGGCATGTGCTATGTCAAGAGGAGGACTTGAACTTTCCGACAGCTTTTCCAGCACGAGAGGAAAGAGCTTCAAGATGTCACACCTAGAAATCCAGACACACACCATATTATTTATGCAACACATTTTATGGAGGTAGTCTGAAACTGGCCTGAAACTGGCTTTAAATACTTAAAAGGACAATTGTATTGTATTGTCCAGAGGGTTAATAGTTGATGATGTAGGTGAAATGGTTTAAATGTGTGTTCCTTCCAAATTTTATGTTGAAATGTGATCCCTGATGTTTGAGATGGGGCCTACTGGGAGGTGTTGGATCATGGGGAGGGACCACTCATGAATGGCTTAGCACCATCCTCTTGGTGATGAGTGAGTTCTTGCACAGTTAGTTCACTGGAAAGCTGGTTGTTTAAAAGAGCCTGGCTCTTTCTTTTCTCCTCCTCTTTCTTTTCTCCTTCTCCTTCTCCTCCTCCTTCTCTTCTTTCTTTTCTCCTTCTCCTCCCCCTCCTCCTCCCCCTCCTCCTCCCCCTCCTCCTCCCCCTCCTCCTCCTCCTCCTCCTCCTCCTCCTCCTCCTCCTCCTCCTCCTCCTCCTCCTCCTCCTCCTTCTTCTTCTTCTTCTTCTTCTTCTTCTTCTTCTTCTTCTTCTTCTTCTTCTTCTTCTTCTTCTTCTTCTTCTTCTTCTTCTTCTTCTTCTTTCTTTTTCTCTCTCTCTCTCTCTACCCCCCTCCCTCTCCCTCTGCTTCTCTCCCCCTCTCACTTTCCCTCTCTTCATGTGACAGGCTATCTGCCCTCTGCCTCCACCGTTACTACAAACTTCCTGAGGCCTCCCCAGAAGCAGTGGCAACGCTGGTGCTATGCTTGTATAGTCTGCAGAACCGTGAACCAAATAAACCTCTTTTCTTTACAAATTACCCAATCCAAGGTGTTCCTTTATAGCAACACGAATAAACAGTAACTCATAGATTTACCAGGAGTCAAACACTTGATAAGAGGAAGTATAACAGAGTCATCAAGAAGACAGGTTTTGGGCTCAGATAGCTAAGATCAGTATCAGGGCCCATCACTTACTAGTTGTTTGACCTTGGGCAAAATAGTTGATCTTTTAAGCTCTCATTTTTCTCACCTATAAAATGAAGCACTAACTCCTGCCTTGTTAGGTGATGATCAAAATAAAATGAAATAGTATAGATAAAATTCTCACAATGCATGGCCATTAGTAAGTGCTCCCAAATGAGAGCCTCTATTATTTATAGATGTTTTGAATATTTAAATGGCAAATAATACAACATATTTGTTATCCTTACAAAACAGCAATCTATGTATTATGTGGTTTCATTTGCTTGCAGGAGTTGAGAACTTCCTTACTTCCAAATCGCATTACAAACAATGAAGATAAAAGACGTTTATTAGTACTCATGGTGTTTAATATTTCTTGATTGTTTTTCTTTTGTGAAGCATCTTGCTGGAGACATGACATGACTCTAATCAACGCTTGGTCTTTTAGGCATTTATTTTTGTGCCTGTTCTGGAACAGGAGTAATAAAGACAGGCAAAATAATATTCCTAATTAGGTTAATTATGCTTAGTCAGTTAATCACAAGGTACATAAATGTATCTCTGAACTGCATGAGCCTAGAAGCTCCCTACTGAAAACCACATATTTTTCATTCAAAACTGGAGAAAGCGAGGGCACAATATATTTAAGGGTTTTTGCCTAGATGCATTTTGCTCTGATTTGATTTTAATAGAACAAGTCTGGCAAGAATAAGGCCATGGTATTCTGTCAGTTAATGTAATGGTTCCTAGCAGTGAATAGGATCAATCTGATATATTTCATTATCCTTGTAAATTAGAAGGTGCTGTTTGGACCTGCATGGAGATGTGAATGGCAGGGAGCCACACCCATTCTGCCTGCCCTATTGCACTTCACAGTTCAGCTGTGGGGACCACCCTTTGTGGCCATCTCAGTATCTTTATGCCAGATTTTCATTTAAATTGGTACATTTAATTATAGACAGACATAGTAAGCCTTCCCTAAAACTTGTCATTTATCCTGTTTGTATTTCTGCAGACTCTGCAGATGTGAACTGGGCAATGTTGCATATTTTCTGGAAGGCCCAATTTTGAGGTATTGCTGACTTTCTTCAGGCTATCACGTGGGTCTTTCCTGAAAGAAACAATTTATTCTAAGTGTGACTAATTTATTCCTAATTAAGCTCATTACATTATGGACATTTTAAATAGAGTTTGATGGATTCTTGAACTGGCATTTTGTAAAGTTCACGATTAGTGAATTTTAAGTTAATGGACTCTCCTAAACAATTCTACTGTTGTTGATCCCACTTAGCAATTAATATTCAGACTGACTTACCTAACACACTTCTCAGTGGTGTGACCTTGAGTACGTTGTTTTACTTTTCGTGACTCACATTTCTCAAAAGTAAACTGGAGGTGATAACAATAATCCTAAAGTAAATAATTCCGCCTCCCGGGTTTACGCCATTGTCTTGGCTCAGCCTCCTGAGTAGCTGGGACTACAGGCACCCGCCAGCTCGCCCGGCTAGTTTTTTGTATTTTTTAGTAGAGACGGGGTTTCACCGGGTTAGCCAGGATGGTCTCCATCTCCCCATCTTGTGATCCGCCCGTCTTGGCCTCCCAAAGTGCTGGGATTACAGGCTTGAGCCACCGCGCCCGGCCAAATATTTCTAATATATACATACCTTTTAGGATACTTCAATGTTTTGAAGCTCGAGAATGTCCTTTATTTTATTATGTTTACTTTTGGTCTCTCATGATGAAGTGAGTTGAAACTGGTGTGCCTGGATATGCTGCACAGGCATAGATTAAATGTACATGCACATTCTCACACTTCCTACTCCACTTTCCTTCTTCCTTCTGCCCCTCCACACCTGGCTGCCACCACCACATGCCCAAAGAACACAAGAAAACAGTCTAAAGATGACTAATCTACAAGTTTTTATATTAAAAGTGCATGGAAACTTTTGAAATTATTAGTGCGATGTCACCTAATACTTTAATATATCATGGCAATTATATTTTCATGTACATTTATTAAATTACAACATATTCCAGACAACCTCTCCAAACTAGGTAACTAAGGTTAGTTTGAGGTCCTTAAGGGGGATGTGTGATGCAGTGTCAGAATGGTCTCTGGGTTCAAAGAGACCTGGGACAAAGTTTGCTTCCCTACTTAGCAACCTCGTTAAGTTATCTTATGCAAAGTTTAGCTGGCACATCTTTAACATGTCGATAGTGACATTTATCAAATAGGATTAAAGGGGACAAGTGTTTAAATCTCTTTCCTTTAAGAAAATGGCAAAACCAAAATTGCTTCCTAGTTTTATGTGTGGTTTTTACAGCGGTGACAATAGAATCTTCGTTGGCTATGTGAACATTAACTCCAGGTCACACTGCTCCAGCAGGAGGCTTAGCAGGGGTCTTTCCGTTCCACTGGCAGAAGGGAATGATGGATAACAGGGGAAATAAAATACATGTGTAGATCTCTGCTTCATCCAAATACCCTGCTGAAATACCAGCACGGGGGGAATAGAAAGAAATGAGCCACCAGGCAAAGAGCTCAGGAAAGGAGGCAACAGTAAATGAAAAACATCAGTAAGTTTTTAGAGGCTGAGAAACAGATGCATTAGCAGTCAGAGGCTTAGTAGAGCTGAGAAAGCTGAAATCCAGGGCAGCAGAAGTGAACACCATTTAGAAACAAGCTAATTTACAGAGCAGAACCCCTTAAAGGCTAAGGAATCAGAAGCCCTATAAGCCTCAGGATGTGGAGGCAAAAGCTGGGGTGAACACTGGGAGGTTAATTGTGTGTCTCCATAAGAAGCCCTTGGACCCCTTAGAAGAAATTCTTCTTCATCTGTACTTAATAAAACTACCCTTGTGACATTTATTCAATGCATAACTAGAACTAGAGGGAATAATGACAGAAGGAAGGGTAGGAACTAAGATATCTTATTAGAAACAGAAATTAGATAGAAGTTGATGTATTTTATACCCCCTTCCACTGTTTCACTTTCTAAGGATATTGAAAATTCTTCTTTGTAAAAGTTTAGTGGCTCAAAGAAAATACCTACAGACATTGCTTTTTGGAAGAAGCCAAGTGTGGCATCTGGTTCTTGCCCTGTTTCCTTTGGTTAAGCCCACTAGTTAGCAACCTCTTACTCCAGTACACAGAGATTTTTAACTGGCTTTTTAGTGCCTAATGAAAAAAGAAAGTAACTCTTAAGAAAAAGAAGGTAATTCTTGGAAAAGAAAGCACCAAAGAAATGATAATATCTTCTGAGAGAAGAAAAAATATAGCACCCACAAAACAACCACTAGATGCTTTTTCTTGGAAAACAGACAAAGAAAGATCTCATAAGTGTCACCCCCTCCCCCTTATTCCTATGAATGTAGAAAAAAATCAAGTTGGTGAAATTTTTTAGAAAGAATAGGCAAATATATAAAAACAACAGAAGAAAAGACAAGAAAATTAGAAGATCATTGCAGGAGAGTCTAACATCCAAATAATAGAAATTCCAGGAAAAGAAAACAGAAATTTTCTCGGAAAAATTCAGAACCTTCTATACCTATCAGAACCTTCATCAGAACCTTCTATACCCATCACCATTGAAGAGTAGGCCCCTACTATGCCAAGAGTAACAAATGACCTCCTGAGGAGTTTAAATTCCATCATCAGCCTTCAATACAGAACCTGTGCACTGATGTTTCAGCTCACCCTTCAAGCAACCCACAGGTAAAAGTGAGGATCTTATACTCTCATCCACAGAGCTCAGCAAGCTGTCATAGAGTGGGAGTGAACACAGCTTCCACAGATCTCTTTACTTCCATTAATAAGTGTCAACAAAGGAATCCAGACACCTGTTCTTTCCTTTACCCCAACATCCAAAGCTTCACTACTATCATCTTCCTTGAATCCACAGTGACTTATAAATATTATTACACCTTTTTCTCCTGTTAATGTTAATCACCTCTCATCTTTTACACTAATTTTCACAAAGGTCAACTATCCTCTGTTCTACTCCTTTTCTCCATTCTTTCATAAATTCTGAAAGCTTTTTCATGATTTCCTCTAGATATTATGGCTCACTGTTATCAAATGTTATGTATGCTCTTGCCTGATTACAATATGCTCTTCCTCTGTGATTATTTCACCTTCTTGCTCCAAGAATTCAGAGTCTTCTGACCGTTCTGCTTTCTTTGCAGCCCTCTGAAGTGGTGACTTTTATATCCAAGAGCATGTGTTGAGGAAATGTCTTTATTATTCCTCCTGGTTGTTTTCAAACCATTCTCCCTCCTTCCTCCCTAAAATCCCCTGTCTTTGAATATCAACTCATTAGATTGTATCCTCAACATGATTATCATCTAAGAGGGCCCTTGTCCCATTCTCACTGATTCCTTGATGATCTACATTTTTATTCACTGTCACTCTCTGACATTACTTCTGACTTTCTTCCTGTTGATTTTAAGATACACATGGATAATATTTCTAACACATCGGCCTCTTACTTTCTAAGATTCCTCTCCTTCAGTAATGTTACCCTTCACCCTCTCTCAGTCATAACTCTGGTGGTCATATTCTAGGATTTGTCATTGCCAATAACTGCAACCACTCCATAATTTCAGTTTTATACATTTCTTGCTGACTGCCACCACTAACATTTCACCTGACTTCATCTAACACTTTAACAGTCTTTCAACACTACCAGGACCTCCAATTCATAGGTCCTCCCTCATTTTCATTCCCTAACATTCTATTTTTCTCTTTATTCATGTTAAATTCCATGGCCAATTACTGCAGTTACCCTTGACTCTCTCGATCCCATTCTTCTCCCTGGTTCTTGTCAGGTAAAATCTCAAAAATGACTATGTCAAACTTTCTGCCTATACCATGCCTGTCCCTAGAATGTAGCTGAAGTTAAATTCACGGCTTCATTCTTCTCATTTTAAATCAGAACCAAAAACTTCAGCCTGTTTTTCAAACTGACCAGTCATCATACCACATGCTCAGGAATCATACTGTATTACTCTAATCTAATTTGTACATTCTCCCACTCTCCTAAAAGATATTTCACGTTTTTTTTCTCTGCCTTTGAACTTCTAATGCCTCTTCCTCTATCTTCCTTCTCAGCTGATCACTGCACCTCCTACTTTTCTTTAAAATTTGAAGTACTGGAAGAAAATTGCTACACATTATCATCTCCACATCTATCCACACCCTATGTCAGTAATCCTATATTCTGTTTTTAACCCATTCCATGGCTTTATTAAGCACCTCCCAATAAGCTAGGGCATAGAGATACAAACATGAATCCAGCATGGTTCTTGCCTTCACAGAGTGCATGGTCTCAGTGTCTGGTCCAGCAGCCTTCGGGGAAGGTAGGATTCGATTATCCTTCCTCTGGGGAAAAGACAACTTCATTGCCTCTGCCCTGTTATTTAGTGACGGTTTAGAACTAGCAAACTCCTCTTTCAACTTTTATCCACCTGACAGCACAGTGGAGAATTAAACAGCGCATAATTATTCAAATTAGCAAGTATTAAATTCAGCTTATAATAATAAAGAAAAAGAGCATGGCGCTACTGATTACTGCAGATGATTAAGACTTCTCAGTAAGCGATGAGTGCTTGTACTTAAGGGCTGGCTGGTCCCGTGGTGATGGCACAGTGCCATCTGCTGGAGTGCCAGTCTTGGCTCAAAATGTGATTGAACCAGAGAACGTGCTTCAAGAGCTGTGTAATTGGACTGACAATTTTGTTTCTGAAATCATGTCTAATTACAAAACCACTCAAAGATATAACCTTCCTCAAGTCAGAAAAGAGGTTCAATCTGAGAGGAGAGACACAGTGTCCTGATATGAATCATAATGAATATATAATTTTGAGAGCTAAAAGGGACTTTTGAGATCATCTGGACCAAACTATTCAATCATTTTATAGATGACAAGACTGGGATCCACATGTCACATAGGACTTCAAAGGCGATACTATATGAGCATGGGATGGTGCTGGATCTAGAACCCTAAAATCAGTTATCCTTCTTCCACATCTATATTTTGTTCCTTATTTTCTACATTCAGCCGGCTGTTTTCTGTTAGGTGCTATATTATGTATTATCTAAACTCTATTTATATTTCATAAGTATTTATTTATTTATAATTTTTATTTTACTTGAAGTTCCGCGATACAGGTACAGAACATGCAGGTTTGTTACGTTGGTATATGTGTGCCATGGTGGTTTGCTGCATCTATCAACCCGTTATCTAGGTTTTAAGCCCCACATGCATTAACTATTTGTTCTGATGTGCTCCCTCCCCTCTCCACCACTGACAGATTCCAGCATGGGTTGCTCCCCTCCCTGTGTTCATGTATTCTCAAATAAGTATGTATATTATAAAAAACCTCTTTATAAATGGATATGAGAGGTGTTCTAATTCAATTTTATTTTTCATTTTACTGATGACAGTTACCTAAGGAAACATTCACATTTCCTGACTCCCAGCCAGTGCCCTTTCTCCTGTTTCAATGTGGTTGTCAAAGACTATCTCAAACACAAACATGGTTGGTTAGTTACAAAATAAAATAAAATGAACAAAAAGACAGCCAACTAAATTGCATACCTTGAATTTCTGACAGCTTATAATAGCATTATTTTTAGTTTTAAAATAAAAATTATTATAGTTCTGAAAAGCTGTGCTCTTTCACAAAAGCCAGAATATTATAAATTTAGTTCTCCATTAATGCCTGGAAAAAATTACTTCTTGCTGAAGCCAAAACCATGCGATAGTGACATTACATGACAAACATGTTTCTGTATTGTGTTGTTTAAGAACCACGTTAATGAGATGACTATACTTGGAAATTTGGAGATATGCAATCAGATATTTTTCTATCTTACTAGATCTTACTTGTAAATGGGTTTGTGGAAATAAATTCGGATACTATTTGAAAAGATGTGCCTCATGAGGCAATAAATATTTCTCTATTAGAAAAGAAATATGGCCGGGCGCGGTGGCTCAAGCCTGTAATCCCAGCGCTTTGGGAGGCCGAGACGGGTGGATCACGAGGTCAGGAGATCGAGACCATCCTGGCTAACACGGTAGAAACCCTGTCTCTACTAAAAACTACAAAAAACTAGCCGGGCGAGGTGGCGGGTGCCTGTAGTCCCAGCTACTCGGGAGGCTGAGGCAGGAGAATGGCGTGAACCCGGGAGGCGGAGCTTGCAGTGAGCTGAGATCCGGTCACTGCACTCCAGCCTGGGTGACAGAGCGAGACTCCGTCTCAAAAAAAAAAAAAAAAAAAAAAAAAAAAAGAAAAGAAGGCTGTCGCTCGTTGTCTCGCGCAGGGCGACCCCGGTTCTGGTGTTTGGCGCCGGAATTAAACAACCACCATGTCGAGCAAAAAGGCAAAGACCAAGACCACCAAGAAGCGCCCTCAGCGCGCAACATCCAATGTGTTTGCCATGTTTGACCAGTCACAGATTCAGGAGTTCAAAGAGGCCTTCAACATGATTGATCAGAATAGAGATGGCTTCATCGACAAGGAAGATTTGCATGATATGCTTGCTTCTCTAGGGAAGAATCCCACTGATGCATACCTTGATGCCATGATGAATGAGGCACCAGGGCCCATCAATTTCACCATGTTCCTCACCATGTTTGGTGAGAAGTTAAATGGCACAGATCCTGAAGATGTCATCAGAAATGCTTTTGCTTGCTTTGATGAAGAAGCAACAGGCACCATTCAGGAAGATTACCTGAGAGAGCTGCTGACAACCATGGGGGATCGGTTTACAGATGAGGAAGTGGATGAGCTGTACAGAGAAGCACCTATTGACAAAAAGGGGAATTTCAATTACATCGAGTTCACGCGCATCCTGAAACACGGAGCAAAAGACAAAGATGACTGAAAGAACTTTAGCTAAAACCTTCCAATTACATTGTCTTACTCTGTTTTATTTCTCAGACACTTCCCCCACCCTCATAGAACCTGTTGCATGCAGCTTAGTTTCACAGCTTTGCCTCTTTTTGATGTATTTATTCCAGACCTTTCTGCCACTTAGCACTTGTATAATCAGACTGGAAATGGGGATGAGGGTGTAAATTGTATTGAAAAAGAGATCGCGAATAAAAATCAAGAAATGTGAAAGCCCAGAAAAATAAAAAAAAAAAAAAAAAAAAAAAAAGAAAAGAAATATGGAAGGAGAAAAAATACATTAAAGTAATGTTTTTCCCAGCCAATAACTTGTAAAACATATATTCTTATTATTATATACCTTTCATAGGCAAACAAATCTAATTTTAAAACTAGTGATGTGAATTTGTTTATTGGACAATTTTGGTTTAATTCTTATCACATGTTGGACACCTGCCCGCAATGCTGGGTGCTGCCATCACACAAATGAAAGTGCCAAAGAACTCACGGTGTAGGGATATAACACTGTGTCCACCAAAAGAAATCGTTTGATGTTTTAAGATAATAGAAAAATCCTTCCTGATCCTGGATAAGAATCTTCTCCTGGTTTTCCTTCTGCGTATCTCTGTTTTACTAAAGATATCTTTTATGAAATAGGCTGGCTCTAAACCTCCAGGACATGTTTGAGACACAAAAGGAACATAAAAAGACTTTCCATTTTTCATTCAATATTTGCATATCTTCATCTATCATTTATTTTTACAATTATCAGGGATTTATGACGGTTGCTTTCTCTAGATCAATCTGGATGTAAGTAATATTTGTAACGGTTAACTTTTCTTCCACTATTACAGCTATTTCTATCTCTTGTAACATCCTCTCAAGAATCAAAGTGGTGCAGTATGCTACTCATTTTTTTTTAACAAATTAGAGGCTCTATGAATACTTTATGATGCCAGTGTCGTAAATCTATCCATAACTAGATGTGTCCCCAACCAACCTTTTGGTTAAAGTCTCTTATTAACATTTGAACAATTCTTTAAATCTGGTCCTCATCTTGTCACCTGTCAGCTGTTCCACTGGACGCATTACAGTCGTAAATCTTACTTTAAAAGGTAGGCAGAGTCGGGTGCGGTGGCTCACGTCTATAATCCCAGCACTTTGGGAGGCTGAGCCGAGTGGATTACCTGAGGTCAGGAGTTTGAGACCAGCCTGGCCAACATGGTGAAACCTTGTCTCTAGTAAAAATACAAAAAAATTAGCCGAGTGTGTTGGCGCATGCCTGTAATCTCAGCTACTCGGGAGGCTAAGGCAAGAGAATCGCTTGAACCCAGGAGGTGGAGGTTGCAGTGAGCTGAGATGACACCAGTGCACTCCGGCCTGGGCAACAGAGTAAGACTCCGTCTCAAAAAAAAAAAAAAAAAAAAAAAAAAAAAAGGTAGGCAGCATCAAAATGAAGACTTAAGTTAAACCATAGTGCTTAAATACACACAGGACCATTTCTTAACCAAGAAAATGCTGAAATAATAATTTTCTAGGTAGACTTCTATATTTTGTTTTTATTGCTAAGTCAGTTTAAGATTCCAATAGAATGCCTCTTGACTGGTAATGGAGATCAATATTCAAACCTAATACTTAAATCCCAAGTGACAAGAAGATGACTAAAAATAACAGAGGCTGCAAAAGTCTGAGTCATATAATGTCACTGAAGAGACCAATCAGAGGTTTGGTGAAATAGTATTTTTGTGAAGCAGCCTGTTTAAAATGACCTGATGGTATTTATAATACTGCATCGATCATTTCAAAAAATGATTCTTTAGATTGAATACAGAGAATTTCTTCAATGTAAGAGCCAGTGGAATATAGATGTTAAAAACAGAGATTCTGGAAGAAATTCCCTAGATTTGGGTGTGGGCTTTTACAACTACTGACTGGGTGATCTGGATCAAATTATTCTGTACTGAAGTGTTTCCATCAATAAAATCTCAATCACAATAATCCATACTTCATAACTTTCTTGTGAAGGCCAAATGAGTTAGTATGTAGTAATCACTTACACCAATGCCTAAAATGCCCAACAGGATTATTTAATTGTATTCACCCTCAAAACTTTGCAGCAATGTGGACCTCAGCAGTAGTTAATGTTTTATGAATTCATATGATTTTTAAACATAAATAACAAACACACACACAAACATGAAACCACACAAGTAAGCCTCAGTGATCCTTAAATAGGAAAACACAGAATCTTATTCCTGCCCATGTGTGTGAGCTATCTAACCTGCCTTAGTAAAATAAGTTAGACAGTTTTCAGTAAGATATCTAATCTACCTTAGCAAAATAAGACAAAAATGTCCTTGTATTAGCGATGCTCTAAGGAGAAAGTTCAGTCATAAGCATAAAATGTTAGAAAAAGGATTCGTCACTATAGAACATGTAAATATTATTATCAACGCCATTGTTGCCTTGGTGGAAAAATGTAGAAATCTCTCACTCAAATAACAAGAAATCACTCATTTAAAAGATTACTTGTAATGCTATTTAAAAACCATGTATCTTTCAGTTGAAAGTACAGCACTGAGTCTGTCCTTACTGTATTCCTCCAACAAATCCAATGGAAACGTGTGAGGAAAGTGTATTTGAGGAAATGCATTCATAGCGATTCTTAAAATGAGACAAAGTCATTGGTAGCTCAGGGATTTTGAAAATTTTCAGGAAGGTAACAGATGAGGTCAGAGTGACAATCTAAACGTGAAACAAACACAGAGAGTGGTTAGATGGCATGCGAAAGTGCTTCTCCCTGCTCAGCTATGGAAGGGATCCAAACTCTGGATAAGAAGGCACTAAGCATTTGGAGTGGAAAATGGGGATATAATCATGATTATTTATCAAAGAATTAACTATAGAAATACTGCCAAAGTCCTTGCCCTCCCCACCGTATGCAAGTGCTGAGTCATTTTTACCCAAGTTAAAAAAAACTCACCATAAAGCAAGTTTCTCAAACTATGGTTTGTTAACCTCTTGTATCAGAGTCACATGATGGTCTTATTAACAATTCAGATACCTGATTTCGTTTCAGATCTATTGAGTGGAAATTCTGGGAGCAGAACATTAGATTCTGTATTTCAAACACATTTCTCCAGTTTTCCCACTACATTTGGAGAACCATTATGCCAGAGAAATGGAACCAACGGATTTGGATGGCAAGGTTTCCACTAGAATGTGGTAAAAGCCTAGAACAAAATTTTAATTCTGACCTAGGTGAAGTAATGGGAACCAGAGTGACCATCCCACCTGAAAAATAAAACATTTGACAGTATTTTCAGAAATCGGACATCAGGCAGTGCAGCACAGTAATCACCAAGAGAAGGGAAACAGATGAGGGGAAGCCCACAGGTGCCTCAGCTTCTGCCCAGCTTATTTGCTGCAGAACAGGGATGCGGGTGGACCAAGATGGGGCCAGTGATCATCCTGAGAAGAGAAGAAAGTAGGGGGCTGGGGAGGTGAAAGTGACTGGAATTGACAGGCCAGATTTCAAGAGAGGGGAGAAAAAGAGACAGAGAAAGAGATAGAGATGATAGAGATTGCAAGAGAGGGGAGAAAAAGAGAAAGAGATAGAGATGATAGAGATAGAGATAGAGATGAGAGAGAGAAAGATTTGCTCCAAGGGTTTCCCTCAATTATTTAGCTGACTACTCATCGGCAAATGGGTGCAAAGAAATTACCTGAGGTCAGAGAAAGAAGCACCTAAAAAGAGCAAAAGGAATGATTCCCGGAGCTCACATAGGAAGGAAAACGTAATTTATAGGGTGCTGGGGAGAGGATTCAGAAGTTTCTTGCCTCTGCAGCAAGAAAAATTAGCCCTAGACTAAAGGTTGCTCTGGTCCCACCTAGTAAGTAAGGTTTATTAGTAAGCCTCAAAAGGATTAAATAATTTTCAAGTAGGTTAAGTGCATTCTAGAACAAAGTCAACATTTTTATAATAATTAGCAATATTTATCACCCAGCAAATTAAAATTCAAAATGCCTGGCTTGCAGTCACAACTTCCCGTGCATGTGAAGACAAAGGAAAGTTACGGAGGCAGTTCAATGAGGGAAGGGAGTATTTTTTCAATAGATGGTGCTGAACAATTTTACAAGCCATATGTTAAAATATGAACCCCAACCCTTGCCTCAAACCACATATAAAAATTAACCCCAAATGGATCATTGTCCTAAAAATAGTGACAAAAGGCTACCTGATTTTCGGAAGAAAACAGGAGGAAATTTTAGTGACCTTAAGTTTGGCAAAGATTTCTTAAACATGATGCAAACTGTTTAAAAAGTCAATGTATTGGACTTCATCAAAATTAAATAATTTTGTTCTTCATAGGGACCTGTTTTGAAAATTCAAAAAGCAAAGCCATCACCTAAGATAATATATTTTGCTAATATATAGTCAAAAGGGAACTGTATCTAGAAAATATAAAAAAACTATCATTATTCAACAAGAATATACACATTACATACATACACATATTACATATATTACATATTACATACATATTACATATTACATGTATATACATATTACAATACATATACATATTACCTGAAAAGGTGTTTAGCATCATTAGTTATTAGAGAAATGCAAATTCAAACCACAATAACATGCCACTGCACTCCCAGTAAATGGGTAAAATCAAGAGGTTTATCAACATTAAGTCTTGGGAAAGGTGTGGAGCAACTGGTTCTCATACACTGCTGGTGACAATGCACAATGATAAATCACTTTGGAATATGATTTGGAAGTTCCTCAAAAAGTTAGATATTCACCTAGCATATGACCCAGCCATTCCTTTCATACACATTTATTTTAGGGAAGAAAGCGTACATCCATATAAAAACTTGCATTTGAATGTCCATGGTAGTTTTATTCGTAATAACCAACAATGGAAAACAACTAAAATATCCATTGGTGAGAGAATGGATAAACAAATTATGATGTATCCACACAATGGAATACTACTCAGCAAAAAAGGATGGATTATCGATCAATGCAACAACATGGATGAATCTCACCATAATTATTTTGAGTAAAAGGAGCAAGACAAAAAAACTATAAACTGTATGATTCCACTTACATAAAATGATAGAAAATGTAACTAATTTGTAGTGTCAGAAATCATACCAATAATTGTCTGGGACTGGGGTAGGCACAAGATGGAGAATTCCATAGGGGCATGAGAAAACTCTTGAAATTAATACAGATATCTTCATTACCTTGATTGTGGGAATAGTTTCTCCAGTGTATTCATATGTTAAAGCTCATCAAATCTTCACTTACATAATTTTCATTCATGTTGAATGGAAAATATTACATATTTATGGCTTTTTCCTGAGTCCCCCATCCTCTATCACAATATGGTATAAATGGATCTTCACTATATACATTGCTAAGCTCACCAGCTCATCAGTATAGGTGATCAAGAAGTAGCATGTGTGTTGGTAAAACATGTGTGCTCCTGGAAGTGTGGAATAAACCCTACGAATATACAAGAGTCTACCACATCAGTAAGGTTTTTAGGGATTCAGTTGTCTGGGACATGCCGAGATTATCTTCTTCAGTTATGGAAAAATAGCTCTCACTCCTTTCACCATTAACAAAGAAATATAGCACTAGGCAAGCCTCTTAAGTTGTGGAGGCAGCATATTTCACCCTTTGCATGACCACTCCAATCCATTTGCCAATGATATCACAGAGATGACTTCCATCTTGGATGGATCCTAGAGCAAGAAAGGGCTTGTCAGCAGATCCAGGTTGTTGTGCAAAGTGCCCTGCTGTTTGGCTAATTCAATGCAGTCAGGTTGATGTTATTACATGTAACTTAGATGGGGAAAAATGCCATTTGGGTTTATGGCAAGCTCCAATAGAATTACAGTGTAACAATGTAGATCCCTTTGTTCTGCAGGAAAAAAAAATCTTGTTATCAGGAGCAGAGAACTATATATATATATATATATATATATATATATATATATATATATATATATATATATAAAATCAGCTTCTGTGTGATACTGGGCCCTGGGATCAATTGAGTTTCTGACCGTGGGATGTCAAATACCCACGAAATCAGAGCTATTCTCCAGTTTACTAAATCACAAGGGGCAGCACACCCAGCAGCAATCCATTTTAAGACAGGGCACATCCGGGATCGGGCAGAAGTGGAATCAGAGTAAACAGCATAGGCAGGTGGTGCAGATGTCCCGTGACTGCAGACTGCAGTGGCCTCTGCCTCAGCTCACACCTAAGGGTACATAGAGAACCTTTGCTTGACTCCTGGATAGGTCATCTTATAGTGCTTACATTAGGGCGCACTGGAAGAGTCCTGTCAAACTTCAAGCTATGACTGCTCTCTGGTCACTTCAACCTCCTCATACTAAAAGACCATCAGATGAAGAAAAGGGTTACTATACTCACAGAGATAATTGACACTGATTGTCAGGAAAAGACAGGACTTTTATTTCACAATAAGAACAGGGTCAGATGCTGCATTGAGTCTCCATTGATACTTCATTTTAATATTGAATGAAAACATTCAATAACTACAGACTGAGATTGGCATAATAAAAAGAGGCCCAAACCTTCTATACCAACAGTGGTGCCAGGAAAGAGCGAGCAAAATGCAGAATGGGTGGTGAAGGAAGAGGGTGATTCTCCCTTATGACCTTAAGGAAGATCAACAGCAATAGTGGAGGCTGCAGTTGTCTCAACAACATTTCTCTTGTAAAATCTGGGGATATGAGACTCATCTGTATCCTGTGGAATCCGTCCTCTGATGTAAGGAACTCACTATGAAAAGCAAGGATAGTTGAGAGACACAAGTGGTTGACCTAGTGGATACTGTGGTGTCATAACTAGATCTCTTCTTCAGCGAGGACATACCTATCCCCCAAACACTGATAATATCGGGGGCTGATGGCTCACTACCGAGTGTCCACTGGAAAATTTCCAAGGAAACCGTCTCGCCCAAGATAACGCCCACTCCTGGGGGCAGTCATTGGCTAATGAATGATTATTTCATATAAACAAGGTCCTCTCCTCTTGCAGCAGTTTGGAACAACTCTGAAGAGCCATAGCTCTAGACTTCCCGTAGAATCAGCCAAAGTCTCATTTGCCACTGGGTTGTGACTCAGCCCCTGTCTAAATGCAGCCATGCTCAGTTTCTCCCAGCTGTATCCCCTGAGATGATTCCCCAAAGAACTGTCTGCATCTAACATTCCATGGAGTTGGAAAAGTCTTTTTCCAAGGATCCCAATTCAAGGCCTGCTTGTGCCTTTTAAAATTAGTTTGTCTCCTTTCCACATACACACAGTTCACCAACTATCAGTTTCCCAAAACAGGAAGCAGTGGTACTGGAAAAACAGGAAATTGGCTCATATAACAGAAGCAAAACTGGCCCCAGCTACCAATATTCATTCTCAATATTCAACCAAGGACTTCATTCGCAAACATTATTGATACTCAAAGATTACTAGACTTTTGAAGGAATGCATCAGCACAATAAAAGGACCAAATGAATAAACAGAATAATTACTCCTCCAGGAAAGAGAACTAATTGGGCAAGAGAAGAGAAGGCTAAACATTTTAATTGCTATTCTTGATCTAACTGTCTTTCCCCCAGTTACTACTGATGTTGAGCAGCTTTTTATATTCTTATAGGCAATTTGTGTGTTGTCTGCAACTTCCTTATATATACTGCTTAATAACATGTTGGCTATGCCATCCATATCTAATTAAGCCAGAGAAGAAGGTTTTGTTTGTTTGTTTGTTTTTGTCCTTGTTTTTTTTTTCTCTCTTATGTTAAATAAGAAAATAGCTCACTTGATTTCTCTCTCTTTCTGCTGTCTTGAACCAAAGTTCATTTTTCTAAGGACTGAGTTCTTTGTGTCATCATAATATGAGTCATTTTTGACTAGTTTTGATGGGAAGAGCGGTTTCTGTGTTTGAGCATGAACTAAGAACAGTTTCCCAATGTGCAGAAGCACTAATTCAGGATTCTCTCGGTGTACTTCTATTAAATGTCCTCTCCTGCCTGTTGTATTTGAGGGCCTTAGTACATAACCATTATCAATATTAGTGCATATGCTTCCCATGCCCTAATACATTCCTCACTAGATACACTTGAGCCCGTAAGTGGTGTTGAGTGTGTGTGTGAGAGAGAGGAGAGGCATTTGTGTATAGTACATAGGCCCTGGATTGTTAGGCAATTTAGGAGTAGTCATTTGGGTACAAACAATTCATGAAATAATGGTAACTATGAAATATTTTACATCAGTTCTGAACTAGGTAATAAGGAAAAAATTTAGTATCTCTAGAAAAGATGGTGTCTTACAATGCACCTAATCTATATTTTTTATTCAATATCACCATAGAGGCCATTTATAAAATGCAGTGTTGAAGAGTGCAGTCTCTGCAGCCTGTTTGAATCCCAGCTTTGTCCTGTTAGGAAAATCACTTCACTTACCAGAATGTCAGTTCCTCAGTCTATGAGTACCTACCTACTTCCTGGGGTAGAAGTTTGGATTAAATTTATAACTACCCAGAACATAGAAGCCACTGTGTAAGGGTACATGATTGCTATTTGCTTTCAGATTGCTAGCAAAGACTCAGAGAGACTAATATTAATAAATCAGTTTTAAAAGCCATTTAGAATAATGTTTAATTTTGTTGTAAATTAAAGGGGGTGATTTAAAATTACTAATGGTAAACTTCATGGAAATATCATTTGATTTTATTTATTCTGTGAATATAAAAAAAATGTTTTAAAAGTCTAACAATGTGGCCAGGTGCGGTGGCTCACGCCTGTAATCCCAGCACTTTGGGAGGTTGAGGTAGGTGGATCACCTGAGGTCGGAGATCGACACCAGCCTGACCAACATGGTGAAATCCCATTTCTACTAAAAATACAAAAATTAGCCAGGCGTAGTGGCGTGTGCCTATAGTCCCAGATACTCGGGAGGCTGAAGCAGGAGAATCACTTGAACCCAGGAGGCGGAGGTCGCAGTGAAATGAGATTCTGCCACTGCACTCCAGCCTGGGCCACAGAGTGAGACTCTTATCTCAAAAAAAAAAAAGTATATGTATATATATAATTATATTTGCAAACTGCATCATTCCAATTGTTGTAGATAGTTAAACACATTTAAGAAATATGTTTTCTACTTCTTTTTCTTTTTTTTTAGACGTGGTCCTGTTCTGTTGCCTAGGCTGGAGTGCAGTGGTGTGATCTCTGCTCACTGCAACCTCCACCTCCTGGACTCAGGTGATTCTCCCACCTCCACCTCCCAAGTAGCTGGGACTACAGGTGTGCACTACTGTGTTCAGCTTATTTTTTAAAACAAAAATTTTCTAGAGACAGGGCTTCACTATGTCTGTCAGGCTGCTCTCGAACTCCTGGACTCATGTGATCCACCCACCTCGGCCTCCCAAAGTGCTGGGATTGCAGCCGTGAGTCAGTGTACCCAACCCCGGAAATGTGTTTCCTAATAAGATTCTTGTAGGTGGACATTATATTAAACTGGTTAATATTGTCTTAATCCTTTAGGGTTTACTGTGGAATAGCACAACAGAGATATGTTTTTTTTCTATGTTTAATAGACCATTTAAAAACAAATATTAAATATAACTCAATGCTTCTGTTAGGGTAGTTTTAAAACCAAGTCTAGATTTCAAGTTGTAACTGTACTATTTTACCTAGTGAATTATTCCATGCTTTTTGTTTCACTTGTGAGAATTGTTTGAAGTGTTGCTTTCAATGTATATATGTATCCTTTTCTATACTAACACACTATACAAAGTGGTTCCTTATGAGAATGGTTTGCAGTGCTGTTTTGAATGCACATGTGTACACTCTTCTAGACTAACACACTATAAAATAGTTTCTTGGGACATCCATCTCCATTCACTTCTCATGAAGCCTTGTTGAAGCAAAATTCAAAGGTGGTAAATTGGCTACTATAGACAACTGCATTCATAAAAATTTGAAATAATTGGAGGAAAACAACCTTTTCAACAAACCTGACCCTTTTCTCTTCTGGTTTCTGTTTTCTCTTCACTTTTCAATAAGCCCTTCTTACCAGGAGCTGCTCTTGCAAATGAAATTTCCCAAACTTCTACACATTGAGTTATTTTAATATTTACCTCAAAGACCACCTTGGCCACATGTCCTTTCCTTGCTCATTACTACCTCTTGAGTCTTACATCAAGCTCACCATCAGCTGGTGAATAAAGGAGGAAAATTTTGGTTGAACCTGAGGGGTGAGTCAGGAACTCATTATTAGCATTTATGTTGAAAAAAGAAAAAGGTGACATTAATGTAGGCTTATTTATATTGATGAAGCCTTGAATAAGAGTAAAATCATGGTGCCTTTGCTGTGATAGCCAACTGAGCCTAGGGGCTAATGGAAAAAACAGGTGAAGCTAGAGGAATGATGATAATTGTTTTCCTTGACAGTTTTGTATTAAGACATTTTCCTATACGGGATAGTGTCTCTATCTGCCACTAGCACCATCTACTTGATTGCTCTCCCTCTGCTCTCTGATTCCAAAGGGATTACGGTCGCTGACAATATTGCTTATGTTGTCTATTCCAAAGTTTGTGTGTATTACGATATAAGTACAGATAATGCCTATAGTTCTTTTTTTACCCCACCTAACTAGCAGGTCAGCTAAGATGGCCTGGTCTTGTGATAGCCTGGCCAGTAGATTGACTCTCTGTCTCTCTCCCTTGATTTCTTTATTACTTGTGGCCAATCAGAGGCTTTTAATAATATCCCAAGAATCATATGTGGGTTTTAGTGGGAAGTGAAGACTCCACTTAGGCTTCTGGTTCAGAGTGCATACAAAAATTATAGTTCCAGACATTATTCCAGCTAATGATATCTTTGTGTTCTGATTTCTACTTATATTGCTTGACTAATATATTCTTCAGGAAACCCACTGAGATGGCTGTTAATAAGAGAATTGGGCATTCTCCAAACCTCCTTTGCTTCTGGGTGCTGCCCAATTTGTGAATTGTTCTTTGCTCAAATGAATGTGTTTATGCTCTTTCAGATAATAAAAATAATTAACCTTATATTTCTAAGACTTTATACAAGTTTTTAAATATGAAAATGTCTAGAATTGTATCAAAAACCTTTGGTTAATATATGTCAAATTTTATGTTTCTGTTTAAATATATGTGTGGTTGGTGATTGTGTTATTCCTTGAGGCCAGAAATGTTCATCAGTGTCTTTGTAGGAAGTAAAAGCAACCCTGCCATATATATATATTTAGTTTCAGTAGGAGAAGGAAATAACAAGTCTCGGTAGATTAAAATTATATTCCATGTCTTTCAGATAACCTGTAAGGCTAATTATGAAAAGATACTCTATTATGCAAGCCACTAACTGCATTTTCAAAATAGCAGAAAAGTTATTACTTATTTGTTTAAATATTATTATTAATCTATAAATTAAATATATACAAAGGGAAAGTGTGTTACCTGTAGTAGGGCAGTAGAGTACACATGCAATAGTAATGGTTGAAAGTACGGATTCTGAAGCTAGATTGCCTGTGTTCTAATTCCAGAGTTTTCACATGTTAGATGACTAACCCTGGGCACCTTTTTAAAAAATTTTTTTATTTTTACTCATTTGTCCTTCAATTCTGTCACTTGTACAGTGGGGATAATAAAACTACCTATATTACAGTGTAATTTTTAGGAATCAGTGATTTAACATATCAAAGTGCTTAGAACAATACCAGGGTTATATTAACTTTGTTAAATTAAATTTGGCATAAGACTGTCTCTGTACTTTGAGTTTCCATTTAATAAACTGCAACCTAGCCTAGCATGCCAACAAACCAAAACCTAGATAAGGAGTATATTTTTTGTTAGAGATAGCCAGATCTCAGCCAATCACAAGCAGCTGAGCTTCAGCCAATTATAGGCAACCAATTGATCAGATGATGTCCAAATAAGGCAAATGCCTCACTGTAACCAGTCAAGCTATTCTGTACTTTAGTTCTGTGTTGTGTCTATAAACATTCTCCATGATGCAGACTGAAGCTCTCCAAACCTCCTTTGCTTCTGGGTGCTGCCCAATTTGTGAATTGTTCTTTGCTCAAATAAACTCTGTTAAATATATTTTGTCTAAAGTTTTTCTTTTAACAATTTAAAATGAACTTAAGAAAATATTCTTCTTATTATTGTTATTAATTCCATACCTAAAAGAGACTCTTTTGTTGATGACTACCCTGTTTTTTCATAAAAATATAGTAGAACAAATGAAAGTTTAGAATTATAATTCTGGAACTAGACTGAGCAGAAAATGACTCTCATTTGGCTATTGTAAAAAGAAAAAATAAATTATAGGCTGATCACACAGCAAGACTTTTTCAAAAATTAAACCACTTATTTTTTAAAATTTCAAATTACTTTTAAAATACACAATCATGTAATGTTCGTTATAACTTTTAACAGAAAGTGAGAAAGTGACACAGCAACAATGAAAATTTATTCTTAATGCCAATGTACAGTTGACTACAGCTTATTCTCCCCTGGGCATTCTAATATGTTTTGTTATAAGTATGGTATCACACAATAAGCAGACTCTGTGAAAAACTATTTTCATCATTTAGCAACATACTTTTCTCGTCTGTATTAATAAGCACTGACCCTCACTGAAATCTGCAGTAGCCACATGCTATTATATCACATCTGTTTACTATATTTCAAATAATAGCAAGTAAAATATCTTCCTTTTGTTTTTGTTATTAGAAAGAGTCTTTTTATGAACATACTTAACCTATGCTTTGCATTCTCATTAGATGATTTCTTTAGGGTACATTTCTAGAAATAGACATGCAGAGTATATCTATTTTAGAGCACTGAATACAAGTTGCCAAATTGTTGTCTACTTAAATTTGCATATTTCCATCAGCAGTATTTGAGAATGTATGTCCAATTTGTACCTGTGACAGCTTTGGATATTATTATTCTTTTTTGTATTTGCTCAATAAAATTTCATTGTCTCTTTGATGACAAATAGGTGTATTTTAGTTTTGCTGTCTTTAATTTCTTATATTGTAAATTTCTAATATATTGTGGATTTTCCCCTTAAAATGTTTAAAATTTTCTGTGGCTTTTAGGAGTTCTTCTAAGAGAAACAGCAGCATCTTTTCATTTGTTGTTTATATTGCAATTTTTTTCATTCCTGTTACTTAAATATTTTAGTTTTAAGGACATTTTAAATATTCCAGTTGATTTATTACTTTTACTTTACAATTATAGGCTTTGTTCTCATGTTAAAATATGTGTCCACTCAGCAAATGTTGCCACAATTTATTGCATATACCTAGATGCACACACACACTCACACACACATTCACTGTATTGTATGCTAAACCTGGTTACAAATCTGGAAAAAAATGCTACTTAGTTTGATAAAACACCTTTTTAATATACCGCTCGATTTTGTGTATTATTATTTCTCTATTATTATTGTGTCAATGGTTTGTGCATCTCTGATTTGTGCAATAATTGTGCATCTTAGATTGGCATAAAATTTACTTATGGTACTTTCAGCACCTTTAGGCTGAAGGTGGGTTGAAAGTCACTGCAGAGTGGCACAAGTGAACTTTGTGGAGTGATGTAGATATTCTGCATATTGAGGAGATAATCATCCCATGGTGTATTAATTTGTCAAAAATGATTGGCCTGTACATTTTAAATTAGTACATTTTACTATATATAATTCTTCAATATAATTAATTTTTAAAAATCCAAATAGAAAACATACCACTGTTTGTAACAGTAGGCAAGCAATATTGAAAATTCAGAAATCTTTAAATGATTATCTAGTTTCGGTATCAATGTAATACTGATCTTTTATAATGAGTTGGGGATTTTTTCCAATTTTATCACATTTTATTTTATTTATTTTTATTTTATTTTTTATTTTTATTTATTTATTTATTAATTATTATTATACTTTAAGTTCTAGGGTACATGTGCATAACGTGCAGGTTTGTTACATATGTATACTTGTGCCATGTTGGTGTGCTGCACCCATCAACTCGTCAGCACCCATCAACTGGTCATTTACATCAGGTATAACTCCCAATGCAATCCCTCCCCTCTCCCCCCTCCCCATGATAGGCCCCGGTGTGTGTTTATCACATTTTAAATGCTGATTAGAGGACTTCAGATATTCAAAAGTTGATATTGAAAGGACAATTGATAAAGTGATACACTGTTTATTGAAGTTATTTACATAATAGCAAAATTATCCTTTTTTTGGAATAAGAAGAAAAGACTGAGATGGAAAAGAATATTTTGTGTATAAAACTAAGAATATTTTAATACAGTGGTTTCTGCATGACTTCCTCTGTGCAGGGGCAGTATTACTGCAGAGTACTGCAGGTGTGCTGAGATTGTTGTATTAGATTAAATATTTGAAATTGGTCCACTGAACATTCAGAAATAGTTTTCTAGGGATAGAAAAGAGTTTGATTGCGTACTATTGAGGCCTAATTGACATTGGACACTTTGGGCTTCTTCTGTTATAATAAGACTTTAAAGTTCTTTTCCTTCCCTGCACTTTATAACTGGATAGATTGAGATAATCTTGGCTATTAAAAGTGATAATCTTGGCTGGGCGAGGTGGCTCATGCCTGTAATCACAGCACTTTGGGAGGCTGAAGCGGGCGGATCTCTTGAGGTCAGAAATTTGAGGCCAGCCTGGCCAACATGGTGAAACCTGTCTGTACTAAAAATATGAAAATTAATTGGGCATGGTGGTGCATGCTTTTAATCTCAGCTACTTCGGAGGCTGAGGTGGGAGAATCGCTTGAACCAGAAAGCAGAGGTTTCAGTTAGCCAAGATTGCACCACTGCACTCCAGCCTGGGTGACAGAATGAGATTCCATCTGAAAAATTAAAAATAAAAAGTGATATTACTTTGTCATCGTTCAATCATCATGGTTTATTAAGTGTTTACTGTGTGCCATTTACAGCTCTAATACACTTTGCGTGTACAAAATAGTTTGATCCTTACAAACCACTCTGGTTTAGTTGGGAGCTCAATAACATTACTAATTTTGTTTCTGTATACTCTGAAATAAAATATAGTGCATATTTCTTATAAGATTTATATTAGTATTAGACAAGTTTTACAGCAATATTCAATATAATTACTAGACTTTAGGTTGCTTTTACTGATTTCACTAGCTACCTCTATTTTTTAATTTCTAACATTTAATTAATCTTTGAATAAGTTATTTCATCAGTTTGAAAAAATATTTAGAGCTCTCAAATGGTATTAGGGGTCTAAAAAGTCATCAATGGACTGAACTCAAAAGGCTATTTCACAAGTTAACCTCTCTTGTGAAATGTACAAAGGCTAAGAGTCTTTTCTGTTAGAAATGTTTAAGTCAATAGGTTATAACATCAATAGTGAAAGCTTTAATAGACATCAATCAACAGGTTATTACATTATCAGATGCTACTAGGATTCTGCAATCATGCTTGTATTTAAAATATTTTGAACATTTTCTTAGAACTTTTCTTTAGACAAACGGTATTACAGCTACAAAAGTCTAAACCACCTTTTGCCTACCCGCAGATGCAGATTTTCATGAATGATATGGAAATGCAAAAAATACAAATTGAAAGATATTACTATCTTGTTAGTGAATAATGGAAAAGAATGTGCTAGTTACACAAAGAGCCTGAAGGTATTTCTAGTGCTGTCAGATGACAAAATTGACAACTGGGTGCTTTGGTAGGACCTTTGTGTTAGCGATGGCTTGCTTGCATATTTTGTAGTGACACATTTTTCACTGTTCTACGTGGCTGTATAATTAACCTACATTAAATAAACGTATGTTTTTTGCTCATAACAGTTGACATTGTTTATTTTGTTATCCAGTCATCCTGGTTCTTATTATAGCTGCTCAGATGTGAAGAGAAAAATGATCAATGAGTCTAAGTGGAAAAGGAAAGGAGAGAGAAAAAGAATGCATAAAAGAAAATCTTTGTGGAGTTTTGAGGCACAAAAAGTTGAGAATACAAATGAATGAATAAATAGCCAAAGAGATGATTAATGTGTTTATATTGTATGGTACACACTCCAAGAGAAAAGGTGCTTTGAAAGAAAAAGAAATCTTCCAGTGATTACAAAGTTGGTTTAATAAAACACTGCTCTTATTGTCAAAATAAAAAACATACCTTCTCAGCTATGCACACCATTTGGGGTATAATAAATAGGTTCTTGGCAGAAAGAACTATTGATTTATCTTATTTTCCCCGTGACTTTCATATTACACAGGGGGAAGCAATCACACAGTGCATTTCTTGTGGGCAGGTTCAGTCAATCATCAAGCTTTCTCAAACCTCCACCTTGCAAGTAAAATGATAATGTATGAAGAAAAATAACACATATCAGGAAGGCAGCACGCAGGGATTGAGCCAATGACATTTTGATTGGTTTCATTTCCTTTTAAATAAGTCTATTTTATATATGGATGCCATGTGAAATCACTCCCAGGGTTGGCATGAGGAAGGGAGATTTTCAGAATCAGAATATTATTGCTATTATTAAAATTCAAATGAAAGGGAGGATTGGAAAAATCAATTCATCTTCATAATCAGGAAGATTTGTAAATTTTTAAACATAATATTTTAAATCTGGTCTTAAATATTTTTCAGATAATTTTATATATATGTTTGTTACATCATTCCCATATATTAATAGCACTATTAATTTTGTGAATGAAATGTACTTTAGTGTCTAGGAAGGAGCATATGAGAATATTAAGACAATACATACTATAATATAGTCCTTTTATTCCTAGAATTTAGGGAACAGTTACAAAGTCCTAAAAACTCTGGGACCCGGAGATATATAAAAATTAGGACACAGGGGTAGGTCTAACAGCATAGTCACAGAGCATAGAAGAGTGGGGGAGGTGTTGCTCGTATTAACCTGTGTTGAAAGAGATAAAGAGAACTGCAACAACTGTATGTTCAGATGGAAGATGGTCAGATTGAGGAGGGAAGTAAGTGGATGTGGAGGAATAGCAACACAACACCACGCTGTTGACTGTGCCTAGCTAACATAACTGGAATCGCAATATTCCTGGAACAGGCCAAGTGTGGATAGTTTACTGAAGTGAGAAAGGCTGGTGCAAATTGTTGGTGGTATGGAGATCAAGAGTCAATTTTGGATATGTTAGGTTTTTGAGATGTGTATTAGACAGTCAAGTGGAGACCTCAATAGAATAATTAAATATAAAAATCTGGCCAGGTGTGGTAGCTCATGCCTGTAATCCCAGCACTTTGGAAGGCTGAGGTGGGCATATTGCTTAAGGCCAGGAGTTTGACACCAGCATGGACAACGTGATGAAACCTGTCTTTACAAAATATATGAAAGATAGTCAAGCGTGATGGTGTGTGTCTGGAGTCCCAGCTACTTGGGAGGCTTGATTGCTTGAGCCTGGGAGGCAGATGTTGCAGTGAGCTGAGATCACACCATTGCACTCCAGCCTGGGGGATAGACATGAAGTCCTGTCTCAAAAAACAAACAAAAGGAGTGGGGAGCAAGATAGCTGAATAGGAACAGCTCCAGCCCCCAGCTCCCAGCGTGAGCAACACAGAAGACGGGTGATTTCTGCATTTTCAACTGAGGTACCAGGTTCATCTCACTGGGGAGTGCTGGACAATCAGTGCTGGTCAGCTGGTGCAGCCTGACGAGCGAGAGCTGAGGCAAGGCGAGGCATCGCCTCACCTGGGAAGCTCCCTTTTCCTAGCCAAGGGAAACTGAGACACACAACACCTGGAAAATTGGGTAACTCCCACCCTGATACTGCGCTTTACCAAGGGTCTTAGCAAGCGGCACACCAGGAGATTATATCCTACACCTGGCCCGGAGGGTCCCACGCCCACAGAGTCTCCCTCTTTGCTAGCACAGCAGTCTGAGATCTAACTGCAAGGTGGCAGTGAGGCTGGGGCAGGGGCGCCTGCCATTGCTGAGGCTTAAGTAGTAGGTAAACAAAGCCCCCGGGAAGCTCGAACTGGGTGGAGCCCACCTCAGCTCAAGGAGGCCTGCCTGTCTCTGTAGACTCCACCTCTGAGTGGAGTCTGACAGCTGTCTGACAGCTTTGAAGAGGGCAGTGGATCTCCCAGAGCAGAGGTTGAGATCTGAGAATAGACAGACTGCCTGCTCAAGTGGGCCCCTGACCCCTGAGTAGCCTAACTGGGAGACATCCCCCACTAGGTGCAGACTGACACCTCACACCTCACATGGCAGGGTATACCCTTGATATGAAGCTTCCAGAGCAAGAATCAGACAGCAGCACTCACTGTTCAGCAATATTCTATATTCTTCAGCCTCTGCTGCTGATACCCAGGCAAACAGGGTCTGGAGTGGACTTCAAGCAATCTCCAACAGACCTACAGCTGAGGGTCCTGACTGTTAGAAGGAAAACTAGCAAACAGAAAGGACACCCACACCAAAACCCCATCAGTACATCACCAGCATCAAAGACCAAAGGCAGATAAAACCACAAATATGGGGAAAAAGCAGTGCAGAAAATCTGGAAATTCAAAAAATCAGAGCACATCTCCCCCTCCAAAGGAACACAACTCATCACCAGCAATGGATCAAAGCTGGACGGAGAATGACTTTGGCGAGTTGAAAGGAGAAGGCTTCAGTCGATCAAACTTCTCAGAGCTAAAGGAGGTACTACACACCCAGCACAAAAAAACTAAAAATGTTGAAAAAAGAATGGAAGAATGGATAACTAGAATAATCAATGCAGAGAAGGCCATAAATGAACTGACAGATAAAAACCATGACATGAGAAATATGTGACAAATGTACAAACTTCAGTAACCGACTCTATCAACTGGAAGAAAGAGTATCAATGATTGAAGATCAAATGAATGAAATGAAGTGAGAAGTCTAGAGAAAGAAAAGGAAAAAGAAATGAACAAAGCCTCCAAGAAATATGGGATTATGTGAAAAGACCAAATCTACGTCTGATTGGTGTGCCTGAAAGTGAGGGGAAAAATGGAACCAAGTTGGAAAGCACTCTTCAGGATATCATCCAGGAGAACTTCCCCAACCTAGTAAGGCAGGCCAACATTCAAATTCAAGAAATACAAAGAATGCCACAAAGATACTCTTCGAGAAGAGCAACTCCAAGACACATAATTGTCAGATTCACCAAAGTTGAATTGATGGAAAAAATGTTAAGGGCAGCCAGAGAGAAAGGTCGGGTTACCCACAAAGGGAAGCCCATCAGACTAATGCAGATCTCTTGGCAGAAACTCTCCAAGCCAGAAGAGAGTGGGGGCCAATATTCAACATTCTTAAAGAAGAGAATTTTCAACCCAGGATTTCATATCCAGCCAAACTAAGTTTCATAAGTGAAGGAGAAATAAAATCCTTTACAGACAAGCAAATGCTTAAAGATTTTGTCACCACCAGGCCTGCCCTACAAGAGATCCTGAAGGAAGCACTAAACATGGAAAGGAACAACCGGTACCAGCCATTGCAAAAACATGCCAAAGTGTAAAGACCATCGATGCTAGGAAGAAAGTGCATCAGCTAACGAGCAAAATAACCAGCTAATATCACAATGACAGGATCAAGTTCACACATAACGATATTAACCTTAAATGTAAATGGACTAAATGGTCCAATTAAAACACACAGACTGGCAAATTGGATAGAGTTAAGACCCATCAGTCTGCTGTATTCAGGAGACCCATCTCACATGCAGAGACACAGATAGGCTCAAAATAAAGGGATGGAGGAAGATCTACCAAGCAAATGGAGAACAAAAAAGAGCAGGGGTTGCAATCCTAGTCTCTGATAAAACAGACTTTAAACCATCAAAGATCAAAAGAGACAAAGAAGGCCATTACATAATGGTAAAGGGATCAATTCAATAGGAAGAGCTAAGTATCCTAAATATATATGCACCCAATACAGGAGCATCCAGATTCATAAAGCAAGTCCTTAGAGACTTACAAAGAGACTTAGACTCCCATACAATAATAATGGGAGACTTCAACACCCCACTGTCAACATTAGACAGATCAATGAGACAGAAAGTTAACAAGGATATCTAGGAATTGAACTCAACTCTGCACCAAGCAGACCTAAGAGACATCTACAGAACTCTCCATCCCAAATCAACAGAATATACATTCTTCTCAGCACCACATCGCACCTATTCCAAAATTGACCACACAGTTGGAAGTAAAGCACTCCTCAGCAAATGTAAAAGAGCAGAAATTGTAACAAACTGTCTCTCAGACCACAGTGCGATCAAACTAGAACTCAGGACTAAGAAAATCAATCAAAACTGCTCAACTACATGGAAACTGAACAACCTGCTCCTGAATGACTACTGGGTACATAATGAAATGAAGGCAGAAATAAAGATGTTCTTTGAAACCAATGAGAACAAAGATACAACGTACCAGAATCTCTGGGACACATTTAAAGCAGTGTGTACAGGGAAATTTATAGCACTAAATGCCCACAGGAGAAAGCTGAAAAGATCTAAAATTAACACCCTAACATCACAATTAAAAGAACTAGAGAAGCAAGAGCAAACACATTCAAAAGCTAGCAGAAGGCAAGAAATAACTAAGATCAGAGCAGAACTGAAGGAAATAGAGACACAAAAACCCTCCAAAAAATCAATGATTCCAGGAGCTGGTTTTTTGAAAAGATCAACAAAATTGATAGACCGCTAGCAAGACTAATAAAGAAGAAAAGAGAGAAGAATCAAAAAGATGCAATAAAAAATGATAAAGGGGATATCACCAACGACCCCACAGAAATACAAACTACCATCAGAGAATACTATAAACACCTCTACGCAAATAAACTAGAAAACCTAGAAGAAATGGATAATTTCCTGGACACTTACACTCTCCCAAGACTAAACCAGGAAGAAGCTGAATTCCTGAATAGACCAATAGCAGGCTCTGAAATTGAGGCAATAATTAATAGCCTACCAACCAAAAAAAGTCCAGGACCAGTCGGATTCACAGCCAAATTCTACCGGAGGTACAAGGAGGAGCTGGTACCATTCCTTCTGAAACTATTCCAATCAATAGAAAAAGAGGGAATCCTCCCTAACTCATTTTATGAGGCCAACATCATCCTGATACCAAAGCCTGGCAGAGACACAACAAAAAAAGAGAATTTTAGACCAATATCCCTGATGAACATCGATGCAAAAATCCTCAATAAAATACCGGCAAACCGAATTCAGCAGCACATCAAAAAGCTTACCCACCATGATCAAGTGGGCTTCATCCCTGGGATGCAAGGCTGGTTCAACATATGCAAATCAATAAATGTAATCCAGCATATAAACAGAACCAAAGACAAAAATCACATGATTATCTCAATAGACGGAGAAAAGCCTTTGACAAAATTCAACAGTCCTTCATGCTACCTGACTTCAAACTATACTACAAGGCTACAGTAACCAAAACAGCATGGTACTGGTACCAAAACAGAGATATAGATCAATAGAACAGAACAGAGCCCTCAGAAATAATACCACACATCTACAGCCATCTGATTTTTGACAAACCTGAGAAAAACAAGAAAAGGGGGAAGGATTCCCTATTTAATAAATGATGCTGGGAAAATTGGCTAGCCATAAGTGGAAAGCTGAAACTGGATCCTATCCTTACTCCTTATATGAAAATTAATTCAAGATGGATTAGAGACTTAAATGTTAGACCTAAAACCATAAAAACCCTAGAAGAAAACCTAGGAAATATCATTCAGGGCATAGGCATGGGCAAGGACTTCATATCTAAAACACCAAAAGCAACGGCAACAAAAGCCAAAAGTGACAAATGGGATCTAATTAAACTAAAGAGCTTCTGCACAACAAAAGAAGCTACCATCAGAGTGAACAGGCAACCTACAGAATGGGAGAAAATTTTTGCAATCTACTCATCTGACAAAAGGCTAATATCCAGAACCTACAAAGAACTCAAACAAATTTACAAGAAAAAAACAAACAACCCCATCAAAAAGTGGGCAAAGGATATGAACAGACATTTCTTAAAAGAAGACATGCATACAGATACATGCAACAGATACATGAAAAAATGCTCATCATCACTGGCCATCAGAGAAATGCAAATCAAAACCACAATGAGATACCATCTCACATCAGTTAGAATGGCAATCATTAAAAAGTCAGAAAACAACAGGTGCTGGAGGGGATGTGGAGAAATAGGAACACTTTTACACTGTTGGTGGGATCGTAAACTGGTTCAACCATTGTGGAAAACAGTATGGCAATTCCTCAAGGATCTAGAACTAGAAATACCGTATGACCCAGCCATCCCATTACTGGGTATATACCCAAAGGATTATAAGTCATGCTCCTATAAAGACACATGCACACATATGTTTATTGTGGCACTATTCACAATAGCAAAGATTTGGAATCAACCCAAATGTCCATCAGTGACAGACTGGATTAAGAAACTGTGGCACATATACACCATAGAATACTATGCAGCCATAAAAAAGGATGAGTTCGTGTCCTTTGTAGGGACATGGATGCAGCTGGAAACCATCATTCTTAGCAAACTATCACAAGAACAGAAAACTAAACACTGCATGTTCTCACTCATAGGTGGGAATTGAACAATGAGATCACTCGGACTCTGGAAGGGGAACATCACACACCGTGGCCTATTATGGGGAGGGGGGTGGGGAGGGATGGCATTGGGAGTTATACCTGATGTAAATGATGAGTTGATGGGTGCTGACGAGTTGATGGGTGCAGCACACCAACATGGCACAAGTATACATATGTAACAAACCTGTACATTGTGCACATGTACCCTAGAACCTAAAGTATAATTAAACAAACAAACAAACAAAACAAAACAAAAACCTGGCATTCGGGGAGGTAGAACAGAAATATATGAAATGGAATATAAGTGGAATTTAATGTCTGGCACTAGCATAAAGTAAGAGATACATACCCACTGATATGGTTTGGCTGTGTCCCCATCCAAATCTCATCTTGAGTTGTAGCTTCCATAATCCCACGTGTTGTGGGAGAGACCTGTTTTGAAATAATTGAATCATGGGGGCAGGTTTTTCCCATGCTGTCTCATGATAGTGAATAAGTCTCATGAGATCTGACGGTTTTATAAAAGGCAGTTCCCCTGCGCACACTCTCTTGCCTGCCACCATATAAGATGTGCCTTTGCTCCTCCTTTGCCTTCCACCATGATCGTGAGTCCTCCCCAGCTATGTGGACCTGTAAGTCCATTAAACCTCTTTTTCTTTATGAATTACCCATTCTTTTGTATTTCTTCATAGCAGTATGAAAATGGACTAACACACCCACCTCAAGTGCAGATTTTAAGATGTGGACACCAAAACCTCAGTAATTACAATAAATAATATTTTAACTCAATAATTTAAAAATAAAAATTATTATGAAATCAATAATTTTGAAACAAAAATTAATGTAAAAATCTATGATGAAACTATACAAAATTTTAAATTTCTCAATTGGACTGGTTTTGATTACTTAAACAATGTGTCTAGACAGAGAAAAGAGTAAATTCTGACTACACTCTGGGTCATCTAAATGGTTATTGTAAGGAAGATGAGGATAAAACAATGCTTGGTATTGTCACTGGTTTAATGTTGCCGATTTGATGGGAGAAATTATGTTTCTTGTTATTTGAATTTGCATTTCTTTCATAAGTAATGTGATAGAGCATTGTTTTCTCTTCTATTAACTGACTATATATTAGTTATGAGAAAGTTTTCATTGACACACTATAAAATTAATTTTTAAATTTATAATCTGTGACCTTTAACACATGACTAGATTCATGTAACCACCGCTACAATCAGGATATAGAACAATTCCATCACGTTTTGCTACTCTCTGCCAGTGTAATTCTGTCACTTCCACCTCACTGTATGTGGGCAATCACTTTTGCTTACTTCTGGAACCCTCCTGGTAGCTTGAGCAGCAGGTCCTTGCAACAGTATTAAATCCTATATTCTGCAAAAATGTCCTATAGTGATAGCCTTTCCTTTACCTAAACTTTTGTTCTGTTCCTTTTGGTCTAGCACACTCAGAATCCAGTCTCTCCTACATTTTCCTGGCTCCTAAACATACATGTTAGCTGAATCCTGAATTTTCTTCTCCTCAGAGGTCCATTTCTCCCTTAGCTTGTACAACAAATAACGTGACATTATTTATTTATTTCAAGAGGGGATGTGAGGGCATAACCTTGGGGTGGGGGTGCATGGTTTCATTTAGTAGGCGAGGATCTCCGTTATCTTCAAGCTATGGGGCAGCACTAAACTTCAACAGGTAGCAGTTGCCTATTTCTGCTGGAACAGAGTATTAAGAGGAATTTTGGACTTCAAGGTTTTTGAGTGCATCAACCCACATGCTCCTGTGTGCCAGAGTCCTGTTTTTCCAGCCAGGGCTTTGATCGTGGCATACAGACATGACGTGTTTGGGAGCTTAACCTTTGTTGGCACTCTTCTACTCTTAAGTGCTATACCTTTTTCTAAGCTTCCTCTGCCTGCCTGGTAAAGAAAGTAAAAAAAATTATGGGCTAGAAGAAGGACTTCTGACTGTCTTAGTTTTTAATTCCATCCTAGTTGTTCTCAGTCTTTAGTTATTGTTTTCCCCCTGAAAGTATCACTTGCACTTGTCAACAAGTATCCAATTCCATTGCTTTATGGTTACAATGCACCTGAAGTGTGTAACTTGCCAGATATATTGCACCTGCTAATGCAGTACCTTGACCTGGAATACTAATTCCAGTTCACTACCTGTGAAACTTTTAACACACGCATCACTGCTTGATGCCAAGGTTAATATGTATTCAGTTACATCCACTATCAGTGATGGCTTTTCTAGAAAATAGTGTCACCTAAGCAGGATAGGAGCTGCACTGGGCAGAATATTGTCCCGTTTCTAGGGCTGTCAGCCAAAGAACATTGTGATGGTGATGGGAAGTATTCATTGCCTTCTGGATGACAAGGGATCCAAACCAAAATTTTACATATGCCATCTACTTTCTGAATCACTTCTGGAACCAGCTTCTACAAGTTGATTTCTCTGGAAAATATGCAGGACTTACACTAGGAATACCTTTGAGATCATCTCTTGTGGGAGGGAAGGAAGTAAGGAAAGGACAAAGTTCAATTACAGTGCAGTTCCAATGAAGACCCCAGTTGTTCCCAGCTGTAGTTAGAACAGCCGTCCAGGATTGAGTGAGGGGCAGGGCCTCTGTATCTCAATGTCAATGTGTCATACGTAATATACCCTGGGAAGGCGATATGCTCTTGGACTTGACAGCTTTCTTCTGCTGAGGCTATTCTCAAAGCAATGTGGGAATTGAGGGTTGTCTGTCTCAGTGCTCCCAGTAGGTACATCCACATCTTGATCATTCAGGAAGGAGGCTCTGAATGACACCACACGGTGTCCACAACCATAGCCCTCAGCTTTTTCTGTTCTGCTAAGTCCGTATGCCACTTTTCTATTCACCCTATAGCTTTACTCTTAGTTTCTAAAGTTTGGTCTATACACACCTCTTTTACTATTCTTTTTGTTTTTATGGGGTTTATATCTTAAAATAACAATAGCAACAACTTTTAAGGTGTCATTTTAGAGGTGTGTGAATAGTAAAGAGAACATGTGTTCAATCTGCTTGATGAAACTGAACTCTGAAGTAGCCTTCTGATAAGGACAGTGTGAAATATACTGTTCCCATTTCTGGCACATGTGGTCTCAACTTCCATTTCACTCGTTCCGTATCTATCTACTTGTCCAGAAGGCTTTTCTAGAAAATAGTGTCACCTGAGCAGGATAGGAGCTGCACTGGGCAGAATATTGTCCAGTTTCTAGGGCTGTTGGCCAAAGAAAATTACAATGGTGATGGAAAAAATATGGCAGGCTGAGACATGAGGAATGAATCAGACCTTAGCACAAACACAATACTCTAGAAACTTCTTCCTCATTAACTTATTGCTCACTTCACACACACACACACACACACACACACTTCTTAGGTAGAGGAATGGATTTGAACTGACACATGCAGAGAAACATTGTTCTGCTGTTTAATGATATCCTGATTGTTCATTTATTCTGGTAGCCTTGGGAAATATTTATGATATAATTGAATATAATTGAATATGGATATACATATTCAACTAAAAAATGAAAAAGCCAAAATAATTACCACACTGATATTTAGAAAGCATGTCCTTACCATTGCTAATTTGCCCCAAAAGTAATACAGTTATGAGCTACATTATTTAGAGTTTGACCTGAAGCCTATTATTAAAAAATTCCACTTGGATTTCGGTTGTGGTGTATCATTTTGTCAAAAATGTAGGTCTTCTGTTGCTGCCTTCATTTAGGTGAGAGCTCTTATGTAGTTTCCAAATTGGGCTAGCCTATTTCTCTATACAGATGACACACTCACTGGGGTTGATTCTCTTAGGGTTTTTTGTCAGTCAAAAGATCATCCAGCAATGAAGATTCCCTTAACTCTGGGAGGTTGGAGTTCATTACAGAATGAAGCTATTTGATTTTCTTCTGAAGGGAAAGAACAGATAATGATGAACATTTTCACTCAAAAATATACTATTTCAAAATTTCAACACCTTTCACTCTACCGCAGAGATAATTGACGTTAGTAGTAAATTGGCTATTTCAACAGTATGAATTTTCTGGTGAATAAACTAAAATCAATAGGAGTCAAGCCATGTGCCTAAGTTCACAAAATAATAGAGACTGGTGTCTTATTGTTTGCTAAGTTAGATTGGATGGTTGCTCACATCCTATTCATGGTTCTTGTATCACTACAGCCTTTTCTCAGCATTTTCCCCCTCTATGTCTATCACATTGACTTGCCTATTTTGAGTTTCCATTAAGTGTTGAAGTAGGGTGTCTTGTTTTCTTCCTAGTATTCCTGATATTATGGCCCATGTAGTCTGTCATGATCTCTTGGAATTTTTGTGAACTATTTTTTTCTTTTTCAACTTTTATATTAGAATCAGGGAGTGTATGTGCAGGTTTGCTACAAAGGTATATTGCATGATACTGATATTTGGGACATGACTGAACTCAGAACCCAGATACTGAGCACAGTACCCAATAAGTAGTTGTTTTCAAACCTTACCTTCTTCCTTCCTCCCTCTTGTATTCCCCAGTGTTTACTGTTCCCATCTTTATGTCCATGTATCCCCAGTGTTTTGCCCCCCTCTATAAGTGAGGACTTGCAGTGTTTGGTTTTCTGTTTCTGTGATATTTTGCTTAGGATAATGATTTCCAGCTGTATTCATGCTACTGCAAAGGATATAATCTCATTCTTATTTTATGTCTGCATAGTATTGCATGGTGCATATGTACCATGTTTTCTTTTTCCAATCCAGAGTTAATGGGTGCCTAGGTTGATCCTATGTCTTTCCTATTGTGAATAGTGCTGCAGTGAACATATGGGTGCATGTGTCTTTTTGGTAGAATGACTTATTTTCCTTCGGGTATACACCCATAGGGAACTGCTGTGTTGAATGACATTTCAACTCAGTTCTTTGAGAAATTTCCAAACTACACTCCACAGTGGCTGAGTTAGTTTACATTCCCACCAATAGTGTATGTGTTCCCTTTCTCTTCAGTCTTGCTATACCCTGCAAAGCCACAGGGACAGAGCTGCCCAAGGCTGTGGGAGCCCACCTCTTGTATCAGTGTGATCTGGATGTGAGACATGGAGTCAAAGGAGATCATTTTGGAGCTTTAAGATTTGACTGCCTTGCTGGGTTTCAGACTTGCATGGGGCCTGTAGCCCCTTCTGGCTGTATTTACCCAATGCCTGTATCCCCATGGTATCTAGGAAGTAACTAACTTGCTTTTGATTTTACAGGCTCATAGGTGGAGGGGACTTGCCTTGTCTCAGATGAGACTTGGGACTGTGGACTTTTGAGTTAATGACAAAATGAATTGAGACTTTGGGGGACTGTTTGGTTTTGAAATGTGAAGACATGAGATTTGGGAGGCGCCAGGAGCAGAATGATATGGTTTGGCTCTGTGTCCCCACCCAAATCTCATCTTGTAGCTCCCAGAATTCCCATATATTGTGGGAGATGATTGAATTATGGGGACGGGTCTTTCCTGTGCTGTTCTCACGACAGTGAATGGGTCTAATGAGATCTGAGAGTTTTAAAAGAAGGAGTTGCCCTGAACAAGATCTTTTTTTTGCCAGCTGCTATCCATGTAAGACATGACTTGCTCCTCCTTGCCTTCCATCATGATTGTGAGGCCTCCCCAGCCATGTGGAACTGTGAGTCCAATTAAGCCTCTTTCTTTTGTAAATTGCCCAGTCTTCGGTATGTCTTTATCAGCAACATGAAAACACTTGCCAACATTTGTTATTTTTTTACTTTTCAACAAAAGTCATTCTGACTGATGTGAGATGGTATCTCATTGTAGTTCTGATTTGCATTTTTCTGATGATGAACATTTTTTCATACGTGTGTTTGTCACTTACATGTCAACTTTTGAGAGGTGTCCATGTTTCTTGCTCACTTTTTCATGGAGTTATTTGTTTTTTGTTCGTTAAGTTCCTTATAGATTCAGGATGTTAGACCTTTGTCGGATCCATAGGGTGAGAATATTTTCTCCCATGCTATATAGGTTGCCTGTTTACTTCCTTGACAGTTTCTCTTGGTGTGCAGAGATTCTTTAATTAGGTCCCACTTGTCAATTTTTCTTTCAATTGCTTTTGAGGACTTAGCCATAAATTCTTTGCCAAGGTCAACTTTGAGAAGGACATTTCCCATTTTTTGTTTTGTTCTGTTTTGTTTCTAAAATTTTTATGGTTTCGGGTCTTAAGTCTTTAATTCATCTTGAGTTTATTTTTGTACATAGTAATAGGTATGGAACTAGTTTCCCTCTTCTGCATGTGAATAGCCGGTTATCCCAGCACCATTTATTAAAAGGGAGTCTTTTCCCCATTGCTTATTTTTGTGGACCCTGTTAAAGAGCAAATGTTGTAGGTGTGTAACTTTATTTCTGGGTTCTTTATTCTGTTCCATGGGTTTATGTGTCTGTTTTTGTACCAGTATCATGCTGTTTTGGTTACTGTAGCCTTGTAGTATAGTTTGAAGTCAAGTAATGTAATGCCTCTGGCTTTGTTCTTTTTGCTTAGGATTGCTTTGGCCATTTCAGCTTTTTTTGGTTCCATATGAATTTTAGAATAGTTACCTAAGGATAGCATTGAATCTGTAAATTTATTTGGGCAGTATGGCCATTTCAATGATATTGATTTTTCCAATTTATAAGCATGAAATGTTTTTCCATTTCTTTGTGCTGTCTCTGATTTATTTCAGCAGTGTTTTGTAGTTCTTGTTGTAGAGATCTTTCACTGTCTCAGTTAGCTGTATTCCTAGGTATTTTACTCATTTTGTGCCTATTGTAAATGGGATTTCATTCTTGATTTAGCTCTCAGTTTGAAAGTTATTGTCATATAGAAATGCTGTTGATTTTTGTACATTGATTTTGTATCCTGAAACTTTACTGAAGTCATTTATCAGCTCCAGTAGCCTTTTGGTGGACTCTTTAGGATTTTCTAGGTATAGAATCATATCATCAATGAAGATAAATAGCCTAACTTCTTCTTTTGCTATTTGGATACCTTTTATTTCTTTTGTTGCCTGATTATTCTGTCTGGGACTTGAGTATTATGTTGAATAGGAGTGATAAGAGTGAGCATTCTTGTCTTGTTCCATTTCTCAAGAGGAATGCTTCAAGCTTTTGCCCATTGACTATGATGTTTACTGTGTTTGCCATATTATTTTCAATAATACATATTATTTTGACATATTGAACATATTTTTAGTTTCATTGACACTCATTCTTTACTCTCACACAATTCATCAGTAATGAAATACACAACTTCTAGTTTTTAACACCTATAACACTAGTTCAGGTCCCCATATTATGAGTTCATTGCATTCTGTGCTTTATATGACTTTTGGAGCCCTTTTCTAAAATTCAACAGCACTTATCTCAATTAATAATTATGTTTCATAACACAATTGATTTTGATTATTTGATTAGTTTTATTCTTTGCATATCTAAACTGCAAATTACATGAAGGCAGGTTTATATCTGTTTTTAAAACTGCAATACTTCCTGTGCCTAGCATAACTTAGAGTATACAGAAGGTGTGCAGTATACTTCTCTTGTATAAATGAAGGATCTATTTTGCTTTGTTTTCTTTCATATAGGTTTTGGTAACACCACTTACACTTTTAGACTTTAGACTCCAAGATTTTTTATATTCTTCATTGTTTATTATTTCTTCAGCACTTATAAATATAATTATAGCTTTATTTTTTTTACTACATTTAACATTCTGTATCCTCAAATTCTTCGAGAATGTGGTTCAATGATCAGAAGAGACAATATTCCCTTAGAAACAGAACCTAGATTCAGTTAACATTGCCACTTTTTTGTATGGTCTGGGGTTGGAGTAGGCAAGGAAAGCAGGAACAAACTCTCTGTGGTTTTGCAAGCCTGTCATCTTTTTGTATCCATATCAAAACACTAATAAGAACAATAATTTTTTAGTATGACTTCTGTGCCAAGAACTGTGCTAGTTACATTACATATTAAGTTTTATCTAACTCAACAATAACCCATTGAGTTTGATGCTTTCACTCACATTTTACAAATGACACAATTTGTCTAAGTCCACACATCTAAGAAGTGAAATTCAGTCATGGTCTATATACCACAGTAATTCAACAATTCATTACATACCATGAAACAATTTTCCAAAGTTATATTTACATAAAAACTACAAAAATCTCTGTGATAAAAATCAGTACAGTCAGTAGGATGGTAAGAGAGATCTATTTCGCCAGTATACACAAATCAAATATTTTCCTTCTCTAGGTTTTATTGTATTTCTCCTTGCTGCTATTTCTTTTAGCTCTCTGAGGACTGTGGTATATAAAGCCCAATTAAAAAAAAAAACAAAACACAAGGTTTACTATGTGAGTTTACTTACACATTTCTTCATGTCTTGGCTTTATAAGTCACTTACTGTAAAAGCTCCTTCTCAAGGGAGCGTGAGGATTTATAGATTTATTTTTCAGCATTTCTACTAAAAAATGTTTATTGCACAGCTACATAAGAAAGTGAACTTTTACTTTGGCAGGGGCTTGATTGCCACTGCGAAGAAAGCTTTTACAGAGGAGGTATATTGTATTTGTGTGGATCACATGTACTTAATATCTTTTGTTAAAGTTTTAAGAGTCTATTCAGAAAAGAGATGAAAAATATCAAAGACAATAGAAATAAAATTATGAGACTATACCCTTACACTGAAATTCTGGACTCAGTATTTATATGTGTGTGTGTGTGTGTGTATATATATATATATATATATATAACTGAAATTATTAAATCTTTCAATCATTCATTCAACAAGTATTTATTGTCCACCATGTGGTAAAAACTGTCCAAGGTGATGGACATAAGATGGTGACCCACATGGCTCCTGTCTTCATGAAGCATCTGTTCAATCAGGAGAATGAAACAATGAAAATGTGTGTACATAAATGCATATATATACACACACACATAGTAACTAAAACCATAAAAATTAAGTATTTGGTGATAAAGAATTATAGAAATACACCAGGTGCAGCAGCTCACTTCCCAGCTACTTGGGAAGCTAGGTGAGGACATCGTTTGAGCCTAGGAGTTCAATGCCAGCCTGGGCAATATAGTGAAATTCCATCTCTAAAAAACATTAAAAAAAGGAATTACAGATAGAGTCCACTTGATTTAGAGTAGAAAGAGAATGCAGTTTCAGTTAAACCTGATGAAAGATGAAAAACTAATCAGGGGAGGATCTCAAAAAAATCATGGGTATTATTAAAACAAAATAAAAAAAACAAACAACAGGCACAAATGATGTATTGGAGACTGTCACCTCATAGGAAGAGAGAGTATGACTGGTATCTGCTGAGAAAGAGGAACAGTGGCCCATGCTGGGGTTGTGAAAGTTGATGTGGTTCAAGTTGTGAGGTCTAGAATAGCAAAATAAGAATTCAGTTTTTATTCAAGTACACTGTGAAGTTACTGAAGTGTTTTAAGCAAAGTAATTACATGATCGGATTCATATTTTATAAAAATTGTTCTTATTGCTAAAATGAAATGGAGAGAAAGGAGAGGAAAGCAAATACATAAGGGGCAGAACTTTCCAGAGGAATGTTGAAGGATAGTGCCAGTCAAGGAGATAATTGGATGAAATGGAGTCAGGAGGAGCACAGTTTTATAAAAACAATGGACTAGATCTAAAATTATAGAATTCTAGGCAATGTAGCCCCTGAGTAAGTGGCATTAACATGAAGAGATGTTATTAGTGCCTTTTAGAAAGCATTAAGTAGGCTATTACTCAAGTTCTCAGTGTGTAAAATGTGACCTAATGGCCACTTTTGTTATTCTAGTGCTAATTACCCCATTAATGGTTGATACAGACAGCCTCCCCTCCCCCCCCTTTCTCTCTCTCTATCTCTCTGTTTCTTCTTTTAACACTTTTGGTTTTGTGCCCTGTGACAATTGACATTTTGAACTAAGAAGAAATAATAATTTCTGTCATTCATTTTTGTAACTGTGTTTTATAGATGACTTCAGACAATGACATGTAGACAAATAAAGCTTTAATTAATATCAATTATCTTCTTATTTCTAGTTTTCATATTTAAAGAATAAAGAAAGAAAGAAAAAGGCAAAAACTAACAGTTTGCATTTTAGCTATAGTGGAAGATAATGAGATAATAAGGTATTTTAGGTTGCTATTATAGAAATAGGATACATATGCACCTAAGCCTTTCTTGTTCATTTAGTATACTTTAGAATTAAAGGAAATTTGCTGCATTTAGTTGAATATCATGTACCTTTGAATTTCACTTTGACCTAGGTAGAGATATTTTAAAATAAAATATAAGCAATTCACATATTTTTTTTCCTAAAATCTGTACTTGTTTTCATAAATCTCAGTTCTGCTACAGATGCTTAGTTGGTGCTTCTGGAGACTCTTTTCATGTGGGATACATTTAGTGTTCAATTTCTGTAACACTATTGGCATGGCATTGTGTGAAATCCAAAAAGAGTGTGGTTATAAACACATTTGGCTTTTCCATAAAAAGGTAATACTTTCCCTACAAGAGTATGTTTTGCACTTTTTATCTGGGCCTGATTTAATGGCTATGTGGTTAAATATTGTGAGATTACCTCTCCCACTTAAAAAAAAAAACAACGACAAAAACTCAATAGGATATGATACTTTTTTCAATTATCTGCCTTATAATGCATTTTAAAAACTGGAAAGATGGGAAATTTATGAAACATTCATAATTCATTTTGTTGTGTTACTTAGAGAAAGTAGTAACATATGCTAGATCTGAATTCTAATGCAACAGTGGAAGTTTATTGGCCCTGACTGATACAAAGCCATGGTCATTATTTTGGACCTATCAGCCATCATTGCAAAATGATGTTTAAGAATTCCTGGTTTGTTATATGTAACTTTTGAGTCATAGTGAATTCATAAAATAGTGTTTTATAAACACTCCTAAATGACTATCTTGCTATAGATGATTACACTGGTAGAATATGAAATGTGACTTTAATCTTTTTGATTCCCTGTTAAAAGATCAAATCTGACCTTGTTGGTCAGGCATGGTGGCTCACACCTGTCATCCCAGCACTTTGGGAGGCCAAGGCAGGCAGATCACTGGAGCCCAGGAGTTCAAGACTGTCTTAGGTAACATAGTTCAGACCTCGTCTCTACAAAAAATACAAAAAATTATCTGGGCGTGGTGGCACACATCTGTAATCACAGCCACTAGGGAGGCTGACATAGGAGGATCACCTGAGCCTGAGATGTTGAGGCCTCATTGAGCTGTGACCACACCACTGCACTCCGGCCTGGCTAACAGAGTGAGACCCTGTCTCAAAACAACAGAACAAAACAAAACACGTATAACCTTGCCTAGAAATTGAATGAATAAAACATTTTGTACCTTATGGGCTTAGTTTATTATCTATGTTGAGTGATAAAACTAAGTACTTTAAACTTTTTGTAATCAACCATCCTAACATGAATTAGATGTTATTGTCTGTTCACTATGTTCTATTTGGCCAGTTGATTTGCATGTGTTAATCTATCATTCAGATTTTCAGGAAACTGAGTTTTTTTTCAATTAATATCATGTGGCATACATATAATAGTCTACATATAACACATTTGTTTACATTAAATAACAGAGCTACAAGTGAACTCACCACTTAGATTAAGAATTCCACTAGGGTTTTAAATAGAATACAACAAGTTTAATGAAAAACAAGAGGCCAAAAACAATAATAAATTGCCTAAAAAGGAAAATAGACGGAGAGGTATTAGCCATCATAGACAACAATATATTTTGTAAAAGTATAATGATTAAGACAAAGTGGTATGGAAACAATAAAACACCATGTTATCTTCTACTCTTAGTTTAAAAGTTTAATATATTTAGAATTTTATCAAATGTTTTGTATAATGAAATGATTGCATACATATGAATATACAATTAGTAATAATATGGAGAATTGTATTAATACACTTCCAAATGCTGAATCAATTTTGCATTACTGGAATAATTTGAATTTGATAGTGATTCATTAACTTGAAAACATTGTTGGATTTTATTTGTTAATATTATAGATTTCTCATTATTTTGCATTTGTGTTTTTGAATGACAATAAATATCAATTACCTTTTCTAACACCATTGGCCTGGTTGTGGTATAAATGTTACATTAACCTTGTGATTGGAAAGTCCTTTCTATTTTCTGTTCCCTGAAAGATTTGCGTGAGATTTATTTATTTATTTTTTTCCCTGAATGTGTGGTAGAAATTACCTATAAAACTCTTGGTACCCACATTCGCATGCTCCAGGATCTCTGGGACCTTGAACATCATTTGGGTTCTTCTTGGTTCCTCGGTGACACTTCCCTGCCACACACTCAGCCTCCCAAACGTCCATCATGGAAAAGTTTATGAAGGCAGGTACGCATCAAAAGGCTCCTCCTCCAGAGAACACAGGAGATACCAAAGACCAGGAAATGCTACAAGAGGAAACAGATGTCAGTGGAAAAGTGAGTCATCTCTCAGAAGAAAGACAGGACGGCTGCTGGGATTCCAAGAGACAAAGTGCTGTTTTCTAATACAAAGCAATCTCTGTCACTCCTCCACAGAATGTAGCTGTTGCTCCTGGCAAAAAGGCAGAATCCTCATTTGCAATGAGGCCATTCTAGCCCAAATCACTTTCTCTCTAATCCCTTTTTATCTTTTTTGTTTGTTTGTTTCATTTTCTTCATTTCTACCTTTTATGTCTCTTACTATGGTTTCTTAGATAACTACTCCCACAAGAGCACCTTGTAATTTAGCTTTCATTTGGAGATATGTTGTCTTTTTCTTTAGTTTTTCATGAGTTCTGCTAGTTTCCATTGTATACTATCTTACCGTTGAGTTATAGCTCCAAATGTTTTAGCCATATTTTCGAAGTGCTTTCTTATTTTTGTTTTGTGATGTCTCCTCATAGATGCCATGGCTCTGCTAGAATTCTTTTTGACAGCTTCATTGAGGTATAAGTGATATACAAACAAACTGTACCTGTTTAATATATACAATTGGATGAGTTTGGAAATATGCATAAACCCATAATACCATCACCACAATCAAGATGATAAACATATTCATCACCTCAAACAGTTTATATCTATTCGCGTCTTGTGTGTGTGCGCATGTCTGTGTAAGAACACTTTACATGAAATGTACCCTCTTAAATTGTAAAGTGTGCAATACCATATTGTTAACTAGAGGCACTGTATTGTACAGCAGATCTCTTTTAAATTCAGACTGAACTGTCACACTAAAATCTTCTGTTTGCGATGACATTTTTAGGGTGAGTTTTCTTTGGCTCCTAAGAAGTTTGCTGTATTTTTTTTTTTTCTTTTTCAGTAAAGTGTCTTTGAACAATTGGTATAGTTTTATTTACTTATGTTTTGTTATCAATATTTTAGTGAATTGGATTTTCTAGACTAGCTGTTAGCAGAAGGATCTCTGTAAGGCAGGGAGGAGTTAAAGCACTGTACTAGTCTCCAAGGGCTGTGGTAACAGAGTACCCCAAACTTGGTGGCCTCAAACAGCAGAAATGTGTTGTCTCACAGTTCCAGAGGCTAGAAATCGAAAGTCAAGGTGTCAGCAGTGCCATCTTCTCTCTGAGTGTTCTAGGGGACGACTGCTTCCTTGCCTCTTCTATTCTGATAGTTGCCATTAATCTGTGGCATTCCTTGGCCAGTGTATGTATCACTCCTATCTCTGCCTCCATCTTCACATGGCTTTCCTACTGCTTGACTCCGTCTCTATTTTCAACATTCCCTCTTTATATGGAGACTAGTCAGATTGGATTTCAGGACCATTCTAATTCAGTATGACCTCATCTTAACTTGATGACGTGTACAAGACTCTTTTTTAAAATAAGGTCACATTCAAATTTCTGGGCAGTTAGGACTTCGGAATAGTTAGGTGAGGATTGGGGAGAGTGTGGTACAGTTTAACCCACAGCAAGTTCTTTCCTAGGTCCTCTGCTCAAGGGATACCTCTTCCATTGATAAAGTGATCAACAATTTCTTTAATATTTGTGGCCTTTTGTGGGCAGATTTCCTCTGATTCTACAGTCTTATGTTGCTTCAGGGGGTGCTTCTACCAATTGTTTTTATCTTTGACTACTGCACCTTACCGATACTGCATGTGTATTCCAAGATAAGTTCTTCTCTGTTAGAACAGATGGTATTTTATCTGTTACCTTGTCCTCTGTGTACTTTCCATGTTTTGTTTTCCCCAATATCCTAAGGCTTCTTCCCTATCCTCATTGTTTTCAGATCTCAAATGGTACTGGGAGGCAGAGACTTTATTTTTGGCGGGGGCAGGTTGGGGGGCGTTTTTGCTTATGTTTTGTGATTTTCTCAATAGGATAGCTCAGAATTCCTAGTTCTTTTGTTGTTGTGATTATGTCTACTCCCTTGCTACCCCTTTGAGCTTTCCCATCACATTTCTGCTGCTCTTTGTTGTTTTTTGTTAATTTGCACATACAGTATTTTTTCTAGCTAGTTTCATTGAATTTATTATATATAGTTAGATATTTATTAAGTTCCCATAGTTTTCTGTACAGATTTGCTTTCTCCCCCACCCCCACCCTCTGGCTAGTTTTTGCTTTGGGAAATCATCTATTGGCCTAATCATTGTCCTACTTCCTTTTTGTTTTGGTCACATTTAAGTACATTCTAGTGATCTATATTTTTACCAAATGCATGTAGGTGTTTATCTATCAATCATTTTAATTTGGGGAGAGACTTACTGAATTTTGTGTCTAAGAACTCATGTCTTTTATCAGTTCTCAAAAGTTCTTAGCCACTATTCCTTTAGACACTAAGGGATCAGAAGAAAGAACCTGGGGTAATCACAAAGTACAACTTACACCCATTTTATTCATGCTCTTTTACTGTTCCTTTGATTGAGTATTAGACTTTCTTACTCTCTCCTCCGTGTTTCTTAGCTTCCCCTTTTTTCATAATTTCTATTTGTGACACATTCTGGGTTATTCCTTCAGCTTGATCTTCTACTTTACTAATTCTCTCCTTGGCCTCTTTGAATCTACTACTAAATATCTTCATTCAGTATCAAATTGCAACTGTTTTATATCTTATTCACAAAATTAGATAGGTTTTATTCAAATATTTATGGTCTAATTTTACAGTTTTATGTTCTTTTCTTATTCATTAAATTTTCCAATGTAATGTTTTAACATCATAAACGTTATTTTATATTATTTGTGTGATTACAAAATTATTAATTACAAAATCAGCTATATTTTGAGGGTTAAGTTATACTGTTTGTTATTTTTCCTAATCTTTTGAGGTGTATTTTCTGTTTAGTGTTTTGTGGTTTCTCATTATGAGCTAATGTGCCTTTAAATATTATAAAACTCTGGATGGTTATTGGAAATAGCTATGTTTAAATTACAGTTTTATCAAAGAGTAATTTTATTTGCTTTTTCCAGATGCCCAGGTACACATTTTTGGCTAGGTTTTTGCTGGTGGTGATCATGGTGGTGGCTTTTGTTTTTTTCAGCCATAAGGCTAGTGAGAATTTTTTCTCCTAATTTAAATAAAGTTGGGCTTGTGTTTAGGGATTCTTGGGGAAAAGTTTTTTTTTTAATTCTTTCTCTAGAGCCATTGCTGATGGTTGGCAATATCCTCATAATCTTCTGCCAAAAAGTGGATTTTTCCTAGTTTATCCACTAAGTTTGTCACCTTTAGTTATCCTGCTTTATATATTGGTTCACGGATCAAAGATTTAAATTTGCACTTACCCTAGGCTTTTTCTTCTGATCCCCTTTAATGACCCATGGAAGGCTGTTATGGACTGAATTGGGTCCCCCTCAAATTCGTGTGTTGAAATCACCAATGTGACTGTATTTGGAGATCAGTGGGCCTTCAAAGAGGTAATTAAGGTTAAATGAGATCATAAGTCCTAATGCAATAGGACTGATATCCTTTCAAAAAGGAAGAGATACCAGAGATCCTAATCTGTCTCTTTGCACATGTGCACAAAGGGAAGACCATTGGATGACATTGCAAGAAGACACTGTCTATAAGCCAGTAAGGGAAGCCTCATCAGAAACCAACCCCACCAGGACCTTGATCTTGGACTTCTGCCTTCCAAAACTGTGAGAAATAAAATTCTCTTATTTAGGCCACCCAGTCTGTGGTATTTTGTTAAGGCAGCCCAAGCAGGCTAATACAAAGCTCAAGCTCCAGGCAATTATGACTGTTTAGATGTTCCAGGGAAACATCAGAAATCTAGGATGGTGAATAAAATCTTCTCTAGATTTATTCTTCTATTTTTTCCATGTTGCAGAAGATTTATTTGACTATGGCACTAATCTAACCTTAACGTTTTGAAATATTTAAAAAATATTTTGTTTAGCAGTTTTGTTCAATAAGTGTTCTATACTCTAATGGTTTCTTTGAATAGAAATGTCCCCCTACTGCTGGAAACTAAATTCCATTTCATTTATTTTTATTTACATATTATCACTTTAATTTTGGTACTTCAACAAACTTATTATTTTGGTGAAATGAAGGCAGTGTAAAATGTATAAAACATCATGTTCAAGCCGTGTTTCTTCACTTACATTTTATATGTTCTCTTTAAGAAACTTTAAATACATCATGGCAAAAGATGGGATACATTATGGGAGGCCAAGGTGGGCGGATCACCTGAGGTCAGGAGTTCAAGACCAGCCAGCCAACCTGGTGAAATCCTGTCTCCACTAAAAATACACAAATTTTGTATTGTATTGCATGCTTGTAAACCAAGCTACTCATGAGGTTGAGGCAGGAGAATAGTTTGAACCCCGGAAGTGGAGTTTGTGGTGAGCCAAGGTTGTGCCACTGCACACTCCAGCCTGGGCAATAAAGCAAGACACTGTCTCAAAAAAAAATAAAAATAAATAAATAAATAAAAAAGGGATAGGTGTTATACCCATATTGTAAGTAAGAATATGGGAGAGTAAGAAAGAAAGCAACTAGAACAAAGATTCATAGCAAATCACTTGGTGGTGGTCACATTATAAATTTCTGCTCTTCCCACTGCTATATGAGTGGCTTGTCATCTCACTATGGACAATTTTAAGGCTGATTCATTCTGTATGGACTTTGTGTCTGACATTTTTTTCTGTATCAGATATTGCAGCAAAACTTTTCTGTTATCCAAAACCATCTACAAAACCTACTCTGGGCTTCTAGGAGTTCCGTTATTTCAGAGACCTAGCGTTGAGGTGAGAGTCTTCTAACGTCTGGGGGAAAAGCAAGAAGTTTGATAATTGCTGTCAGCTTTCTTATTTCCTGTCTTAGAAATTGAGAGTACTGATTTGTCTGGGATTTTTGCCTGCATAAAGTTTGTAGCATCCTTTTCCTTCTTGTTCTCATTTTTTATATAATTTTGCTCAAGATGAATCTGTTGTAAAAAGTACTAATTTTTTAACCATGAGTTCAGAGGTTTTATTTAAACTATTTTAATAATGTATTATACATAATTTCACATATAAAGTGACATAAAACACTGATCTATTAAATAGTCATCTAAAGAAATTAAACATCAAAATACAAAAGAGAAGTAGAAAAGAACTGAATTCTGCTCTAATTGGCACTAAAATAAAGATAACTAAATAAAAAATTCACAATGACCTTTGAGAGTATGGCAGACAGACAGTGAGAAATAAGTTGCTTTAGTTTCCAAGCCCAAATTAAAGGGTCACAGAACACTGGAATTCACTGTGGTCATTAAACCGCTGCAAATTATGGCTCTTCAAGGAAAGCACACATCAAAGTCATCTTCTCATGCTTTTAAAAAAATGCTGGTTTATGAGCTATTATTAACATTAAATGGCAAGTCCGTGTAGGTCACAGCAAGGTACAGAGCTATAAAACCTCAAACAGCGGTTTTCTATTTTGTGTTTTTAAAGTATTTGACAGTTGCTTTATGGATTGGTGCTTTAAGCAGCTTTTATGCTTACATTGATTTAAAAAGGAGGTTATGGAAAGAGCATATGTGACTGTGACATTCAAAGTAAATATATATCAGAGACATAGCGACGCCTGAAGCTCTTGTCATAGGGCATATAGAGAACATGCATCAAAGGGCCTTACTTACATCCATGCAAAAGGCCAAGTTAATTTTTACACTTAAAGGCAGGCTCTAAGGCTAATAGCACTTCAAAAGATACTAACATTTTGTCTTTCTATTGCATTTTCCTTTGCCTTGGAAAATGGAAAGATAACTTCAAATTAATTTATTTCTTCACTTTGTTTATTTATGATACATTTCCTTAAATTTTGAAGGTCTTTTGTCTGTAATATCAGTCCTAGCATGATTCCCAGCACTGTCTTTACGCAACTATGTTTCTGGTTGGTTTTAGTTGCTGTACTTTAAAAAATCCAGGAATTTTAGAGGAAATCTTTGGTGCTTAATTTAAAAAAAACAAAGGGGGCTCTTTTTGTCGAAATTTTCCTAATTTATCTCTCTGCCATTACTCTCAATCCTGTTGAAACCATTCTCCATGTCACCATAACTATGGATTTGATTATATTATCCATTAAAAAAACTATTATTTACTGTCATAAGATAAAGTATCAATTTATTTCTTCTTCCTTAAACCACTTCCTTGAGATATGATTGACATACACAAAGTTGTACATTTTTAATCTGTAGACCTCAATGAGTTTGGAGATAAGTGTACACCCATGGAACTACTACCACAATCTATATTATAAACCTATCCATCACCTCCAAAAGTTGCTTCTCACTCTCTTATTTATTTATTATTATTATTATTTAATGATAAGGACAGTTGATATAAAGAACTACCCTTATAGTAAGTTTTTAAGTATGCAAAACAGTATTATTAACTATAGCCATTATGCTGTACTGGAGATCTTATTCATCTTGTATAATAAGAAACTGCATCATCTAGCTAATATTTCTTCATGTCCCTCTCTCCTTTGCCACTGGCAACCACCATTTCACTCTATTTCTATGAGATTGACTATTTTAGATTCATCATGTAAGTGGTATCATGTAGTATTTATCCTTTTGTGTCTCCCTTATTTCATTTGGCACGATGTCCTCCAGGTTCATCTATGTTGTCACAAATGGCAGAATATGCTTATTTTTCAAGGCTGAATAATTTCCATTGCATGTATATGCCATATTTTCTTTATATATTCATGCAACGGTGAGCACTTAGGTTGCTTACATTCATTTCTTTGGTGACCAAAGCTTCACATGATCAGATTCTAACATTTAGCTCCCCTTCTGTTTCCATGGGTTCTGCATCTATGGATTCAACCAAGAGTGGATAAAAAGTATCTGGGAAAAAGAAAATAGTTGCATCTATACTGAACATGCACAGACTATTTTTCTTAACATTATTTCCTAAACAATACTGTAAAATAACTATTTATATAGCATTAATGTTGTATTAGGTATTATAAGTAATCTAGAAATGATTTAAAGTATACAAGAGGATATGCATAGGTTACATGCAAGGACTACACCATTTTATGTAAGAGACTTGAGCATCTGTGGATTTTAGTATCAGTATCTCAGAGGGGAAGTAATTTCATGGTGTGTCCTGGAAACAATGTCCCATGGATACTGAGGAATCAGTGCTTACAGGAGGGGTCTTCAAAAAGTATATGGAAGATGCTTATTATGAAATATCCATGCATAAATTTCAACTTTTTTGCACCAAACTTTGCACTAATTTGTTATAACATGTATGAACAGGATCTAGTTTGAGGCATTAAGAAAGACATCAGTTTGAAAAGAGAGCTTATCAGAACAGCATGAATTTTGCTAAAATTGAAGCAAAAAAAAAATCAAATTTGTGGTGAAGCTTGGGTGGAGGAATGGTGAAATCATTGATGTTTTATGAAAAGTTAATAGGGACGAAGCCCCAAGGAAATCAGCAGCTTACAAATAGAGAACTCATTTTAAGAAGAGATGAAATGATGTTGAAGATGAAGCCCATAGCAGCAGACTATCCGCATCAATTTTCAAGGACAAAAATTAACCTCATTAGTGTCCTAAATGAAGAGAACAAATGATTAACAGCATAAACAATAGCCAACACCATCAACATCTCAATTTGTTCAGCTTACACAATTTTTATGGAAAAATTAAACGTGAGGAAACTTTCCACTCAATGGGTGCCAAAACCATTCTGCCCAGATCAGCTACGGACAAAAGCAAAGCTTTCAATGGAAATTTTAAACAAGTGAGATCAAGATTTTGAAGCATTTTTTCAGAGAATTGTAACAGGAGATGAAACACATACTGGCTTTACCAGTACGATCCTGAAGACAAAGCACCCTCAAAGCAATGGTAACTAATGAGACAGCCAGGTGGGAGGAGATCCTTGACAAAAGTCCAGCTGACTTGTGCACTGGAAGGAGTGCACACTGGGGTGCCGCCACAGAAGTTCATGCCATTTGTGGCAGGGAGGAGCTTGGCCTTCCTCTTCCTGTGTGAAACCTGAGATTCAAACTGCAAGGCAGGAAGCACTACAGCAGGGACTCTGTCCTTTTGGAGAGTCCCAGTTTCCCCCTTGTATTCCTTGTAACCTAATAAAACTCTGCTTTACTCATCCTTCAAATTGTCTGTAAGTCTAAACTTTCATTGCTGTGGGACAAGGACTCCGTCTTTACCTGAACTAAGGAAAAGTCCTGCAACATTTTTTGGCACCAAACATGGGGCTCAAGAAGTATTGAGTAAAATGGGGACTCAAAACGCCTCACTGTGGTTTCTAACCCTTTTCATCCTCAGACTTCTGATCTTATAGGAAATCACACTCAAATCCCCAATCACTCCAAGAAGTTGGGGGCCTTTTCATGCTCTTTTCTTTCCTTTTTTGACATGGACTGGTGAGCAACCGCTCACCTCACCACTGCTTCCCCATCCCTGGTGGGGTTGGGATGCATTACCGAAGGGTGCTGCACAGCTGGCTGACTGGTTCCCAGCTGTGCACCACTGCATCCTCCCTCTTTCCCTGCCAAGGGTTTCAGCTCCATCGGATAGTATTTAAACTTTTCTCCCTGGTGTTGGAACCAGTCGTATAAGAATAGTAGGTTCTTCCCTCCGGCATCCTTTTCCTTACTGCATCAGCAGATAACTTTTGAAGGTTTTTCCTTTCAGAAAATGCTTTACTGGAACAGGCACCCTTAACTATCACTGTTTATATTCTCTGCAATAAGGTTACAAACTGCTTTTTGGGTTTTGAAAACTATTTGGCTTGCCGGCTTCACAATTGGTAAGATTGTGTAAGACTTGGGGACATATGGAACTAAACACACCCTTATTTAAGAAGGTAAATTTTGGCTGCAGTTAGCACATAATTAAAGGAACTTACCAGATTTTACCTTAAAGTTAACAATTGCTAGGAGTTACCATTATAATGTGTAATTAAAACTACTGAAATTAGATTTACATGCAAGGTGTGTAAGAACAGTAAAATGTGTTTTCTGTGTTTTTTTTTTTTTTGTAAAAGATTATAAGAAGGCATGGAAATGTAAATTTTTGCCTAGGGTTAAAAGATTATTTTAAACTAGATAAGATAAATCTAAAGGTTCAAACTAGTGGTAGGAGGATTGTGGAGATTAATCTTGCAGAAGAGTTGCTCTGTGTGAACATATTGACTAAATTCAAAAAGATATTATGTAGTTTTTCTGTAAATTGAGCATTAAAATAAAAACACAACAAGGTTTTCTTAAGGTTGTTATGTTAAGTTATTGTAAACCACGGAGATAACCAAACTTCTTTGTCAGTTGTGTTTCTAAGTACTATTTGTGAGTATTCTTAACTTATGGAAATATAGTTGTTTGCATAATTGCAACAAGAATCCATTTTTCTTTTGCAACAGGACACAATTGGAAAAAATTGTTATTTTAGCAAAGCTTTGACTGGAAAGGTATGCTTCCCTTTAAGAAGTCAAGCTCAACTTATAGAGCCAATAAAAGCCCAGTGGGGAGACTGGCCTCATACCCTTGCCTACACAGTCCCTGTACAGGGTTTCTGACCTGTGGTCTGTAAAGAATGTCACTTTATAACAGGTCCAGGATCTTAAAGTTTTTCTTTGGACTTTAAGAGGAAAGGATCACCCACCTCACAGGTATTTGAGAATACAAACCCATGGCTGGGCTCAGCTTTGAAAGGTCTTATCTAAGACTCCTTATGGAAAAAAACCTCCATAAAAGCCAATCCAAAAGGCCTATGTAGAAATAATTATTCTTGCTATACTTTATGCAAATAATCAGGCCAAGCATAAGACTAAAGTCTTTTTTACAGACAATTCAGTCCTATCATTTTCTTTTTTTTTCCACAAAAATGAGGACTGGAGAGAGAGAAATGATGTTTCAAAACTTCATCAGTTGTTTTTATTTTTGTGTTTTTGCCTACATCTTAGACTAACCCTGCTTGTTCCTGTGAACCAGCCAGCAATTTCAAGTTGCAGTCCGGAAAAACAAGAGGGGTGGGTAATGTAAAAAATCTTGATCAATAGTCTAGTTCTGAGTAATTATCCTGCAAATCCTGCCAGATAATAGGAATAAATAGGATGCCCATCATTCAGAGGTTTCCTTTTGGGAAAGTAAGACCAAGGGAGCTAACCAAAGCCAAGCACCATGCACCCAAATCCTAGCAAGCATGACTATAGCCACCAGTTATCGGGGTGTGTCAGAAGACATCCTCCCTTTTCGGAGGAGGACTCAATTCAACAGTTTCACCTCAGCATTTGGCTTATGATAAGGAGTTCATGCAACCCCCCTGAGACATATTTTTGTCCCAAACTCAATTCCAAGCTTTGGGTCAAAGCCCTAGGAAGAAAAACTGGATCGAAGGGATCCAGAGGCAGACAGCAGAAGTTAAAAGACACAGCACAGGTGAACATGGCTAATTCCTGCCGATTAAGCCAAGCCCAAGCTTCCTGTTTCAGGGATAAAGGCCATGCTGGGATCCATGGCATAAATGAGTTCCAGGGAATTCAAGGCTACTGACAACAGGGGAGATAGGGCATACATGGGTAAGCGCAGATGACTCCCACCCCCAGACCTCCCTGCTTCATGGGTGTAAGCCACTTTGACACTCAAGGGGAGACATGCCAAGGTCACCAGAACTCGAGGATGCAAGGATGGAAGAGGGAAAGAGGACACGCTTCATTCTCTCCCTCACATTCCCAGGGTATCTGCTAGGAAGAGATGAGAACCAGGGATGCCTGCTCTCCGCTTTCTAGATGGGTAGCCATTCATCTTCAGTCTCCACCCCTTTCAAATGCATCCTGAACCCCTGGAGCTCCTTTGAAAACCATCTTCTTTTTTCCTCTCTCCTCTTATCCTCTCTTCTCTGATAGGTAATTGTGTCTCCATACTATGGGACACTCCCCTCAGATGTATCCTTCAAACTGGAAAGAACTAATTTCCCAAACCTTAAACTGGTTGTTGGTTTAAGATTCAGCTTGGGGTGGCTGGGCGTGGTGGCTCACGCCTGTAATCCCAGCACTTCGGGAGGCTGAGGCTGGTGGATCACGAGGTCAGGAGTTTGAGACCAGCCTGGCCAAGATGGTGAAACCCCGTGTCTACTAAAGATACAAAAATGAACTGACCATGATGGCACATGCTTGTAATCCCAGTTACTTGGGAGGCTGAGGCAGGAGAATCGCTTGAACCCAGGAGCTGGAGGTATCAGTGAGCCAAGATCACACCATTGCACTCCAACCTGGGCAACAGGGTGAGACTCCATCTCAAAAAAATAAAATAAAAATAAAATAAAATAAAAAAAGATTGGGTTCAGGGGAAGGGAATCCAGAAGCAAAACATGCAAGCAGGTTTTGGCCTCCCTTTCCCTGTGCAAACTGGTAAAAGACCTCAGGATATTTGAGCTGCCATTACCCTTTCCCGTTTGACACATGTTTTGACACACGTTTTCTAATAACGTGGTTTGTCTGCTCTTGCCTTCAGGCCATCAAACGCCAATGGTCATGCAACTGGAGACTCTCACAATGGCCTCTTCTGCTGGGAACCCTTAGATAGACCTCTGAGGGAGCTCTGGCTGCCGTTTCTCCAAAACACTGTATAGCGTCAGCAGGAAGCAGTTAAGATCAGTCTGCATCCTTATTCTTATTCTAGCAGCCAACTATATGTACTTCTTTAGAGCGGGGAATGAGACAGCCGGTGGGAAGGATCCCTGGCAAAACTCCAACTGACTTCCACACTGGGAGGAGTGTGCACACTGGGGTGGAATCACAGAAGTTCCCGCCGATTGCTCAGAAAGGAGCTGCAATCGTGTGTGGAATGTGGGATTCCAACTGTGAGACAGGAAGCACTCTAGCAGGGACTCTGTCCTTTTGTGGAGTCCCCATTTCCCCCTTTTCTTCCTTTTCACCCAATGAAACCCTGCTTTTCATGCTCTTCACACTGCCTGCGAGCCTAAACTTTCGTGGCCGTGGGACAAGGAGTCCGTCTTTAGCTGAACTCAGGAAAAGTCCTGCAACACTAACAGGTGAAAGTGGTCCCGTGAAAGCAAAAGTGGACCAGTCAAGAGCAAAGACCAAGGCAAGCTTTTTGAGGGTTTTTTTGAGGGTTGCTCAAGACATTTTGCTTGTCTACTTTCTGAAGGACAAAGAATGATAACATCTGCTTGTTATGAGAGTGTTTTGAGAAAGTTAGCCAAACCTTTAGCAGAAAAATTGGGAAAGCTCCAGGGAAGCTTCACCAGAGAGTTTGTTTTTTTGTTTTCTATTTTTTTTGTTTTTGTTTTTTGGAGTTAGAGTCTCACTCTGTCACCCAGGCTGGAGTGCAGGGGCAATATCTTGGCTCACTGCAACCTCTGCCTCTTGGGTTCAAGCCATTCTCCTGCCTCAGCCTCCTGAATAGCTGGGATTACAGACGTGTGCCACCACGCCTGGCTAATTTCTGTATTTTTGTAGAGACAGGTTCCACCGTGTTAGCCAGGTTGGTCTTGAACTCCTGACTTCAGGTGATTCACCCACCTCAGCCTCCCAAAGTGCTGAGATTACAGGTATGAGCCAGCATGTCCGGCCAAAAGAGTCCTTCTTTACTGCAACAATGCTCCTGCTCATTCCTCTCATCAAACAAGGGCAATTTTGAGAGCATTTTGATGGGAAACTGTTAGGCATTTACCTTACAGTTGTGATGTGGCTCCTTGTGACTTCTTTTTGTTTCCTAATCTTAAAATAGCCTATAAATGGCATCAATTTTACTTCAGTTAAAAATGTAAAAGGACTGCATTGACATGGTTAAATTCCCAGGACCCTCAGTTCCTTAGGTAAGGACTACATGGCTGATATCATCACTTACAAATTCACATATGTCTTGAACTCGATGAAGCTTACGTTGAGAAGTAAAGCTTATATTTTTATGTTTTAATTCAATTTTTCCACAAACTTTTTGAAGTCCTCTTGTATTTCTAGTAGTGCCCCCTTTCCCTTCTCATGTCTTTCTCTCCTATATTATAGCAACTTTGAGCTTCCTATCATCTCTGAATTAAGAATTCTTATTAGGAAGCTATACTGTTTTTGTTATTTGGAGGACTTTTCCTTAATCCCTCTTTGCTTGGAAAACTCTTACTCATCCATTTATATAGCTTTACTGTGAAAACTTTTCTGATTCTCCAATATGGGGAATTAGAGAACACTGCACACTTTGCTTCCTTACAATACTTTCTTCAAAACATCATAACTGGTCTTTCCCTGCTTTTATATTACATATTACCTGTCACTTTGCCTCTCTCATTTACCATCTTATAAACGCCCTTAAGACAGGACTCACATCTTACTTACATTTTCTAACATACTCTTCAGCACACACTAGCAACACAGTGCATGCTTGATGACTGAATTATAATCATTGATTACTTCATCCCATAAAATAACAGATGAAGAAATATAGAGAGGCAGCTGTACACATATAGAGCAATCAAATACATTATGTATTTATTCATTAGAAGATTCTGTTGTTAACTAATAATGATTTTCACCGGTCAGTTGGAAAGTCTATGTCAGCAGAACTAACGGAAATGTTACTTTTCAATTCTCATCTATCTTTCGCCTAGTTGATTTAGTCATTTAGCAAATGTCAAGACCTTGTTTTAAATATTCATCATTTTTAGGGTTAAGAAATTTGGCAATTATGCAGTCCTTTTTCCTATAACCTTGTTACCAGTTGATAAATTATAATGAGAGAGAGCCCTCAATCTACTTCTGCCATACCAACAATGTGTTACTATAATATGTGTTAATAAGTGGGCACAGTCAGAAACTGAATTATAGGGAAATTCCATCCTGTGCCTCAGGCATTCCAACTAATCCCTTGCACAGAAAGTGCAGGAAGGTAGGCACAACTACTGTCTAGTGGCCAGAGAGGCCATACTTATAAATGAATCTGACGATTGGACCTCCATCCATTGGAGGGATGCAGGGACTCTGAATGTAGAAGGCTACAAATGATGGTCTTAAAACCTCCATGCTTGCTGGATTTTTATTTCATTCCATGGGTGAAAAGTAATCATGCCTCATAATGTTATTTTTTGCTGAAAGCAAATTTCATGCTATTTAACACTCCTCCTCTCTGGAGTTTCTGATTGGGCTTCTCCAAATATTAACTAACATTTGCAGCCAAACACCACGCCATTTATTGAGAAGTGTTATTAAAATAAAATATTTCACAAACAAAATAAGGACATTTTTTATTATCACTATTTTAACCTCGTGTATTCTCCTATCGATCTGCACCTCATGTTCATTCGTGAACAAAAAGAATCTTTGGGATCAAGGGTAATATTAAAATTAGAAAGAAAGCCGCTTGGTCTTTGCCCTGAGGTTGTTTACAGAACGCTCCAAGCTCAGGTACTGTTTTGAAAATCTGGCATTTTCTAATTACTTGTAATCTGACTTGTTGAGGATCCGGAGTGCAGGAACATTTTATGTGTGTAAATGGTGAAAGGAAGAGGTTTTTGTCTCCTTGGCGATTCATCCCCATTAACAGTCTACCTAAAAATTGCCTCTCGCCATTACCTAGAAGCACTTTGTACTTTGTAAAATAAACTATTGCAGATGTTATTAAAATACACTGTTATGCAGACCATATGAGGATATTATTTGCTGCATTATCAAGTTCTGAACTTGGAATTAAATCATCAAAGTTGTTTTTTCCATCTCTTGCTGGCATTGCTATTATTATTATTTGCATTTATTGGTCATTTATATAAATATTATGAAAACAGAATATGTTTATTTGTAAAACAAAGTATTTATTCTTCATGTATTTGGTAAATATTTATAAACATAGGATATGTGAAAAGAATATCCTGAAAGTTAAATGCTTTTTAAAAGAGAAAACATTTTCTACTTCACATTTGCTGGAGAAAATGAAATATTGTGTTTTAAACTCATCAGTATTTTTGAGCATGGAAATCACTCTATAAATCTGTCTTTGAAAAAGGAAAATATGAAATCAGAAATGTTAGTCAGCTTTAAAGCAAATAAACAGATTTAATTAAGAGGAAATTTTGAAACAAATCTCACAAACCTAAAATATCTTTGTTTATTCAGATGTGCTGCACATAACTTCTCTTAACAAAACAAACAGATTAAATGTCCGTGTTGCTAGGCAAAGTACGTCTGTTAAATAAAGGTGCTGAAGTAATCTGTTAAATGTTAAATTTAACTCTGAAAGATTAAATAGTAGGTTGCTGAGGTTGGAAATTCAATAAAAAATTCTTTAAGCATTCTCTTCCTATCAAATTGCTTTATTTATGCCATGGAGATTTAATCTTTAGAGTTATGAGATTTCCAAAAAATATATACTTTGCTTTGTTTGAGAAAAAAAAATTGCATTGTGCCGTGATGTGATTTTCATAAAAGTTTAAACAATGTCTTGAAAAAGTAAAGCTAAAAGTTTATTAAGCCCAAATATAACCATGAATTGTATTTATACTTTGACAGGTGCCTACAGTATTCAAAGTCCAGATATATAATAGGTAGGTAGAGCAGGACTTTGAAAAACATTGTTTCATCCAATGTGTTTTCACTAGAACATGAATTAGATAAAAAAAATAAAAGTAATAATAAAAATAAAACATCCCTTTCCAGCCAGGGACACTGTCTGTGTGGGGTCTGCATGCTTTCCCCAGGCCTGCCTGGGTTTTCTCCAGGTCCTCTGATTTCCTCCCACATCCGGAAGATGTCCCTGTTGGGTTCATCAGCACATCTCCATGGTCCCACCATGAGTGAGAGTGATGTGGGTGTGAGTGCACCTTATGATGGGGTGGCATCCTGTCCGGGGCGTTTTCCTGCCTGGCATCCTGAGCTGCAGGGATGGGCTCTGGCCACCTGCAACCCTGAACTGGAAGAATTGGGTAAATCATGATCTTACTTGTTTTTATTAATCTTTCTTAAATGTATGTATAGTTCACATTTGTTTCAATGTTAGAAGTGTTTTGGTCTTTATTTAGGAGTTTGGTGATGTTTTTGCGGCCAGAAATATGCCATAGGAATTTCACTTTTGTTTGGATCAATTAGTCTGTAGTCAGATTGGTTTCCTTATAGTTATTTTGCTTAAAGTAACAGTTTCTAAGAACCTGTAGACAACATTCAGTGAGGACTTCCTGTAGTTGGTACAGTGTATCAGATGCTTTCAAGGGAAACCATGGTTGGACACACAGATTTTGGAGTTATCTGAACTGAGTAAATAAATGACTGAATTTGTCAAATCAAAAAGTGTAGCAGAGAAAAGTCCATGGCCAAGGACGAAATTTTATTGCTATTTCTTCCTTTCTAGATAGTATATGGTTGCACTATATTATAAATTTAAACATACTCAATTAATCAAGTAGTTTCTTTAAGAGGAATTTGGAGCTACTGGAAACCAATTTGGATTATATAGATTCTGTAGTCATACAACAGTGCTACAAATACTTTAAACTGAAAGGCAGTTCCAAGTTCGATAATGATGTGGGTTAAAATATTATTACTTGGGGCTGTATCTTTGCTTTGTGAAGTTAATTTAAAATGAAAATCACTTATATACCCATTTTTATTGACTTAAGAAAAGCATGCATAATTGAGGTATAATTTCAGATGAGTTTTAAAGAAAAAATTATGTTTAATATACATATTTTAAATAATAGTCACAATGATACAATGACATACAGAAAAGTTGCAAGCCTATTAAGAATCAGAGGAGAAGTTGTGAAAGCACGTAAGTGATATGTGTATTTAAGTTAACAGCAAAGGGGTGGATTTTGATTATGAAGGCGAGGTTATCCTGAAACCTCTCATCCTGCAGGGAGGGCTCCAGGAGAGTCAAAGTGCCCAGGTTCTTTTAAGGCCTAAGCTTGAAACTGCCCTACTGCCACTTCCACAGCATTTGATTGGCCAAAGCAAGTCTGATTTAAGAGGTTGGGAAACGGATTCTATCTGTTGATGGGAGGAGGTGCAAAGTCACATTTCAAAGAATGTTTATATATACAGGGATGAAAATTTTGGCCAATTTCATGTACATCTACAACATGAAGATCCTATTAAAGAAAAAAAAATAGAAAGAGATGAAAAACACATTGATTAGTGTCTCCCAAACTTTAATATGAAAAAAAACTATTTTGGATATTTATTAAAATTCAAATCCCTGGGCCGTATCCCATAATATAGTAGTAGGTCTAGTTTTCTAGAATCTTAAACAAAGCTATTCATCTCCCTAGTGATTTTGATAGAGCTGGACTAATGACTTTCCAGTGATGGAGAGAAAGAATTTTATACTGGAGAAATGAAGAGTGAGTTATTACAGAAAAAAATAGTTAAGCAGGTGAAAACTGTTCAAAATATCCCCTCCATTCATTACTACAGATTGAGTATTCCTTATCCAAAATGCTTACCACCAGAAATGTTTCTGGACTCCAGATGTTTTTGGATTTTGGCATATAAAAATATTTGTGAAGCCATCCTACCATCAAGATAATGGAAGCATTGTCACCTAAAGAGTTCCTTCTCACACTTTTCTAACTGCTTCCTTCTGGCTCTTCTTGGATCCACTGACCTACTTTCTATCACAACAGATTAGTCTGCATTTTTTAGAAGTTTACATATGTATGCAATCAATGGTATGTATTCTTTACTCTCTGGCTTCTTTAATGTATGATTATATTGAGGCTTACGCATGTTGTTGTATGTATCAATAGTTCATTCCTCTTTATTACTGTGTAGTATCTCATTGTGTGGATATACCACAATTGATGTATTCATTCACCTTTTGATGGATATTTGTTTTATTTAAAGTTTTTTGCTTCTATAAAAAATCACATATAGGTTTTTGTGTAAAGAAGTTCTCATTTACCTTGGTTTAACACCTAAGAGTAAGATTGCTGGGCCATCGGTATGCATACCTTTCTAAGAAACCACCAAACTGTTTTCCAAAGTGGTTGCACCATTCTACATTTTCATCATCTGGGAGTGAGAGTCCCAGGTGCTGCACATCCTTGTCAACATTTGGTATGGTCAGTCTTTTTAATTTTAGACATTCTGCTCAGTGTATCTTCTTATTGTGACTTTAGTATACGTTTCCCTGATAATTAATGATGATGAGCACTTTTTAAGGTCCAGAATTTCTAGATATATATTTTATTTGGCTAAGTACTTATTCAGATCTTTTGCCCATTTTTTAAAATTAGGCATGCTTTTAAATTGTGTTTTGTTTCCTAGATTTTTAAGTATTCTTTATATATTCCAGATATAAGGCTTTTTTCAGATATGTGGGGTTTTTTTGTTTGTTTGTTTGAGACAATGTCTTGTGCTGTTACCAAGGCTGGAGTGCAGTGGTGTGATTTTGGCTCCTTCTGTTATTGCAAAATAACAAATATTAATTTTGATGAAGTTCAATTTATCATTTTTAAAATTTTGTGGCTCATGATTTTGATATCATATCTCAGAAATATTTGCTTAATCTGAGAACATGAAGTTTCTATCTTTGCTTCCAATAGTTTTATATTTTCGAGTAGTATGTTTTAAGTCTATATTTCATTTTAAGTTAATATTTGTGTATGGTGTGAGGTATGTATCAAAGTTTTTGTTATTCCATTGTTTTGTTTTGTTTTGTGCTATGGTTTGACTGTGTCCCTCAAATTTCATGTTTTGGAAACGTAATCCCCAAATTTGTGTGTTGATTGAGGGTGAGGCCATTGGGAGGCAATTAGGATTGCATAAGGTCATGGAGGTGGGGCCCACATGATGGGACCGGTGGCTTTGCAAAAAGAAGGAGACCTGAGCTGATACACACACTCTCACTATCATGCCTTGTGTGATGCCCTCCGCCATGTTATCATGCACTAAGAAGGCCCTCACCAGTTGCCAGAGACACACTCTTACACCTCACAGATCCCATAAATGTAAAAATAGTATTTTGAAATAGATACTCACTATGGTATTCTGTTGGAGCAACAGAAAACAAAGTAAGATATTTTACTTTGTTTTTTATTTTCTTTTGGCATAATTTTATTAACTCATTTAGTATTATTTGTTGAAAGATTATCCTTTATCCACTAAATTGCCTTTGTACTTTTGTTGAAAATCACTTGGCATATGTGAAGATGTGTTTTTGAGTTCTGTACCATTAACTAATTTGTGTATCTTTATGCCAATATCTCATTATTTTGATTAATACAGTTTCTAGTTTGCTGAGAGTTTAAATTGGAAATGACAATGAGATTTCATCCAATGCTTTTTATGAATATTTTCAGGGTATATACATACTCTTTAAAATTTAAACTCTTGTTGTGGTGCAATGCATTAATTAATTTTCAAATTTTGAACCATTGTACTCTGGAGAAAAAAATGCAAATGATACTCTTCCATTAGCAAAGAATTACTTTAGTGAAATATGGTTAATTGTGTTCGTATAACTGAAGGTCAGCAGGGTGTGTGCCTACCTCATACTATTTAAAGTAAATTTGAGAGCGTTTTGAATACTTTTGACTTTGCTTTATTATTTATAGCAACTAAGTACTAAAAATGCAGATCAACATGGTTAAGAAGTTTGCTATCTGAAACAATAATTTTGAATAGATGTATATGTACATATTTATAAATATATTTTCTATTCAATCTAGTTAAAATTACAGTTGTTGTTTGATACCCTACAAAGAATTTCATTAATTATCCCTAAAATTTTTGTAACACAGATTCAATTTGGGCAATATGTTTCATAGTTCGGCTAAAGACAAATACAGAAATTATAATTAGGAGGCTTAATCAACTGTGGCAAAGTACAAATGAGGCAAAACCATAGTACATTTATTTCATTATCTAAATTTGCAAACTTTGCCTCAATGTTTAAAGAAAAACAACCCAATTAAATCAGACAAAGGATAAACAGACTTCTCAGCAGAGATACTTCAGCTGAGCTAGTATAATATGCTGTCCATTATAGTCTCTTACAGATATTGATTTCATTATTCTGTTCTACTGTTTGTAACTGAGTTAGAAAAATATAATTCAGCATGTTATACTCTCTGTAAAGAAATATTTTTTCATTCCATTTGTGTCCTCCAGATAATGCAATAGTATGTCTATTATAAGAGTCTTTTATTATTTTTGTTACTTCTTTTTAAAAAAGACCTCATCAATTAATAGTTAATCATAATTGATTTATACATCTGAGAAAACAGAAGTGGTTAATTGGAATGTTGGCATATGGCACAACAAAGTTTCACTATCATTTATGTAGCCATTATAAAATGATGTTTTGATTGTTAGACTTACAAACTTAAAAAATGCAATTGATGTGTGTGAGAATGGTAAAATGAGGGTTTCATTAAAAAATTAATGTGAATTATTTTAATAAATTATCCTTTTCTTCAGAAAGATTTTCATACACCTTATTAAGTAGTTTAATCAGGAAATATGATTACAGAGCAACTACAATTCAGAAAATTAGGTGAGTGCTCAGGTTCTTGATGGGTTAGGGTAGATGATTTGAAACCTTCTCAGAATCAGGGTCCTGACTCAGGAGAGGGGGCAAGCAGGAAGCAGAAAGAAGGGGCAGGCCCTGAGCATCCTATACCCTTGGCTGAGACACGTTTTCTTCTCATTCCTTCCAGGTCTGCTAAAATGTTAACCTATCGCCCAACAGAGCTCTTTTGTAGACTAGTAATTCTATCTAAGCTCTCACTGGTAATTGAATGCAGAATTAGAATAGACAAGAAAAAGTCAATATTTGCAAAGAATAGCAGTGATATGCTAATTAATATTGGGTCATATCTGAGGATATTTACGGGAATGAGTTTTGGGGTGGCTCAACTAAGGAAATGTGAACATATTTTAGATGAGAACAGGTGCTTTCATAAGTGTTCTAATCACAAAGGCTACATTCAATGTGTTAGTTCTAATGAGTGTGAATCATAACAATGGTCTAAGTTGTTATGTAAACTTAAACCTATTATTGAACCATGTGAAAGCAGATTATCCATCAGAAATCTACTGCTCCGATATAGAAGCAGGAATTCAAAGGCTTCAGGGCATGGAAAGACAGAACAGGTCCCATTTTGAGTATGGCATGCATCTCCTAATGATGACCATTGAGAGGACCCCAAAGAACTTCCTCTTACCAAAAATTTAAGAAATCATTTGTTATTTGTTAAAAGAAATCCATCCTCTTTCCCATGGAAATGCAGACAGGAGACAACGTTACTTGAAGAAAGCTCTCTGGTCTCCAAAAGAGCAGGACCCTTCTGAGCATTCTGCTAAATGCCCTGTGAGTTGTAAGGTGTTCCCTCTGGCTGATGGGAATGGGAATTAATCTGGATACTGTTGGCTCAAATCTTTTTGGCTGTTTCCTTCCCCACTCTCAGAGCTTCCTCATATACCTGTGCTGAACAGTGCTGTCCTAAACACTCCTGAGATCCCTTCTGCAGGTCTGGAGAGCTGTTTCTCCGTGCAGCTCTCCCCTCTCCCATCCGCTGCCCTGGGAACTCTAGTGGATCTGGTCTCCCTGGACTCTCCAGAAAGTCTCCATCCCTTCCACTTGTGCTCTCCGTTCCTGCCCTGTGGTCTGGAAACTCTCAAAGCAATAAACTAGAGCACTCAAAGGACACACCTCATTTGCTTCTCATTTGTAAGAGCTCACATTCCTTCATTGCCTGATGTGCAGTGTCTTGAAACCTGTTTCATATATTTTATCAAGTGTTTTTTTAGTTGTTTCAGATGGGAGTGTCAGTTGGTCCCTATTACTCTATCTCAGAAGCCGAAGTCTCCATGGTTTACTTAAAAGTGTGTTAACTTCCAACTATATGGAATTGTCCAGATACCTTTCTGTTATTGGTTCCTAGTTTAATTACCTTTTTTGTCTCTGAACACCTTCTATGATTTCCCTTATTTTAAATTGCTAAGGTTTAAAAGTTTGTTTTGTGGCCCAGTTTATGGAATATTGTCTATCTTAGTGAACTTTCCATGTACATTGCAAAGATTGTGTATTCTGCTGTTGTTGGCTGGACTGTTCTGTGAATCTCAGTATATTAGTCAGGGTTCTCCAGAGAAACAGAACCAATAGGAGATAGTTATATACATAGTTGGATCACATAATTGTGGAGCTGACATGTCTGAAATTCACAGGGCCGGCTGCAGGCTGGAAGTTCTGGCAAGAGCTAATATTGTAGTTTGGGAGGCACAATTCCTACCAGTTCCAGGGGCTTTCAACTAATTGGATAGGGCCCATCTACGTTATGGAAGATAATTTGCTTTACCCGAAGTCTACTGGTTTAAATGTTAATCAATCTAAGATCTGCCTTCATAGCAATATCTACACTGGTATTTGACCAACATCTGGGTATCATCACCTAGCCGAATAGACACATAAAATTAACCATCACTGTTAGCAGTGGAAGAGATCCAAGTTACCCAAAGTTAACTGTGGTGTATCTGTGCCAGCTGGCAACAACTCCAGTCCTTGACTCCTCAGAAGAAAGAATTCAACTGAGGGGCATAAAGCAGAAGAAGAGACTGTGGCAAGTTTCAGGGCAGGAATGAAAATGTACTAAAAGGCTTTAGAACAGTCAGGAAAGGAAAGAAAAGAAGCAAAGTACAACTTGAAAGTACAAGAGGGCAAGCTGTGCTCTTGGTTGCTCAAGGGCCAGGCAGGCAACTTGAGAAGTCAGTGCGTAGCCTGATCTCTTGACTTGGGCTTCTATAGGTTGGCATAATTCCAGGATCTTATTGGGAAGCTGCTGATCAGTTTCGGCTGTTTTCTATCTATTAGGAGACTGCCCTTCTCTCGTGCCAGCCATGACCAATTATTACTTTAGAGAAACAGTTAACAATTGTCTGACCATCACCTGATGGTCGCCCAACACTCCTGGTGTGCGTGTTGTGGGGAGCCCTCTCCTGCCCTGCTCCAGGCTACCTACTGTAACATCACAATCAGGTCCAGTTGGCCTATGATGTTCATGACTGCTAAATGCTTGCTAATTTTCTGTCTTTTTGTCCTATCAATTACTGATAGAGAAAAGCCTCCAAATATAATTGTAGCTTTGAATATTTCTTCTTCAGTTTTATTATTTTTACTTCATGTGTTTTGAACTTCTGTTTTAGGGACATACACTGAGGACATTTATGGTTTTTGGTGAACTTATTTTTTTATCATTTTAAAATGCTCCTCCCTCGTAATTTTCCTTATTCTGAAATTTGCTTTGATGTTAAAATTATGGTAGCAGTTTTCTTACGATTTGTGTTTGTATCACTATCTTTTTATATTCTTTTATTTTTAATCTATTCGAACCATTGTATTTAAAGTGATTGTATTGGAGATAGCATATAATTAATTTTTGCCCCATCTCATAATTCCTGTATTTTAATAGGTGTAATTTTTGATGTTGTTAGATTTATGCCTACCATTTTATTGTTGGTTTTATGTTTGTCTGCTCTGTTCTTTTTGGTTTTGTTTTGCCTTTCTGTTGAATTATTTAATATAGTCATTATGCCATTATAATTTATATATTGCTTTTGCCTATTTCTCTTCATACTATTTTTAAGGCTGTCTTTGTGATGATCATCCCCTTTAACAGTTGAATAAAAGCTAATATTTTACCACCTTTAAGAAAAGCCGTAGGACATCCCAATTGGGGTCTCCACCTACCCTTGCTGGTATTCTCCCTGACGGAGGCTTCAAACCTCCCTGGGACAGGGCTCCCACAAGGAGAGACAAACCACCATCTTTGCTATGTTCCAGCAACTTAGCCATCTGGCCTTTGGGCTTTGGAGTGTTCGAGGTGACCTATGGGCTGAAGAGGACCCTCAGCACAGACAGTTTTTCTACAAAAATAATGGCCAGACTGCTTTTTTAAATGGGTCCCCGATCCCATTCCTCCTCACTGGGTGGGACCTCCCAACCAGAGTCTCTAGGTACCTCCTACAGGTGCATTCAGCCTGGCAACAGGTCTGTACTTCCCTGGGACAGAGCTTCCAGAGGGAGGGGCAGGCTGCCATCTTTGTTGTTTCACAGCCTTCACCATTGATACTTCCAGGTACTGGAAAACTTGAGGTGATTAGGGACTGGAGTGGGGCCCCAGCATACCACAGCAGCCCTGCAGAAAAGTGAACAGACTGTTAAATGGATGCCCTTTCCCATATCTCCTTACTGGGCAGGTTCTCCAGCCCTGGGCCTGTAGCCATCCCCCTCCCAGAGCTATTGAGCCAGTAGCAGCTCAACAACTCCCTAGACAGAGCCCCCAGGGTCAGCTGAAAGCTTGTCTATCACGTCTCTGTAGTGGCATTGCCCTTGCCACCCTCAGACTAATGAAGAAGCAAAGACTCTAAGGGTCTTATCCACACTGCCAACAAGCTGCAGTCTACCTGAGGAGAGGAGGCCAGTTCATCTCCCATGGGGCTCCCACATACCTCACTGCTTGTCATTAGACAGGACACCCTCGGTTTGAGCTCATATTCAAGGCCCTCCATTCTGGGCTGATTGCACTGAACAATTGTGGACCTGCATCTCTCTGGGGTGGAGCCTCCAGGAGGCAGACAAAAGACCCTTGGCCACAACTACTAATAAGGTACCTTCCTCTGTGCCTGCTTCTGTTCCTTGGGGAAGAAATATAAACACTGAGATTTCCCCAGAGCTGCAGTGGGCAGCCCGGGAGTGCCAAGCCATGATCTAAAGCCAGCACTCAAGGGGGAGAGGAACCCATATTTTCAGAACATTGAGAGGGAACACAGCTGCAACTGTGAGAACACAGTACAGGAGATGAGGATGAAATAGCCAGAATAAAAAAGAATCCGACAGATCTGACAGAGCTAAATAACACGAGAATTTCACAATGCCATAACAAGCATTAACAGCAGAATAAACCAAGCTGAGGAAAGAATCTCAGAACTTGAAGACTGGCTCTCTGAAATAAGACAGTCAGAAAAAAGTAAAGAAAAAAGAATAAAAAGGAATGAACAAAATCTCCAAGAAGTATGGGATTATGAGAAGAGAGCTTTCCATTATTGGTATCCCTGAAAGGGATGGGAAGAAAGCAAATAACTTGGAAAACATATTTTAGGATATCTTCCATGAAAACTTTCCCAACCTTTCTAGGGAGGCCCACAGTCAAATTCAGGGAGTACAGAGAACCCCCGCAAATTATCCCCAAGATACATAATCATCAGATTTTGCAAGGTCAAAATGAAAGAAAGAATGTTAAAGGCAGCTAGAGAGAAAGAGTAGGTCACCTACAAAAGGAACCCAATCAGGCTAACAGAGGACCTCTCAGCTGAAACCCTACAAGCCAGAAGATATTAGGGGCCTATATTCAACACTCCTAAAGCAAAAAATATTCAACCCAAAATTTCATATCTAGTGGGCCAGGCATGGGGGTTCACACTTGTAATCCCAGTACTTCGGGATTGTGGTGTACCACTTGAGATCAGGAGTTTGAGACCAGCCTGGCCAACATGGTGAAACCTTGTCTCTACTAAAAATACAGAAAATAGCCAGGCATGGTGGTGGGTATCTGTAATCCCAGCAGCTCTGGAGGCTGAGGCAGGAGAATTCCTTGAACCCAGGAGACAGAGGTTGAAGTGAGCTGAGATCATACCACTGCATTCCAGCCTGGGTTACAGAGTGACACTCCATCTCAAAAAAAAAAAAAAAATCATATCCAGCCAAACCAAGTGAAGGAGAAAATAAGATTCATTTCAGATATGCATTTGTTGAAGGAGTTTATTACCACCAGACCTACCTTACAAGAGATCTTGAAAGGAGCACTCAATATAGAAAGGAAAGCCTGCTACCAGTTAATACAAAAACACACTTAAACACACAGTGCCACTATAAAGCAACCACACAAAAAGCAACCCCACAAACAAGCCAATATAATAACCAGCTAACAACAAAATGACAGGATCAAATCTACACATATCAATACTAACCTTGAATATAAATGACATAAATGTCCCACATAAAAGTCATGGAATGGCAAGCTGGATAAAAAAAAAAAACAAGACCCAGGCCAGGCTGTGGCTCACGCCTGTAATCCCAGCACTTTGGGAGGCCGAGGTGGGTGGATCACCTGAGGTCAGGAGTTCGAGACCAGCCTGGCCAACAAGGCAAAACCCCATCTCTACTAAAAACACAAAAATTAGCTGAGTGTGGTGGCTGACACTTGTAATCCCAACTACGTAGGAGGCTGATGCAAGAGAATTGCTTGAACTGGGGAGGCAGAGGTTGCAGCGAGCTGAGATTGTGCCACTGCACTCCAGCCTGGGCAAGAGTGAGACTCTGTCTCAAAAAAGAAGAGAGAGAAAAAAAAAAGAAAGAAAAGAATTATCTAGAAGCATCAATTGTAAGAAGAGACTAGAGGTGAGTGGAGCAACAAGACTCCCGTAATAGTGAAAATGGGAATTATGACAATTAAAGAGTAGTTGCAGCATCACTACAAACAGGAAGGAAAGACCTGCTTGATAATTGCATTCAGGAAGAATCAAAGACAACTGCAAAACAGCGAATCTAGGTGACTTACAGAGTAAAGAAGCCATTAATCGCTTTGAAAGATGAAGGAGACATGAGAGGTTCACTTTGAATATATTGTTTGACGGTTGGCAGGTTATGTCACTCCGCATATTCCACAGACATTAGAGAAAGCGTACCTTATCTGGAGACAAGATTTGACTGGATAAATAGGACGGGCCCATCTATGTAATAAAACTATTTTAGAATGTAGGAAAAGATAAAATATCAAAGGAATATGTGGAGATAAAAAAATGGCTCCTGGAATCAGTAATGTGCTGGTTTTCAGGAGATAAAAAATTATTAACTGGGGTATATCCTAGTGAACTGACAAAGATACGTTGTTTTAAATATATAAAAACTATTAAGAAACTATATTTTTAATACCAAAAGCAGTAAAGCAGATACTAATTAGCTTTGTATTTAGGAAAACTACTGATGCATTTGAGACTAAAATTCTAATCTGTTACATCAACATACATGAGTTTCTAAAGTTTTCCTGTTTTTTTTTCTCCCCAGGGGAATCTTTCCGTGTAGGCCATATTAAATCCTCAGTTGTGTCCAGGATTCCTGTGTCAGAAAAAAACAACAGCTCACCATCTTCAGCTCACTTAGGAAGGGTCTGCCCTTCTCAGCTATGTTATTTTGTCTAGTTATTGATTCCAAAATTTTCTGATTCCTTAAATATATGTGTGTGTATATATGTGTGTGTGTGTGTGTGTGTATATATATATATATATATATATATATATATCCCACCCAGTTGTCTTAGAAGTGATTAGATCATCTATACTCCGCCTGGAGGGTGCCTTAAGTTTTGAAAACTGTTTTCCATAGATCAGGGTGACTGATGAAATGCTTTTCTGCCACAGGTTAGGCTTCAGTTTATATCATACACAAAAATAAAGCAAAAATATATATATGAAGTAACTGTTTCGAGGCACATTGTGATGTTTCAGATAGGTGAAACACAGCCAGCTGCATAATCACCCCAGGTCTTGACTGGGAACCCTTTTCAGAGAACAGCATAGGAAGAGTCACTGAACAGGACAAAACAATCGCATTGAGCCAACGAAGGAAAAATCAGAATTCCTGGCTGCTTACTTGACTAGGATTTTCCAGAAACAAGGCCGTGTAGAAATGTGGCATCCAGAAGTCTGCATATGGATCCCTCGCGATTCACCTGCCGCAGCTCTGAGACTGCACATGTGCAGTGTGTGACTCTGCGAGGCCTACAATAGAGTGCTGTGGAGACGAAAGTTCTGCAGAGGCAGCAGAGGTCTTCAGAGCCAGGAAACAAGGAGGTTCCGGCTTACCGCAAGCGAAGAGACCTCATTGATCACCTTGGACTTGCCACTAAGATTGCAGAATACTCCCACATTAGGAGTCAAGACCATGACCTAGAGTAAAAGACAGACCTTAGGACAAAAGACTAAACTTAAGTAAACTAGACCTAAAAGAAGTAACTCCAAACCTGACAGAATGGAATGGATCAATACATAATTTAAATTAAAGGAAAAAAAATTAACAAATCTTTACAAAGAAGTAAACATCATCCAGAACTGATACAACATATCATTCACAGTATCTAGAAAGCAATCATACAACTGCCAGACTTGTAAGAAAGAGTGAAAATATGACGCATCATCAAGAAATACAGTAGCCAATAGCGGCCACAAGATAACCCACATAGTAAAATTGTCAGTGACAGAATTTACACATATATGTAAATTCTCTATATATTCTCTCTCTATATAAATTTTATATGTATACATTATATATGTAAATTATCTATATTATGTATATATAAGTATATAAATATTACATATGTATATGTATAATATCTGAAATGAAAAGCTCATAATGGACTTAAGCAGAATTTGAAGGCTGCTAAATAAAGAGTGATTTATTTCTACGATAGGTAAACATAAATCATTCAATCTGAAGAAAGAAAACTGTTGAAAAAACACACATTTCAACATTAGCTTTTGGAACAGTGTCAAGCATTCCATATAAGAAGTAATTGGAGTCCTTATAAGAGAGTAGAGAAAAAGTACTGAAGTAACAAGAGTTGAAGAAATACGGATGAGAATATTCTAATTTGGTTAAAAAAACCCATCAACATGCAGACCCAAGAGCTCAGCAAAACTCAAGCAGGTTAAATACAAAGCAAGTCGTGCCTACATCCAAATCAAACTGCTGAAAATCAGACAACAAGAGCAAATCTTAAAAGCAGACAGAAAAAGACACTTTACACTGGACAACACTGATAATAATTTCCCTGGTGTGGCTTTGGAAATAAAGGCCTCCAGAAGGAGTGGAGGAATATGGTTAAAGTGTTAGAAGGAAAGAAAATGTAAATCCCATGTTCTACATCCAGCAGAAGAATCTTTTAAAAATCATTAAAGAAACAACAGCAGAGAGTTTTCATTCCCAATTTACCTGCACTATAGAAAATGTTAATAGGAGCTCTTCTTGAGATGAAATGACACCAGGTAGCAACTCGGATGCATAGGAAGGAATAAGAAACAGCATATAAAATAAGTACGTGGATAAATGTGAAAGACACCTTTTTTCTTTTTAATTTCTTTAATTGCCAATTAACTGTAAAAAGATGATGTAATTTTGTTGTGGAATTTATAATACTTCTAGATGTAAAACATATGACAATAACATAAAGGGCACGATACATGTGAAAGAAATTTTGCTATTACATACTTATCATATAATATTAATTCCAAGTAGTTTACAAGAAGTGATAATGAATTGTTTAATCCTTAGATTGAGAATTAGAGACTAGTTCAAAAGCTCAGAAGCAATTAGGAAATAAATTGAAACATAAAAATATATTCAATTAGCCAAAGGGACTACCGAAAACAGATGAGATATGCAGGAAACAAATAGCAAGGTAGTAGATTTAAACCCAACTATATATAATTTATTACATCAAATGTAAACCTACTAAAAATTACATATGAAAGAAGATTGGCTGGGTAAATATTAAAACTCAGTTATATACAATCTAGCGGAATACAGTAAATGTAAAGACATGTTGCAAGTAAAGGGATAAATATGAATATATACAGGTTAAACTCATAATTATAATGTGCATTCTAATATCAGACAAAGTAGTCTATAAGATGAGGAATGATACCATAGATAAAAATGAGAAAATAAGGCCAGGTGTGGTGGCTCACACCTGTAATCACAGCACTTTGGGAGCCCAAAGTGGACCACTTGAGCCTGGGAGTTTAAGATCAACCTGGGCAACATGGTGAGACACCATCTCTACAAGAAATAAAAATTAGCCAGGCATGTTGGCACAAACCTACGGGCCCCGCTACTCCAAAGGCTGAGCTGGGAGGATGGCTTGACTCCGGAGGATCGAGCCTGCAGTGAGCCATGATCGTGCCACTGTACTCCAGCCTGGGTGACAGAGGGAGACCCCATCTCAAATAAATAAATAAATGAAAATCAGATGTTTTATAAAGATAAAGGGGTCATCAGGATATCATAAGAATTTTTAGTGTGTATGAAGACGGTTCTTCAGAACGTAAATCAAAACAAAAACAAAAATTTTAAAAAAGAATAAAAGGGAGAAACATATGAAATGAAACCTTTCCTGGATATTTTAAATTTCTATATCTATAATTGCTGGAATACATAGATGAAATAAATCAGCAGAAATATAAAAGATCTGAGCAATACTACTAAGCAAATTGATCTAACTTTCAAATATAAAAGATGATTCAAAATGACTGAAGTATACATATTCTCTTGCTGTACACATAAAAAACACTGAAATAGATTGTATGGTGATCTATAAAATAAGTTTCAATACATTTTAAAATGATATTGTATGCAAAACGTTCTTTGATCACAATTTACTTGTTAAAAATCAATAGCAATAAGATATGTAGAAAATCTACAAATATTTGATCAATTTAAACAATACACTTCTGAATGACAAATGCCTAGTTTGCTCTCTGATATCTTCAAATTGTTTTTTTCTGCCAAATTTTATTTAGCTTTTATAGTTGTTTTCAGATAGAAATCTCATCTAATAGAAAATATTTCACCATATGAATATGTTCATTGGCTTGATTTAATTATTCTACATTGTATACATGTATCAAAACATCACGTGATACCCCATATTGTTATTATTTTTAAAAATTTATTTATTTTTTTGAGATGGAGTTTCACTCTTGTTGCCCAGGCTGCAGTGCAATGGCGCAATCTCGGCTCATCGCAACCTCTACCTCCTGGGTTCAAGCGATTCTCCTGCTTTGACTTCCCTAGTAGCTGGGATTGCAGGCATGCACCACCACACTCAGCTAATTTTTTGTATTTTAGTAGTGGTGGGGTTTCTCCATGTTGGTCAAGCTGGTCTCGAATTCTCGACCTCAGGTGAGCCGCCTGCCTAGGCCTCCCAAAGAGCTGGTATTACAAGCATAAGCCACCGTGCCCAGCCTATTATTTTTAATTAGCAAACTATAATTTGCTATTTAAAATAAATAAAATAAAACACTAATTGTCTACCCTAAATTAAACCACACATGTAAAACACTACTTTGCCTGCGATTTATCATAGACCCTCACTCATACTTCATAGACGGTAAATTATTCCTATTTATCTAAATCATTTGGAGTGGTGGCTTGGCCATTACCAAAGGAAACATAAGGCACAGAAAGAACAAACTTGTAGGACACAATGATTTGCACAAAAGTCACCACAAAGGGATACTGATTTTGACTACAACCTGTCCTTAGTGTGTTCCCATGCATTGATGCCCATCCTCGGAAAATGTGGATTCAGAAGAATGTTTAGGTTATCATACCAGCTGCAATCATCTAAGAAAGAGTTTGTAGTACTCATGAAATTTCAACTTCATAGACTTAATAAAATATTCTTTACAATCCAGTTCCATTCCCTTTGGATCTCATCCCTGACCCACTATTAAAATCTATTCCAAATCTCTCTCTAGAAATTTGTCCAAGGAGGAGAAAGAGATCTTTTACTTCACTGCTAATTATAGATTATCTTTGGTAAATCATTGATTTTCTATTATCATTAGCATGAGAAGGAGGCCTAAAAGAGGCAATTGGCAATGTGGCTTTATGCAGTTCAGTCTCAGACCCTCTACGCTGATTCTTGAATGCATGAAATGCAAGCCCACTGCAGTCTCCCCACCTTATCTTATTTGATTGTCGTAGTGTTGCCCTTGACTTGATGGGTGCAGCATACTTGATCTTTATCAACTAAATCTAATATCTTTCCCTTCTTCAGTACATAGAGTTTCCTTCTCATCAATAGCACCAAAGAGGAAGCATACTTTGTAAGTCTTTGGATCCCACACAGAGACCTAGCACATAGTAGATGGTCTCACATAAAATCACTTTTGAACATTTACTATATACTGGGTTTTTGAACAGAAATTTTCACCAAAGCTCAGAATACCTATATACATATAAAATAAAATGATTGATGCAAACACAAAAATACTCCATCAAAAGCAAAATCAGGAAGTCCAGCATATTTTCCAAAATCCTGAAATTGTAAAACCATAGAATGATTTAGATGCTTAAACCATATAAAGAATGATGACTATATTTAATTATATATTTGATTCTCCTACGTTTTCCTTTGTGAAATCATTAGGTTCTAAAAACTCTGTAGAAAAGTGATTTCAGCTTTATATTTACATTGGTAACTCAAGGTTAAAAATGCATTTCCACATTTGTAATATCTACAGAACCTGTGACTATAGAGAGCTACTGCCTCCTCTAACAATAAATAAAACAGTGATATGTTGAGTAGTATCTGTCAGATTGCAATTGTAAGACAGCCTCCTTGAAATTAACTTACTCTCATGGACATCTGATTAATTTATTTGCTCCTATTTCTTCTGCAATACTATTAAATACTGTCTTTAGTGTTTAATAATTCATTACCAGCTGCTCAGAAGCTATTGATTAAAAATTGGATTTGGGCGTTACCCCATGAAAACCAAAGGTATGTTCAGATATCTTAATATGTAAAATAACATATGTTCATAAATTCTAGACTCTTCAAATTGGCTATCCTGTTTCTTGAAGCAAAAGTATACTGAGATAATGTTAATTATGATTATTATAATTATGACTAAATGTGAGAAAAAGATGAGCTAAATTGTTGTTATATCTATACAACAGACCCAAGAGAATCAATTAATTAATGTATTTCAAAATAAATTGGAGAAATTATTATAACTTGTAGAAGCATATTGCAAAGTTTTACATATTCTCATGTAATGTTATTCACTGCATGTGTATGTGTAATTATGAGGACAGAAATCATATGTTTTTTTTCATCATTAACTACCCAGCCACCCTGGACAACCAAGCTGGAAAATACTTAGAAATATTTGTTGGATGAATGAATGAATGAGCAGAAAAGCTTCAGAGTTGTTTGAATGCCCAGCCAGAGAAGGTCTGGACACTGAGACCCTGCACCTTTATGCTTGCAGAGGGGCCCACATTTTCCTAGAAAGTGATAGGACTTCAGTTGTGCTGAGAGACTGCAAAGCTCCCCAGTCCTGCACCAGGCAACAGATGCCCCCATAAGAGCTGTCTCTACCTCTGCTTCTCACTGCCAGGCCAATTACAAGAGTTCAATCCCAGCATAACTGAGGAAGGTTCTGAGCCTGATAAAAAGGGTGGAGATTATACATCTCAAGGGCTGCAAGATTATCTAGCATGCACTGGCAGAAGCCAAACTCCTGTGATTGGAATTTGAGTGCACCTGACCAGAGGTCAGACTATAAGACAGATAAGCAATAATACACTGACACAGAGATACTGTTTTCAGAGTGCATGCTTTAATACACTGGTAAGAAGCCCAGGAAATGAAGCAAACGCACTGTTGGAGTTACCTGTACAAGTCTGGAATAAATGGCGGCCAACTCTCAGTGAAGTACAAATGCTTGAGTTGCCCCAACAGACAGTAGAGGATGAGTAAAGAGGCAGAGGGAAATGTGCATGCTGGAATGGATATATATATACACATATATAGTACACAAGGCCAGAAGGTCCTTCAGAGGTTTATGTTCTAAGGCAAGGTCCAAAAGACACACCATTCAGCAAGGCCATAGGGAAGGCACTGGAAACAGAGGAATCAGGTGCATTAAATTCAGAGGGACCTCACCTGTGCAAGCTGAAGATAAGAGAGATGAGGCAATCACAGAGCTGGGCTCATTAATATCCAGAGGCAGGTGGTGATGGTACTTACCTACCGGAAGCTAAGAGTTCTCATTACCACAGTGACTGGCAAGTTCTGGAGGTGCAGCCAAGGGGCTTGGCCCACAAAGAGCCGTGGTGGTTCATAGAGAATGGTGTTCCTTGGGGAAGAATAGATCAGCAGCTAACAAGGAAGAACAGAACAGCAACAGGCTGAGGGTGGTCACTTCATCAACTCTGCTTCTTAGACCCCCCAGATACTTCACGGATGGGCTTCAGTACATCCCTAACCTAGTCTTTAATGTTATTCAAGTATTATATGTCAACATACACTTAGAAGGGTTAAGGCATGAGGGCCCTTCATGAGGTTGTATCAAAGAAGTACATAACCACAAAAATGAGCAGTAGTTAATGAATATTTCACTAACAAACCTAATACTGAAAGTGATACTAATGCTATTAAGCTAATAGTGAAAAACTGGAATTTTTCGAATTCTGTGCCTTATACCAAAAAATAACATAAGGTTATGTTTGGCTATTATTATTGATTAATGCTTTTTCAGGAGGTGCGAGTCAAGAAATTGAAAATACTAATGCTTTTCAGGAGGTTCTAGTCAAGAAATTGAAAATACATCTTAAAGAGGAATAACTATCCTTTATAAGTAAGAGACAAATGTAATACAGGTGACAGAAGAAGTATAATTATTATTTGAAGATGATGTGAAACTATCTGAAATATTCACGAGAATTAACTGGTAAAAACAATGAGAAGGTTTAGTAAGTCAGCCAGATAATATACACTTGCCTTTTATAGACTTTATATTTTTATCGTGGCTACTTTTCTAATTCAGATAATCTTAACTCAAATAAACATATTTGTTAGAATTATTATGAGTCTTTCACCTGTTATCACTTTCTAACTTGCTATTTAACTTTTTATTCTGGGTAAATATTAAACATTAATAAATACTACTTTGGTATGTATTAAGCTAATCAAATGTAATAGTATATTTGTTCTCCTTTGAATTCTTATTATTATAAATACCACATGATGATTAATTTGTGACTTCCTAGAATAAATTAATTGGATTAATCTAGAATAAATTAATTATTCAATTTATTGCTGGTTCTACTTATTTTAAGTAAGAGTGAGTTGAAATATTCTTTATCTTAACAATATTTTTCCAATTTCAGTATCATTATTATGATGGCTATATAAAACAATTTGCTATTTTCAATTTTTGCTCTTGGCCAATTTTTTTTTTTTTTTTTTTTTTTTTACGACTGAGTCTCACTCGGTCACCCAGGCTGGAGTGCAGGGTGCCACCCAGGCTGGAGTGCAGGGGTGTGATCTCGGCTTACTGCAAGCTCTGCCCCCACTGGGCTCAAGTGATTCTCTTGCTTCAGCCTCCCACGTAGCTGGGATTACATAGGCGCCCACCACCACGACCAGCTCATTTTTATATTTGTAGTGGAGACAGGGTTTTGTCATGCTGGTCAGGCTGGTTTCGAACTCCTGACCTCAGGTGATCCGCCCACTTTGGCCTCCCAAAGTGCTGGGATTGCAGGTGTGAGCCACTGCACCTGGCCCTCTTGGCTGAATTTTAACGTGCATCAGATTCACATAAAATGCTTGTCAAGAATGTAGATTTCAGTACCCAGACACTTTATGTTAGTAGGTCTTAACTGAGCAATAGGACTCTCCACTTTTAGTCAACAAACTTGCAAATTTGATGTAGGTAAGTCAGAGACCACATTTAGAGAGACAGCGAATGATGTGATATGGTTTAAGGAATGTTTTAAATTTAAATTGGAGAGTTTTCTTTGAGACTGTTTAGGTATGAGAGTTCTCTAAAGGGTGTCGGAACAATAACTCCATATCTCTCTTATTCATATGTGTGTCTTCACAAGGCAATTTTGGTAATTTTTACTAATAATTCTTTAATTCATTCAGGCCTTCAATTATACTAACATAGAGGTACACAGTATTCTCTCATGCTTCTACTTATGTCTCTGACTAGCTTTCCCCTGATGGTCCTAAGTTTGTGCGTATGTACTTTTTCTCTCTTTTACCATAGGCTAGTTAGTGGTTTAATAAAGTCCATGGTTCTTTTTATTAAAAAAAAAAAAAAGAAACTACTACATATATTTATCCTTTCTTCAGTTACTTCAGATAATGCTAGGATCCGGTTAAAAATCATGCTGTATTTTTCCTTTACCTGGTGTATAATAAGAAAAGCTAAAAGAGGAACATTTTGAATTACATTTAGTGTATATCCCTATTCATCTCTAACATATGTGACCTATACCAGAAAAGCATATTAAAATATTGTCAAAACATTTCAACGTTAGAGTCTAAACAAATAGCTGAAAAAAACTCCAGAAACAATGATTTCTCTAATCCTGGACTCCAATTTAAACAAACAGGGTTATATTTAATTTTTCCTCTGTGACAATAGAAGCATAATCTCTAAGGTGCTAAATTCCATTACCTTTATTTATATATTTCAGACTATTATTCAATATCTCACTTTGAAATTATACAAATGGATTTACCTTTAGCAAACTATTTTTCATCTTACCCTACTTTGTCAGTAAACAATAGTTCGAAATTTTTTAATTTGCTATACTTGTGTATAACTTGTTAGGATTTGGAGTTACATGAAATGTCTAATTTGATATAGGTATTTGACAAAGAAAACTTTCTACAGAACATTCAGGTCGAAAAGTGCTCGCAGGAGACAGTGAGCCAGAATGTAACCGCTTACAACCTGCAATAAAAATCACAACCTCGCATTAAGTAATCAGGAGTCAGTGAATAGCTTTCAACATTTAGAGAGTGCCCGAACTGATTACCACATGTTAGGAAAACAGGTAAATAAACAAGGAGCCTGGGGACAGAGGTTCAAGTTTTCTTCTCTTCTGTGAACTAAGCTACACTAAGGCACTTCTGTTACATTATCAATGAATTTTATAAAACAGTACTTACTTCAATTACAGTGAAGAATTTTTAAAGGATGCATAAGAAAATAATTTAGCATATGGGTTAAATACCCTTAATTCAAATACTACTTACTGAGTACCTATTATGAACAAGACACTTCTGAAATGTGAGAGGAATACACCAGTAAACAAAACAGAAAAAAAAAAAAAAAAAAAACAAGGGCCGGGCGCGGTGGCTCACGCCTGTAATCCTAGCACTTTGGGAGGCCAAGGCAGGCAGATCACGAGGTCAGGAGATCAAGACCATCCTGGCCAACATGGTGAAACCCCACCTCTACTAAAAATACAAAAATTAGCTGGGCGTGGTGGTGCATGCCTGTAATCCCAGCTATTTGGGAGGCTGAGGCAGGAGAATCGCTTGAATTCGGGAGGCGGAGGTTGCAGTGAGCTGAGATCGTGCCACTGCACTCCAGCCTGGCGACAGAGCGTGACCCCATCTCAAAAAAACAAAGAAACAACAACAACAACAACAAAAGTATGGAGAATGTATTCTAATGGAACTGAAAAATTTATTATGCACACTAATATATTTGGATTTTATTTCTGCATCATATATTGTGCTATCTATTTACTGTGGGTTTTCTTTGCTTCTTTTGGTCTTTTCATTCTTTCTGCTGGATTATCAGGTTTCCTTTTCTTCCTTTATCTTCTCTCCACTGATGGAAAGTTTCCTGTTCTTTTAATGGTTCTCTGCACCTGATTGGAACACTCTATGTGCTGTATAACTTGACTTCCTCTTTACTACAGTGATTTTGTTTTTGTTTCTTGTCATGTCATGGACAATTTCTTTTTCTTGTTTTTGAGCAAATGTGTGTGTGTGTGCACGTGCATGTGTGTGTATGCGTGCGTGTGTGTGTCTGTGTGTGTGAAATAAACTCTTGTTTGCACATGTATTCAATCATGTGTCTTCACCCAGAAGTCTGAAAATGAGTCAGCATAAAATGGTCTTATTAAATACTGCTTAAATAATGTAACTCTCCTACTTAGAATATTTCAGTTGCTCTCTTTCTTGTATAAAATTACTTCTAAATTCCATAGTTTGGTCCCAGAGGCATTTCATATCATGACCTCTCTTTTAAACCTATCTCCCCTTTTTCTCAGTCTGTGATTACTTTACCTGAGCTACACAGCATCATCCTCCAATAACCTTCCAGCTTTTCCCCTCTACTCTTCTGCTTATGCCATTTTCTTTACTGACTATGCTCCTATACTGAAATTATTTCTTGGACTTGCTTAAATGCCATTTCCCTCCCATTTTCATGATTGCTCTGTATAGTTAAAGGATAAGTTAGATTCTCCTCTTTCTGAAATACTACCTAATAGTTTTCAGATACTTTCTGGAATTAATCAATCCTTGGCTAGTGTTGCAATTATTTGTATGTGTTGTTTATTAGGTTGTATTACGTAAGACAACTGTACGAGCTTGTTCTCGTACATACAGCTGCATGCTCCTTCCTCATTTCTATATAGCTTCCTTGTTTCCCCAGTTGCTTTATGTAAAGATGTTCAGTATAGTTAGAATGCAGAGTGTAAGTACCATAGCACTAGGGGAGGTCAAACAGATAAGTAGTGAAATGGTTGGCAAGAAGTTTATAATTTTTGTTAAGAAAATTGCAAACTCTTTGAAAGGTTAATACAGGAGTCATTCTCATATTTTAAAAAATTGCTGTGTCAAAAATTTGAGTAATGCAATGTTAGAGAAGCAGAAACTAGTTAAGTTGCAGTAATTTCTTGTCCACTGGAGTTATACAAGCAGAGGGCTGAGATGCCACCTGGGATGATTGCTCTTATGTCCCCAGTACCCAGAACAATGCATAAAACATTCAAGATGTTAATATTTTTGAATGACTACTGTAAATAAAAATCATGTTTGCTTTTTCCACAATTCCAGCAATGAAGATGGGCAAAAAGATGATATTGATAGGCAATTAAATGTAAAAATTGATAGAACTTTGCAATTGATTGGGTGTATAAGTTTGCAAGAGGAAAAGTTTAAAGGTGAGGTCTTAATTTTTGATTTGGGCAACTTGTTATATATGCTGTGAAGTGACAGAAAATACTCATAGATAGAAACAAGAAGTCAGTTTTATACAGTTCGATGTAGTGCCTGAGAGACAATCCACTCAAGTGAACAGAGATAGCTGATGTTGAATAAAATTAACAAGAAAGGTAGGATAACTCTGAGGAACATGTGGTGTTATGGAAACCAAGGGATAACTGTGGCTTGAGAAGGAAGGAATAATCAACTATTATGTATTTCAAATTCTGTTAAGGGAACAAATAATAAATTTTAAAAGATATTCTTTAGATTTTTCTAATTCATACAGAATTCCTGACTGGGTGAGAGAATTTTAATGCTGGTAGCATTTTGGAGATTAAAAGCCAAATTTATGGTAGATTGAGGAGCTAATGGAAGGTGAAAGACTGAAAATTTTGTGCATTGTGTGTGTGTGTTTGTGTGTGGGTGCATATGTGACAATTTGGATGTGAATAGAGGGATAAGATGGGAAAAGCCTCAAGTCACCTGGTGGTTTGCTGGAAAGCAAACAGTAAAGAGAAAAGGCTTACAAGTGATAGAACATAGATTGAATAAAAAATGAAAATGAGAGAAAATGAAATACAGAATGTAAATGGAAAAAATAAGCCTTCAACAATAGAAAAGTCTAGATTACTTAGAACAGATTTATGGACTGAATTGTGTTCCCCCAAAATTTATATGTTGGAAGTCCTAAACCCCCAATACCGCCAAATGTGGCTGTATTTGGAGACAGGGCTTTTAAGGATGTGATTAAGTTACAATGAGACCTTTCAGGTTGGCCCTGATCCAATGTGACTAGTAGCCTTATGAGAAGACATACGGAGACCAGGTACAGTGGCTGGTGCCTGTGATCCCAGTACTTTGGGAGGCCAGCATGGGAGGATCCCTTGAGTCTAGGAGTTCATGACCAGCCTGGGCAATGTAGCAATACCCCATCTCTACAAATAATGTAGTAAAAAAATAAGCCAGGCATGGTGGTGCATACCTGTGGTCCTACCTAGTTGGTAGACTGAGGTGGGAGGATCACTTGAGACTGGGAGGTTGAGGCAGCAGTAAGCCACGATCACACGACAGTACTCCAACCTGGGCAACAGAGTGAGACCCCATCTCAAAAAACAAAGAAGAAAACAAAACAAAAGAGAAGACATAAAAGAAAAGAAAGAAAAAGAAAAAAGGAAAAGAGAGAAAAAGAAAAGAAAGAAAAAATAAAAGAAAAAAATAAAAGAAAAAAGAAACAAAAAGAAAAGAAACGAAAAGAAAAAATATAGGGCTAGTGTGCACAAAGGGACAAGCATACGCAGAGGCAGCAGCAACAGGGCAGCCACAGGGCAGCCATCTGCAAGTCAAAGAGAGAGGCCTCAGGAGAAACCCACTCAGCTGGCACCTTGATCTCAGGCTTGCAGACTCCAGAACTGTGAGAAAATAAATTTCTGTTGTTTAAGCTACCCACTCTGTGGTATTTTATAATGGAAGCCACCAAAACAGGAAAGAGGAATGGATGGATGTAAACAGAAGTGAGGGAATTTCCTTCTGATGCCTTCTTTGTTTCCAGTGAAGCAGAGTAAAACTTCTGTGGTTATTTACTGGTTAAGCTTTTTACATCCTGTATTCCCTACCTCTTAGAATTCATGAGGGTGGAATCATCTATGTTTATTTCATTTTTTTTTCTCCACAGCATCTCTAGTGCTAGGAATTCTATCTGGCATATAGTAGAAACCAAATAAATGGTTTTTTGAATGAATATTTGTGAGTAAATTGGGATGTGGTGAGTCAGAAGTTTGAGAAGAGTAGAGGAGTAGTTTCTGATAAATAGAAGAATAAAGCTACCCAGAAGATACAGCGCATTTCTGACTGTAGTTGAAGACTCAAGAAACATGAATTTATAGTGGGACCAGATTACAGAGTTCTGTATTGTTTTCCATACACTCTAAATTGCCTTAAGTGTAAATAATACCTTAATAGAAAAACTGATTGCTCTTCAAGAATTTCTGCTCCCATTACATTTTCCAAAATTAAAGGATACGATTACAATAAAAATTTTGGATTCAATATTATAACAAAATGATACTTCATTAGGTTTCGATTTATGCAGGTAAAGTTCAACTCTTCCCTACTCCTTAAAAAAAAACTTTTTATATAACACAATTTTATAAGACTCCCCTTGCAAAACATGAATAATGAAGATTTAAAGTAATTTTTATAGTTATTATTCATGGAGCAACCATGAATTTTTAGTAGTGTCTATAATTCACAAGTGTTAGCATATTTAAGCTGAAATGCCTTTTAAACATGACAGAAGTGATAAAAGGTTTTCTTAACAGATATTGGGTCCTATATAAGAGCTACATTTTAAAAAGCTGAAGATACTGATTTGATATGTATACAACTCTAATGCACTAATAGTATCATCACTGTTTTATAGATGAGACTATTATTTTTAGGTAAGACATAAAGACAAAAGAATTTGCACAGGTTCACATTGTTAATAATATGACTGAAGCCAAATGTGAATGTAGCCATCTAGCTACAGAATCTGTTCTTTAAATTACTTTGCTCTTCCATGGGCTCTGATTTTGGGTTCTATAATGTGGGTACGATCTTTAAAATTAAAAACAATATTCTTTGGGTTCTTAAATTACCCTCTGCACAGGAAAAATAAGGGAAAGTTGCTTACATTTTGAGAAAGTTGCTTACATTTTGAGAAAGTTAAGGTGGTAATAAAATCATATCAATAATTACATTAGAATAAATACATAATTATATATTACATATATTTTCCTTATTAGGTTAATTCATAAATAGGCAACTTCTCTTTTTTTTCCTTTTTTTGAGATACGGTCTGGCTTTGCCCCCCAGGCTAAAGTGCAGTGGTACAAACATGGCTCACTGTAGCCTCAACCGCCCAGGTTCAAACAATCCTCCTGCCTCTGCCTCCCAAGTAGGTGGAGCTACTGGCACACACTACCACACCCAGCTAATTTTTGTACTTTTTGTAGATATGGGGTTTTGCCATGTTGCCCAGGCTTGACTGGAACTCCTAAGCTCAGGTAATCTGCCCACCCTGGCCTCCCAAAGTGCTGGGAGTACAGGCTTGAGCCACTGCACCCAGCATCATATTGAAATACACTGATTCAGCTTGCAGCAAGATGGCAGACGCAGTAGCATAGTTTGAAATCACCCTAAATATATGTTTTAAGAAACAGAGTAATTAAAACAGCAGACAAACAAACAAACACAAGCTCCACATGTATAACACAATGAAGTGATAATATGTCCTTAAAAACTCAGAAAATTAAAACGTCATAATAAAAAAGAAAACATGAAGATTGTAGCTTTTAATCCAACTTTATAATCATTTTAAATGTGAATGATACAAACACACAAATTAAAAGACAGAAATTATCAGATCATTTATAAAAGTAAAATCCAACTGTATGCTCCTATAAGAAACATTTTTTTCAGCAACATGGATGTGGCTGAAAGTCATTATCCTAAAAAAATTAACACAGGAACAGAAAACCAAATACTGTATGTTCTCATTTACAAGTGGGAACCGAGCATCGGGTACACATGGAATTGAAGATGGAAACAATCAACACTGGGAACTACTGGGAGTGGAGAAAGAGGAGGCGAGGGCTGAAAAACTACATATTGGATACTATGCTCATTACTTGGGTGATGTGATCATTCCTATCCCAAACCTCAGCATCAAGCAATACACCAATGTAACAAACATGCACATGTACCCCCGAATCTAAAATAAAAGTTGTAATTATAAAAAAGAAACCTGTGTTTAAACAAAGATTTAGATACATTTGAAGTAAAGAGATTGAGAAATATAAATCATGTAAACATTTAACCCAAAGAAAAATGAAGTGGATGTATTAATTTCAATAAGCTAGACTTTAAAACATTCCTGTCTCAGATAAATAAGCTTCTTCCCTATATCATAATCATTCTGCCTAACGAACTTTCTTAACCTAATAAAGGATAACTGAAAAATCTACAGCTAACCTCATACTTAATGGTAAGAGGCTTAATACTGTCCTAAGATATGAACAAAGCAAGGGGGAATTTCTCATCTCTTCAGTTTAATAATGCATTGGAAATCCTAACTGTGCAATAAGACAAGAGAAACAAAAAGTATACAGTTCAAAAATAATAAATTTAAACTATTTTTATTCACACACAGAATATTTGTGTATGTAGAAAATCTAAAAGAATCCATTAAAAGTGAAAAATCCTAAATTAACAAGTGAGTCCCAGCATGCAAAGTCAATATTAAAAAAGCCAATTATTTGTATTCCTATATATTAGCAATGAACAATCAGCATTCAAAATTTAAAAATCAATGCAATTTATAATAATATAAAATGAAGTAGCTAACTATAAACTGTGAAAGATTTGTATACATAAAACGACTAAGCATTGGTGAAAGACATCAAAGAAAATATAAACAAAAAGGGCAATATATCAGGTTATAGGTCAGAAGACTACATATTATTGAGACATAATTTTTCACAAATTTTATCTATAAATTCAAAGCAATCTCCAAATCTAAGCAATCTTTATTGTAGATATTGATAAGGTGATTCTAAAATACATTGGAAAGGCAAAAAAATAGAATAACCCAAACAACTATAAACTCAATAATTGATTTTAGAATTCATACAGAGCTCACATTACCAATTTAAACACTTGTAAAGCTGCACAAATCAAAACAGTGTGGTACTGAGGAAATTGGAGTTAATAAATACCTAATCAGTAGATCAGAATAGAGATATTAGGAATAGACTCACACCAAAATAGTCAAATGAAATTAACAAATATGCAAAGGCAATTCCATGGAGACAGGATAGTTTTATTAGCAAGTAATCCTATAACAATTAGACATCCTTAAGCAAAACAAATCAAAATCTTGACACATAACTAATACCAAATACAAAAATTAAAACAATATGGATTATAGACCTAAATGTAAAACGTAAAACCTTAAAGGTCTAAAGGAAAATACAGAAGAAAATCTTTGTGATCTTTGGGTTTCGTGTTTAGTTTCTGATACAACATGAAATGCATGATTCATTTTAAATTAGGAACAAGCTGCAAATTATAAGAAAGTAAGAGAAGAGTAACTAATATAGTTGTTATTTAAATCAAGATAGAGAAATCTTTTGCCTGAGGAAGTAACACTGTCAATGGCAAGACCTGGTCATTCCCAGTGTGATATTGAAGAAAAAGAGAAAAACAACCACCACTAGTAATAACAGCAAAACTACAACAGAAAACAATGTTTTTTTCTATATACTCTGTTCAAAGAAATGAAGTAGCTCAATTCAGTATGATTTTCAATAAAATATGGTTAAAATAAGGAAATCAGCATGAAAAGGCTTTAGCCTGCCAAGAATAGTTACTGGTAATTAATCTTCAGCTCTACAGACAATTTTGTATAATATGCAAGTTTCTCATTCCTTAGTAATATGCAGATCACAAAATTATACTGATAGTGGGAATTAGAATACTTTTTGAAAGATACTTAGAGTCGACTTCCTGTTCAATTTACTCAATCTAATGCCTCCGATAGGACTTTAACTTAGTAGAAAACAGAAGCCATTTGATGAATTTCATCTTATTGCTCAGAGAGGCTACTGTCATCATCATGGCAAATTGAATGCTTCCTCAAAGATCCATCTGCTGTGTTTCTAAGCAATACTTTTATTTCCATCTAATTCCTCATTACAATATACCTGATCTTTGGAATTTTGAGTGTAAAATGGACATGTTAACTTGCAAAAATGTCAATAAGAGTAAAAGAAGTTCATTCTTGTGACTATGAACCAAAAATAAAGAGAAAAATGTTTTTTCTTTATTCCTAGTTATTGCCATTGATATACCTTAGTTTTATGGTATATCTTTTATGTTGCTGCCACTATAGCAGGATGATTATTTTTCTTACTTTTGAGTTTAATTTAATTGGTTCTAAAGTCATCGTCAGGAATTGCATTTGATTCAAAAGGTGGGAGTATACAGTACACTGAAAAAAATATTTTTAGAAGTTATCAAACAAGAAAAATGAGAAAGATCAATGATTATTTCTGAGAACAGCTGAAAATATATGCAAAATAGATCAGAAGGACATACTATCTGCCCAGGTTAATCCAACTGGAGAAAACCATGCTAGATCTTGGAAATAAGACTTTCAGGACATTTCATAAATTTCATAAATAAGGTTGAACAATCACTTGTTTATTTAGCTCTATGCTAAAATCAAAGAAATAGATGAAAATCTAAGAATTATATAACTCAGTGATGCTTAAAGATTGGTGAAAGTAGAATTTTAAGTCAAATCATTTGTATTTAAGTAGTAGTAAAGTCTCTTTCTAGACATGTGATTTGAGGAAGTATTTAAGCTTACCAAGGTTAGTTTTATCATCTGTAAAACAGCAATAATAATTTGTAGTTCATAACACTTAGTGGAGTTTAAAAAAGATAAATTATCTAAAGTTTTTACAAGTAAGATAGTCATGTAAATTACTGTCCAAGCACTGTGGAAAGTGAAAGGGGGTGCTATTAATTATTTCTCTAGGGAGCTGGACATAAGCCAGAAGTAACATAATTACTTTAAAGCACTGGGGTCATTACTAGGTCTGGTTCTACATACTAGATTTTTATCTTGATAATGGATTATTTCCTTACTTTATTCTTACTTTTCTTGTGTGTCTCATATATTTGGATTAAGGTTGAGTCTTGTGCGTACAAGAACAGTAGACACTGAAGTCATTCATATTCATGCCTAAAAACAGACATGCCTCTTCTTCTGCAAGGTCTTTCATGGGTGGGGTTGAGCCAATCTGGTCAGGCATTGATCCAGGTTTGGGTTTTGTTCTGGGGGTAACTGTTTTCAGTGCACTGTGGACTACAAATCCCTTCAGCATTGGATTGCTGCTGCATTATGGTTGGTTTGAGACCTGATATGGTTTGGCAGTGTCCCCACCCAAATCTTATCTTCAACTGTAGCTCCCATAATTCCCATGTGTTATGGGAGGGACCTAGTGAGGGGTAATTGAATCATGGGGGTAGTTTCCCCCAAGCTGTTCTCATGATAGGGAATAAGTCTCGTGAGATCTGATGGTTTTATTAGGGGTTTCCCCTTCTACTTGGCTTTCATTCTCTCTTGCCTCCTTCCATGTAAGAGGTTCCTTTTACCTTCAGCCATGATTGTGAGGCCTCCCCAACCACGTGGAACTGTGAGTCCATTAAACCTCTTTTTCTTTATAAATTACCCAGTCTCAGGTATGTCTTTTTCAGCAGCCTGAGAACAGAATAATACAGGGCCTGTAATAATTTTTTTTTATTTTTCTTATTTTAGAAGCAGTTTTACTCTTTGCCGCCCAGGCTGGAGTGCAATGGCACAATTTTGGCTCACTACAACCTCCATCTCCCAGGTTCAAGTGGTTCTCCTGCCTCCCGGGTAGCTGGTATTACAGTGCGCACCACCATGCCCAGCTAACTTTTGTATTTTTTAGTAGATATGGGGTTTCACCATGTTGGCCAGACTGGTCTCGAACTCCTGGCCTCAGGTGATCTGCCCACCTCAGCCTCCCAAAGTGCTGGGATTACCGGCTTGAGCCACCATGCCTGGTCATAATTTTTTTTCAATGGTCCTGCTCCACTCTCAACTTTCAGCAGCCCTGACATGCCTGCACCCACTGAGGAGATTTCTGTCCATGTCCCTTCCCCTCGACCACTCAATAGACTGCTGTTGTTACTTAGTTCAAGAGTTGCAGGGTGGACAAGGGGTCCCTAGGCAGTCCCTATGCCTAAGGACATCTGCATTGGGGCTTTCTCAGCATTCTTTCCTCTGCCAATAAAACTGAGCTTTGTATCAGTGAGGGGGTCTCAGGTAGGAATATGTTTCCTGGCACTCCTCCTGTGATAGTAGAGCCCTGTGTGGTATCAATGCCAGGTCATAAACTCAAGCTGTTTTCATTCTTCCTGCCTCACCTACTATCATCTGAATATTTGTGTCCCCCCAAAATTCATAGGTTGAAACTTAATCACCAATATGATGATGTTAGGAGGTGGAGCCTTAGAGAGGTATTAGATCATGAGGGTGGAGCCCTTTTGAAAGGGATTAGTGCCTTTATAAAAGAGGCCCTAGAGAGCTGCCTTGTCCCTGCCACCACATCAGGACACAGTGAGAAGGCATCATATACGAACTAGAAAGTAGCACTCACTAGAATTTGCCAGTGGCTTAATCTTGAATTTCCCAGCCTCTAGAACCATGATAAATAAATTTCTGTTTGTCATAAGCCACCTAGTTTACGGTATTTTGTTATAGCAGTCAAAATTAACTAAGACACCACCAATGGCAGATGTATTTTGGGTTTAAACCTTTTTCAGAACCACTGAATACTTGCTTTGTGCCAGTTAGTCAGAGTTTCTTTGCCTTTCATTAGTGGCTTACAGCTCTGCTTCAAACAAAAAACGAAGGAAGCCTCTGGGAACCAAGCAAGGTTTCTTGCCTGTGTGTCGCTGAGTGGGGTTTCTTAGATCTCCTTTTATACCCCCAATTTTTCTCGTAATGACTCATGAGAGGCACATGGAAAAGAGCTGGTGAGTGAGTTTGGGTTGTCTTTGAGTCACAGAACTCCAGCGACACTAACCCTTGCTAGTTCATATTTGACCTTTAAGTGTTCAAGTAAGTTTCAGCTGTTTTCTTCCTGCTGACTTTGACAGTGGCTCATTTTTCTTCTGTTCTCTGATAAAAGTGAAACAGTCTGTGTGCCCCATTTCTCTCCTGGAAGCCTAGAATCCTTTAGAATTGAGTATACCTGCTTGTCTAACCTCAGTTTTCTAACAGGATAAAGAAAATTTATGATTGGAGGTTATCCAGTTTTTTTCTAAACAGCAGCAACAGAACCTATCTACTGGCTTATTAGCTATAGAAGTTTTGCATTATTTTCGTGATTTCTCTAGGAATTACAATATAGTTACTGATCTTTTCACAGTCTAATTAGAGTTAACATATTTGCAGCCACAACATTTTAATACTGTTATTATCAATATAGAGTTCAACTACATATATTGAAAACCCCCAAAATTGTGGTATAATATTTTTAAACATTTATGTATTTTAAAGACATTTAAACAGCAAAGTAGACTTATATTTTCCCAGATTCCTATCATTCCCAGTGGTCTTCATTAATTCACCAAGATTCCAAGTTTTTATCCGACATCATTTCTCTCAGCCTGAAGGACATTCTTTAGGATTCCTTGCCGTGTGCATTTACCCATGATGAATTCTTTTACATTTCTTTGAAATTTGAAAATGTGTTTATTTGTGATTCTGCAATAACATTTTCCTGACTATAGAATTCTGTGTAATTTTTTCTTCAGTACTACAAAGATGTTATTCTACTATCTTTTCATTTTCATAGTTTCTGAGAAGACATCCATAATCATTTGAACCTCTGTACCCTTTATGTACTATGTCATTTTTTCTGTGCATTTCTTCAAGATTTTTTCTTTATCTGTATGAGCAATATATGGTTAAGTTTGAGATTTGCTTGTTGAGACTGTAAATTTATAATTGTCCACAAATTTAAGAATGTTTCTGTCATTATATCTTCAAATGGCTTTTCTGCCCCCTTCTCTCTGTTATCTCTCTCAGTCTAGAATGGCCCAAACTTAAATTTTTTCATCTTACTCACAAGCTCTGTTCTTTTGTTTTCAAACTTTTAACTTTTTCTTCTTTATATTGAATTTCTATTGATCTACTTTACATTAATTTACTCTTTGATTTGTTATCTCTATTTCATGAATAACCTCGGGTAAGTTTTTTAAATTTCAATGTATTTTTTAAATTCTAAAATTTACATTTGTTGTGCTTATCTTTTCACTCATTATAAGAAATTTTTCCTTATCTCTTTGAGCATAATTAGAGTAGCTTCTTTTAAAGTTCTTGAGTGATAAATCCAATGTCTGCGCCATCTTAGGCTTGTCATTTGATGATCATCTTTTCCTTGAGAATTGATCACATGTTCTTTCTTCTTGTCATATGAAATAATTTTGGATTATAATCCTGAATATTGTGAATGCCATGGTTTGGAGATTTTGAGCTCTGCTATATTGCTATACAAAAGTGCTGATGCCTTTGTTTTAATAGACAATTAACTGGGTTAGACTCACACTGAAATCATTTTTGTCTCTTCTTTATGGCAAGCCCGATTTTGATTCAGGATTCTTTCACTCAGTCTCGTGCATCATGATTGGGGAATTAGCCAGATAATTGGTCAGAATTTACATACAGAATTTGGAAATAGGCAAGGAAGAGAAAGGCCAGCTTTTATCCATCGTGTTTAAGATTTGGTTACATATTAACATGAAAATTCCATCTACTGCACATAAGTCTCACATACCACTAGACAAAACTATGTCTGAACCTGGATGTAAAAGTGGAAGGATACCAAATCCATTTGGGTTAATTTGGGGAAGGGAACACAATGTGCTTTCATAGTTTCTTATTTTAAAGAAAGTCACAAAACTGTCACAATAAAAATCCCTATACCTTTTACCTATATTCTATCATAGTTAATATTTTTAATTTTATTCTCTAAATAATAAATATCATCAATATGAATTTTGCTGAAATATTTGAGAATAAGCTGCTGACATCATGACTTAAATACTTCAACACATACCTTCTAAAAACAAAAAATTCTTTTGTGTAGCTATCATGCAAATATAAAATTTGGTAAATTTTATATAGATATAATATTACATTTTGATTTGCTGTCTATATTCAGAGTTTATCAGTCCTCACAATTACATCATTTACGGCTGTCTCCTATGTCTTGATTCCCTGTTTACTTGAGTGCAACTGTTAATAATAGTACTTTGCTAAGAAATAAAAATAAATTCTGGACAAATGCTAAACTAGATTCAACCCCAAGAACCAGGATTATGCTCTAATAAAATCGAAATATCTCTTTACTTGATTTATTTATCCCTCAGTTATTCTGCCATCCCCTACTGCATCCTGTTTACTTCAAGTAATTTACTTTATCTAATCTTCAGACCTTGATCTAACAATTCATTTCACGGTCAGAGATTATGCTCTTCTTCCTAGATCGCCAAGATTAGACTTTCAAATCAGTACTTCACTCTACTGGTTTAGATCTACAAATCTTCTAAGAAAGTTTGGCTGTGAATTTTAGCTTCTCTAGAAGTTCAGAGATCTATTTTTTAGTAAGAATTATTTCACTGTTATGAAATGCTTTTTTATTTCTTCAAAGGGACATATCCATCAATACCTTAATTATTTAATTTCATGTTTTAATTTTTATTTTAATTGACAAATACTTGTCGATTTCATGTTTTAAATTTTATTTTATGAAAATTAAAATTAAAACATAAAGTTAAATAAAATTAAAATACTTCTACATATTTATGGGCACATAGTGATGTTTCAATACATATAATGGATGGGGATCTAATCTGAAGAGTTTTGTATCCCCTTAAGAGGTTGTTGATCATAAACAGGAGTTTCTCACAGAGTAAATTTATAATGTAGTATTTATTAACATCTTTTTCTCATTTCCAAGTTTATAGTCCAAGGGTGAGTTCTTCATTGTAACAAATGTAACTTGTGTTAAAAATTGTTATCTATTCTGCCTATGTGTGGGTATTATATCCTCCCACAGTCTAGCAAACCAAAACTACCAGAATGTTATGGACCCCAAATGTATTCTCTAATATTATTTAGGAAAGTTGATTTAACCTATGTCTTCATTCAGGCAAATCAAATATATATTTTAAGAGGCAAAATTAGTTCTTCTGAAACCTCACTAAACATGGGGGTCTTCAGGTGATCAAAGTATAATTTTACAACAAAGAATTTTCAGGAAAATCCTCCAATGTGCCTTGGTATTATCCATTATGCTACTATACATTCTTACTATGTTACTATGCATTACATTGCTACTTATATTTCTTACACATTACGTCTTAGTTTACCATTTCTTAATTTTAAGAACACAAGCAGTTATATAGTACATTACATGAAGTATGAATAAGGCCCATATTTAATGATATATCTAAGGGACATAGTTTTTTTGTTGGGATCACAAATATTAGAATCCAGATTCCCTGATTCCTAGTCTGTTTTAATCTCCTATCAGCTTAAACATCACAATGGTGACTGTATAGTATCACTGACTGAAAATGATGAAGATGTTTCATTTCATTATTTCATTTGCCGGATTTTTTCTATGACTTTTTCTGACACTTGTTTCTTGCAGAACTTCCTTCCCTGCCTTTCTTTCTTTCTTTCTTTCTTTCTTTCTTTCTTTCTTTCTTTCTTTCTTTCTTTCTTTCTTTCTTTCTTTCTTTCTTTCTTTCTTTTTCTTTCTCTCTCTTTCTTTCTTTCTTTCTTTCTTTCTTTCTTTCTTTCTTTCTTTCTTTCTTTCTTTCTTTCTTTCTTTCTTTCTTTCTTTCTTTCTTTCTTTCTTTCCTCTCTTTCTTTCTCCTTCTTTCTCTCTTTTTATTTTTCCATCAGCCAGTCTTGCTTTGATGGAATTACCGAAACAAAGTTCTTTTAAAAGAATTATTCCAGATGAGGAGCCAGAGTACAATGTGTATCTTCCAGGATACTTGCCCATTGGTTTATATATGTTCTTATGTTTGTGGAGAATGTCTTTCTTGTGAGTTCTTTTTAAGATGAGCAATAAGTAGAATAAACTGTGATTAAGAAATTTGTTTTGGCCAGGAGTGGTGGCTCAAGCCTGTAATCCTGGCACTTTGGGAGAGTGAAGCAAGTGGATTGCTTGAGTTTAGGAGCTCGAGACTGGCCTGGGCAACATGGTGGAACCCCATCTCTACAAAAAATTAGCTGGTTGTGGTGGTTCTCATTTGTAGTCCCAGCTACTTTGAAGGCTGAGGTGGGAGGATGGTTTGAGCCTGGGAGGTGGAGGTTGCTGTGAGCTGAGATTGTACCACTGCATTCCAGCAAGAGCAACAAAGCCAGACCCTCTCTCAAAATAAATAAATAAATAATAAAATGAAATTATACTAATAGCATAAATTAGGATCTAAATCTATAAAGTTGGAATCACAGAGTTATGCTGTTACAGAGTCCACATGATGCAGATCACCCAAATAAAAAACAAAAAACTTTTCCAATGTTTCTTAGCCTCATCCATACATCCTTTATCCTAGAAATTTGCCTCATGCTCGTTTCAATTTTAGCCCAGTGTCCTCTTTCGTTCACTCATTCATTTAATGAGTTAATCAGTCAAAGGGTCAAACACTAAAATAAAATAACATTTATTTTACAAATGCTGATAAATCTTCTACTGTATGTCAGAATCCATGTTAGATACTAGGGATACGGAGAGAAATCAAACAGGTTCCCATCCCCAGAAAGGAGACAGACAAAGAAACTGATGGTTGAAACAGCAAATGTGGAGAGTTGTTCAGGGTGCCATAGGAGCACATATAGGTAAACTTAACCCAGGGATATTGCAGGCGGGATTGGAAGTGAGAAGTAACACTTGAGTGGTCTTGATAGACGAGTAAAAAATTAGTTTGGTGAGGAAAGTCAGATCTCTTATGGAGAAAACAGCTTGTTTTTCAGGAGCATGAAAACCCAGAGAAAAGGGTGTACTTCAGGAATACAAAGTAGTCCCATGGAGGGGCGTGGGTGTTGACAAAAAATGTAATGAATGTAATAAACCAGGGTCAAACATGAACGGTATTCAAAGAAACTGGACTTCATCTTAAGCAATAGAATGTCAAAATAATGGATAAGGAGATTATTCTTTATTATCACCCAGTTATCAAGTTTTAGGTAGGAAAGAGTCAGCATTGACTCACAGATTTCTGATGTAGACAACAGATACGGTTTGGAAGACAAGATGTTGGATTCAAGGTTGTTTATATTAACTTGAGGTGAAAAGGATTGTTCTGAGCCTTTTTCTGGATGGAAGAGAAAGTTTTCTGAAATATTTTTTATTTTGTAGTAGTGGTGACCTTATGATTGTCTTCTCATATCTTTCCCAACTCATTGGAGTTTTAGGTCGTGCTATATTATTCTTTAATAGAATAAAGGTTGTTTGAGGGATTTGAGTCAAAACACGAACTACTTGAATTTTCAATGGAGGGGGAATGAAAACCAAATGAAAGATTTTCAGGATGGGAAGCACTGTTTTGATAGTGATATCTAGGACTGCTTTATTAATGAAAATATGTATCAAGTGTTGTGTGTGTGTGTGTGTGTTTGTGTCTATATGTGTCATTCAGGTGTTGGGAATACAGTGGTGGGAAATTATTTTTGCTTTCATGGAGCTTACAGTAGAGTGGAGAAATAGACCTTAACCATATGCTTATGTAAATACAGTCCATCCTCATTATTTGCAGATTCTGTATTTGCAAATTTGTCTGAGTGCTAAAATTTATTTATAATCCCAAGATCAATACTCACTGAACTTTTACAGTTATTCATGGGCATGTACAATGGGGCAAAAAATTTTGGTGGCTGCCGTGCACACTCCAGGCTGATGTCAAACAAGGTGACACTCTGAGTAAGCATTTTGTTTCAGCTCTGTGTAAACCAATGTTCTTTTTGTGGCCTATTTTGTGCTACATTTGTTTTGCATTTTGTGCTTTTGTTTTTGGTGATTTTGTTGTTTAAAACAGTGCCCAACCCTAAGGCTGAAGTGCTGTCTAGTGTTTCTAAGCACAAGAAGGCCATATTGTACCTTAGGGAGAAAATGCCCGTCTTAGGTAAGCTTTGTTCAGGCATGAGTTGTAAGTACCAATGTGAGCTCAAGGTCAGTGAATCACCAGTACATATTAAATAAGGTGGTGTTATCCAGAAACACACACAAAACAAGGTTATATATTTATCAATTGACAAAAATGTGACCTGAGGCTCCCAGGAACCTAACCCTGTATTTCTCCTAGGAACAATTATTCAGTATTCACTAACTCAGTGTTGGTGGCAACTTCATAGACCATATCTACCATGGATAATGAGAACTGACTATATATATAAAGTTACAATTAAGGTAAGTGCTTTTCAGAATAAGCAGTTGGTATTAGGTAAGAATATGTTTTTGTTTATGGAGAAGGCAGATATAACATTGAGTTAGGTTGTCCGGGAACATATTCCTGAGGACACGGTGTGGTGTTAAAATATAAAAGTAGAATAGGTTTTAATAAGATTAAAACAGAGTGGATGTGTCATCCCAGACCTGTGGAACGGACTCCTTGATGAGAAAGCATGATTTTTATGAAGGACTTGAAAGAAGCCAGTGTCACTAGAGCTTAGCATTGAGCCATAATCATCAAGAGAGGTCTAGATTATACAAAACCTTATAAATCTTCAGTCTAAATGAGAGGGGCAACTGGTGGCAATGATAAAAATAAAATTAGTTTTTATTTTTGAAAAACATTTATCTAGCAAAGAATAACTCAGAGATGACAGCTTAGACAACTGTGATGGCAGAAGAGAGAAAGAGAGGCGATTAAACCTATATTTAAGGCCATCTAAGGAAATTAAAAGGTGTTTTTGTGACTGGACAGACAGTAGCTAAAGATAAAATATGGTCAGTTACTAAATTTAACAGTTTGACTCAAGGTGACAAAGTGGCAGGCTATTCTAACACGAATGAGAAGACCGAAGATAAATCACTTGTCATATTTTAATCTCATTTGGTGAAAAATCCACTTTATATTCAGAAAGTGGGAACCATTTTTCCTTTTTCAGGAGTGAAATGAGGGTTTCAGGAGAATAAACAATTGTGGCCTCATAGCATATGAGATTACTTTTCTTTCATGGATAGAATATAATTAAATGCAAGCAGTTTTTAATGGTGGAAAGAGTGGAGAACTTGTATTTGTCTAATCAGTGGAGGTAGCAATTATTGTTGGTTTAATCCTATTTTAGGATACTATATGCATATTATCTCTTCTTTTTTATTTTTATTTTTTCAGAAAGACAAATGCCTTCTTCAATACCTTATTATTATTTTTGCTTTCTGAGATTCTTGGTTATATATTATGGCTTTCAAATAAATATTTGCATGATTCAAAACAGGTCAATTTTTTGACTTAGAGACTAATCATCTGAGAATGATTTTTGAAAATCATGGATTTATATAGTCAGAAAGTTCTTTAAAGATTACCAAAGGCGTATCTTCAATTTTAGAGAGGAGTAAGTGAAGCCCAGAGAGATGAAGTGACTTTGAATCATTGATTTGTAGTATTCCTTTAATCAGACCACATACCTCCATATTGCACAACACCTGCAGGGTACAGCCTCTGAGCTCCTGCAAAGCTGTCCTGTGGGACTGCAGGTTCCTGCTTCTGAGACCAGGGCACTTCTATAATAGGTGGTTTTCAGGAGCCACCTTATTAAGTTAAAGCACCCAACTGACTCATCATCCTCACAAAAATCCATAATGTAATATTTGCTTTACTCTTTGTAGGATCAGCACTTAGATATATACACTCTGATGATTCTCAGTATGTATACAAAGGCAGTTTTCTGAGAACTACTACATTTCTAAGCTATAAAATAAACAAGCAGAGTAAGTGTCGGTGGCTATTAATATTAATTATCTGAAGTCCTGTGAAACTTTGACATGTTTTAAATCTCTGCTTTCAGAAATTTCTGAGTTTTAAATTTCATGCTTCAGCCATGCCGGTGGTGAGAAAAGGAGGCTCTGTTTTTTGTCATGGTGTGATGGATGCTGATTTCCTAGAGTGCAGAAGGTGATATTTTTCAGAGAAGAAGCAATTATTTGCATAATAGTCTTTGCCAAGCACTTTGCCTTTGTTTGAGATGAAGAACATTTCAAATATTGTACAATTAACTGTTATCAGCTACTGGGTTGTGATTCATTCTCTCTGAAAGAATACATAACAAGGACATGGGAATAATTCCTGAAACAATTCACAGGTTTGAGATGCAATAAAGAATTCAAATATCAATCCCAAAGTGGGAAGCAGAACTTTAGACTTCATTAACTGAAAAAGTAAGTGATTCATAGAGTGGGGGGAAAGTTATTTTAGAAAAAAAATGAAAGCAAGAGAAAGGAGGGAAGTATACTATTTTCTTCACCTTTACAGATGACACAGTTGGATATCAGTTATACCAGTTTTGTTTTTGCTTTGCCTCAGAAATCTTCAATATCAACATTTTAAAAAAGCCTAAGAGTCAACTTGAGAGGAGCTATTTAAATAGAGCTCCTAAGTCCAGAAGCAAGTCAGATTTCATGTGAAGTTTATAGTTCTTCTTTGCTGGTTGGATTTTCCATTCACGTGCTATGTTTATAATAGCCTTTAAACTGCTGTATTTCAGGTTCCTTCAGCTCTGCTACTTCAGATCTTCTATGCTTGTCCCTGAAACTTAGTTCTCACATGTGATTGGAGTATTTGGCCACTTCTGTGGTATTATTTGAAAAAATTGGAAAAATACATGAAATTTTGATTTATCCCAATTAGGCCTGGAGTTTAGATGCCATAAGATTCACTCTTAGAGAGTGTATTTAAATTAAAAGCATTTTCTACATGTCCCATGTAGAAGAAGCGTTTTCTACAAGTACTCCCAAGAGGGAATTATCTTAACCATGGATAATCAATAATGCCTAAATAAGCACGAATTTATCAACTACCCTTTAAAGGGACATTCAGTGAAAAAAGAAACGAAATCATCCAGAAATCACCTCTTTACCTCTAATTTATCCATCTTAATGGCAATAATGCTGCCATGTCTTTTAGTCTCTGTTCCTCCCACAGTATAATTGTAGGTTTTTCTCCAGATTAATGTATCATAATGTGTTTTCAAATAACGTAAATCTTGTCTTTAGTAGTGAATATAATTAAGTAGAATTACTTTCCGTAAGCCGATATCACTGAATGTAAAGACAATGACATAATACTTTCTATGTTGAGCTAACTATGTGTGGATCTTATAATGAACTTTTCTATGGATACTCTGTGGTATCTTTTGGCCCTAAATAAATGAAAAAGGGACTTTTGATCTTCTCCTTTAGCCTATAAACTTTCTACAGGTAGAGACTCTGCAGATTACTGAATTAACTCATTTACACTTAATATTTAAAATTTTAATAAAATACTGGATGCACATGACTAAAAGATCAAATAGTAGAGAAAGGCATATCTGATAGTAATGTTTACAAATATGAGTAACTATACTCATACAAATATGAGTAACAAAACCAACTAACTACAAGAGATTTAAACCATGGAGATGTTCTTTTATTTTCTTCTCATGTTGAAGACTCAAGACAGATAACTGTGAGGATGGACTGGTGACTATACACAGCCATCAGGCCCAGATTCTCTTTTTGCTGTGACATGTCCATTATGTCATCATTTGTCATCAAGGACATGATGGACATCCTTCACTTATTGTAAAAAGTGACCTTTAGGCCAGGCACGGTGGCTCATGCCTATAATCCCAACACTTTGGGAGGCTGAGGCAGGCAGATCACGAGGTTAGGAGATCGAGACCGTCTTGGACAACATGGTGAAACCCCGTCTCTACTAAAAGTACAAAAAATTAGCTGGGCATGGTGGCACGTGCCTGTAATCCCAGCTACTTGGGAGGCTGAGGCTGAGTTCAAGTGATTCCCTTGAACTCGGGAGGCGGAGGTTGCAGTGAGCTGAGATCATGCCACTGCACTCCAGCCTGAAGGCAGAGCAAGACTCTGTCTCAAAAAAAAAAAAAAAAGTAACCTTTAATGCCTACAGCTAAAATTCCTAGGTCATTTAGGGTCAGCTATTCTTTCTTTGGATTCTATATTGCAGAATTCCAAAAATCTATGTCTTTATCCAACCAAGAAAGGCAGTGTATCCAACCAAGAAGGGTTTGAGAAAGGAAGAAGCATAATGTGCTAAATTTCTCTCAAATGTCTGTTGTCAAACTCTGTGAAATATCTGAAAAGGTTTATTCTGAGCCAGATGTAAGTGACCGTGGCCCATGATACATCCTCAGGCGGTCTGGACAACTTGCGCTCAAGGTGGTTAGGCTACCACTTGGTTTTATACATTTTAGGGTGACATGGGACATCAATCAAATATACTTAAGCTATAACATTGCTTTGGTCCAGATAAGTGATACATCTTGAAATAGGCATTCCAGGTTATAGTTAAGTTTAAAAATTTTCTGACTGGCAATTGGTTGAAAAAGTTATTAGAAATAGAAAGGAATATCTGGGTTATGATAAGATGTTGGGGAGACCAAAGTTTTATCCTGCAGATGAAGCCTCCAGGTAGCTAGCTTCAGAGAGACTAGAACGTAAATGTTTCCTATCAGACTTAAAGGCTGTGTTGATGTCAAATTGCTGGTCTGCTATTCCTGAATTACAAAAAGGAAGACAGCATAATGAGGCATGTCCAGCTCCCTGCCTCCTGTCATGGCCTGAACCCGTCTTTCACGTTAAATATGGAGGGCCTTGGTCCAGGAAGGGTCCGTTTAGATGGTTGCAGGGCAAGTGGGAGGGATTGAAATTTTATTTTTGTTTTACAACCCCCAGAGCAACAATTTCCCCTTCCCATTATAAAGCAAGATCCATTCATAATCTGGTTCCTCCATAAATTATTTTGATTTTGCCTTCTTCTTTATTAAGTAACCAAAATGACATTTTTATAACAAATAATGTAACTGCCCAAGGGGTTCTTCTTGCCCACTGTATGTAAAATGAAGACCATGGCACTGCAGTAGGAAAGAGTTTCGTAGACACAAGGCTGGCCAGCAATGTCAAAGATGGAGCTAGTACTCAAATCATCTCTTCCAAATCTCTTAGGTTAGGTGTTTTTCAAACTCGGTTTGGGGAAAGGAGTGAGGGTGGCTAGGTTTGCTACTGATTGGTTAGGGCAGAGATGAAATCGTAGTGGGTCAAAGCTGTCCTTCTGTGGGCTGAATCACTCCGAGGTGGGACCACGAGAGCAGAGTTTGTGAGTCTAGGTGGAGCCATGGGTGTGAGACATGCAAAAAAACTGGAAAGACATCTCAAAAGGCCAATCTACAATGGTGTGTTGTCTGCAGGAATAACTGGCAAAGTTGTGTATCTTATAGCCTCTGGAATAATGGAATAATGGCTGACAATCTTTCCTGCCTGCTCCTTAGCAAGACTCAGATTCCTCTCCTGCCCCCAGCCTGATGGCCTCCTATTGTCTTTAAAAAAGCTGGAGAGTTTTGGGTAAAGCCTATTTATCATTTAGACTATAGCCTAAATGTCTTCCAAAGTTAGCTCAGCCAGTAGCCCAGGATTAATTAAGGGAAAGGCAAGATGTGGGGTGGATTAGCTCAAATCTTATGCACAGTCATAATTTTCTCAGTGATAATCATTTTTTCAATGACAGTTTTAATAAGGACATGCCTGAAGCACTGTAAGATCCACATTCCTTGCAAAGTCTAGCTCATCCTGGTGTGTGTTATAATAGGATTGCTATTAATATTACACTGACTGCTTTCTCTCAGCTCCACCTTGCTCAGCAACAGGCTTCTTCACTTGGGCACTCTAGATACGCTCAGGGTCTTCAGTTTGCTTTTTCTTCAGACAATCTTTTTCTTCCCCATTGACATTTCAATTGCTATTCTCTCACTTCCTTAAGGCCATTATTCATATGTTGTTTCTCAGACCTTGACTGGCTGCCCTTTCTACATTTGCCACACCCCCCTACTCAGTGCTTTCCATCACTCTTCTTCCCTCGATTTATTAGGCAATATACTGAATTCTTCATATTTACATTTTTTGTCACCTAGAGTAATTTTTTTTTTAATTTTTTTTATTTTAGGGATGGGATTTTTGTCTCTGCATTCAGTGTGGTAACGGTGTTACTAAAAACAGTTTCTGGAACTTGGGAAGTATTTCTTCAATGAATAAATGTAGACTGAAGGATGGAGGGGTTGGGAAAACTGAACTTTGGTTCAGGATCGCAGGTGGAGAGCTAGGTGAAGGTGGCAGAGCAACCAAGATCTGTTGCTGTTTGTCCTACATGTGGTTTCCCTTTTTCTCATTTTCTATCTGGGATTGATTATTGATGTTTCATTTTTTTTTATTTCCACTGTTGATTATTATGTGTGTTTAGGAGAGGCTTAGATTTATTTTGGATAAAAAAAATAGCCAGGATTATTTGCTATGGAGTCACTGTCTCACAGGCTGAATTATGTGGACCAGAGGTAAAGGGGAGCTGGCTTTGCTGTCCTTCATCTTTCCTGTTTCCCTAAACAGTTTCTGCCACTGTCTACTCAAAATAGGAGCTAATCTGAGCAATGTCAGAGTTTCCTCCATGAAACTCAATGAAATGATTTTAATAATGAGATCAATGGCAGGCTTTAGAAGAGAAGATGCATATATTTTTGATACTGTTAAACCAAGTTTAGCCTAAAAGCTGCTTGTTATGGTTAGGCTTTGTGTTCTCACCCAAATCTCATCCCGAATTGTAATTTCCATAATCCCACGAGTCATGGGTGGGACCACGTGGAGGTAAGAGGTAAATGAATCATGGGGGCGGTTTCCCCCGTGGTGTTCTCATGATAGTGAGTGAGTTCTCACAAGATCTGATTAAGCATCTGGTGAGTCAATTAAACCTCTTTTCTTAGAAATTACCCAGTATCTGGTATTTCTTCATAGCAGTGTGAGAACAGACTAATACACTGCCTCCTTATACATTTCAGCCTAAAGGTTTCTCTGTACATTGTGAACTATAACCTAAATGGAGTTGTGTATTAGTCTCTTTGAATGCTGGTGATAAAGACATACCCAAGCCTGGGTAATTTATAAAGGAAAAGAGATTTCATGGGAGTCACAGTTCCATGTGGGTGGGGAGGCCTCATACTCATGGTGGAAAGCAAAAGGCACATCTTACATGTTGGCAAATAAGAGAGAATGAGAGAGCCAAGCAAAAAGGAAAACCCCTTATAAAATCGTCAGATCTTGTGAGACTTATTCACTATCATGGGAACAGTATGGGAAAAACCACCCCCAAGATTTAATTATCTCCCACCAGTTCCCTCTGATAACAAGTAGAAATTATGGGAGCTACAATTCAAGATGAGATTTGGGTGAGGACACAGTCAAAGCTTATCAAGTTGTAAATAGACTGTAGCTTGCTCTTGTGCCAAGTTTTGGCCAATCAAAGGTAGCCAACTGTTGAAACTGTGTTCAAATAAGGCAAACGCTGAGCTGTAATCAATCTGGTTGTTTCTGTACCTCACTTTCATTTTCTGTACATCACTTTCCTTTTGCTGTCCATAAATTTTCTTCCACCACGTGACTGTGTTGGAGTCTTTGAACCTACTCTGGCTTGGGAGGCTGCCCAAGTCATGAATTGATCTTTGCTCAATTAAACTCTTTCAAATTTCATTCAGCTGAAGTTTTTCTCTTAACAATATTTTCTTTCAACCTTGTATAAACAATGATAAAAACAATAGCAACAATAAATAAGAACATAGTGTTTACCAAGAATCAGGCACTTGGCTTTTTAACATACATTTAGCATACTCCTTAAGGTTCATAACAATCCTATAGGGTATGTACTATTTTTACTCCTATTTTATATATTATTAAAATAAAAACTTTAGCCAAATGCAATTTAAAAGGTTTAATTGGGCAAATAATGATTTGTGAATTGTTTTGACTTTGAGAGGATGACCAAAACTGTAGTCATTAATGTCACTGTCATCATTGTAAATGTACTTATTTCATCTTGAAACTCAATGGGAAATGGCAGAACAGTAAGTTTTGTAGGTGGAAATAAGGACTTCAGGTTGTTTTTGTAAGAGTTGTGTAGAGGGTACCTCCTTATCCTGAAATATCCTGTGTACAATAGAAAAACAAAACCTGATCTGTTCTAGAACTATGCATTCTCTTAAAGTGTTTGATTATGTCACATTTAGCATAAGTGACTCCATTTTGTTTTAGTCTGGTCTGTTGGGGCCTAGTGCATGAGCTTGGACCAAAACAATGGGCTCCCATAATTTGTTTAAAAACTGCCCTCTTTTGGTCAGGTTCTTACTTAGGTGAGAGTGTGACCAAAACTCAGGACCTTAGTGCCACTCTCGGTTACCATCATTTTGAGTTTCTGGTCTCAGCATGTAATTCATAGGTAATGGTGCCCTTATGGTCACACATTTCTTTCAGCTCTTATTATTCCAGTTGAAGAGAGACCACTTGACATTCTAGAGATGGCTGCATGTAAACATTTAAAATTTTTGAGAGAATACAATGCACCAGGGAGACTACTATTATGACTATCAGGAGAATAATACCAAGAGTTTGCAGTATGCCCCTTAGCCAGGGTCACCTTAAACCAAACCAACTGAAATCAAATAGATCAAAGAATGAACTAGACAAAGAAGCCACTCATTTTAAGTAGTCTCTTTGTTAATCCCCTATAACTGATTCTTTATACTATCCCATGTGATGAATTTCTCCATGGGCAACAAGAAGTGCCAGATACTTCTCTGTTTAGCCAGTAAGTAACTTAGAGCAATTGTATTATTTAGTATAACTTTCACAAGATAATTTCAAGTCTGTTGTGTAGTTACAGCCTTTGTACTAGGATCTGCTGCAGAGCCTATCATGAGGGATAAATTGCCTTACTTACTCCAATACATGGGAAAAATGACCTAACGAATGAAGCCCTTCTAGAAGAGTGAAGATCCTCTGGCAATATTCTCTTTAGCCCATGATGTAGGTTAAGAGGGTGTAATGTTCTGTTTCTGACTGACTCTGAGGCTATTATGTACCATTAAAATTTCTCACATACTTTGGGTGTTAATCTTCCATCTGTCAAGGTGTAAGGTTATCCATGTATAAGACTGGCTGCAAAATCCTTCACAAACAAAATTATAACCCTATGAGTGCACACAGCCAATCCCCTTTTCACTTTTATTGTTCATAGAGGCATACACAAAGGGGAAAAAAATGAAAGATAAGGGTTGTATGATAGTAGAGAAATCTTACTCCACAATCTTCAGAAAAAGTTGTTCACATCATGGATGCCATCTTCTTTTGGGGAGAAACTTCCCTGATCAGCTTTACCTTAAGGTTTCCAATAGGTGTGCAGTTCCTACAGTGTGGAGAGACCCTTCTGAGTTGTGAGATTATGAATCTAAGGTTCAAGGTCCAAAAGTTTTGCTTCAATATGGATAGCCAGGACAGTCTTTCTGTAATGTTCTCAGAAGAGTCAGTCTTTGGGTTCTAGATTGAGAGGTGGTTGATTGTTCTCAGTCAGTGAACCATGAAAAACTTTCTTTACCTGGCGAAAATACACTGTGGCATAATGAGCTACTATTATAACTTCAGCCCTCTTTCATGGGAAAGCTTTTATACAACCAGAAAACATGCACTGAAAATGACAATTGAACAAAATCCCTCTATAAATGATTAAATGGCCCATCAGGTAGCAGAATTCACCTGAAGTTTTGATTTTCCTCTCAGGAATATGGGTTTGACAAACCAAACTTTGGTCATAAACTATTTTAGCAATTTAGAAGTCTGAACTCCAAATATCTGAGATAGATCTCAGTCAATTTAGAAAGTTTATTTTGCCGTAGCTAAGGATTTGAACATGTTCAGAGGAGGTTTTGATGACATGTGCCCAAGGTGGTCGGGTCACAGCTTGGTTTTATACTTTTTAGGGAGACATGAGACATCAATCAATATATGTAAGATGTACATTGGTTCCGTCCAGAAAGGTGGGGACAACTAGAAGTGGAGAGGTGGCTTCCAGGTCAGAGGTGGATAAGAGACAAATTGTTGCATATGTTTGAGTTTCTGATTAGCCTTTCCAAAGGAGGCAAACAGATATGCATTTATCTCAGTGAGCAGAGGGGTGACTTTGAGTTCTGCCTGTCCTTTGTCAACAAGGAAATTCCTTGTGACGGAGGTATGTAGCTTTTTCATCTTAGTAGCTTTTTTTTGTTTTTGAAATAGAATGGGAGGCAGGTTTGCCCTGAACAGTTCCCAGCTTGACTTTTCCCTTTGGTTTAGTGATTTTGGGGTCCCAAGATTTATTTTCCTTTTACAGAAGTCACCACACCAATACATATATTTAATTTGGATTATTTTATGTTTCTATGACAAGCCATAAAATGCAGAACTTTTAATAACAAGAGCTTTAAGGACTCAGGAAAGACAAGGCAGCCATCTTGATTTTCCATGAGTCCATGCTTAACATTGGACTTATATTCTCTTGAATACCAGCTGTTTCTCCAATTTAGGTGGAGAACACTGTTAACTGATGATTTAACATAGGTAATTTGACTTGAACCGTGGAGTTTATTCAAATTATATACATTTAGCATGGAAATCTGTCAAAGTATTTTCTTGCTATTAAGTTAAATGTGTCCTGCTTGGTTTACCAGCTTTATGAACCAATCAGTCTCTTCATTAAAGTTCCAGGAATTCTTACCCAGTCCAAATGATATGATTCTAAAGTTATTAGAAACCTTTACTGAAGAGTGCTACTCAGGGTACTTTCATCCTTTCATTAACCTCCTCAAAGATACTGTATTCTAGGATTTTGCATGCTTGTGAAGTTTTCGGAAACTGAATCAGAATTAAGTTATGAACTGTAGAAATGACTATAAATAATCAAAGACATAGTTGACAAGGAAATTTGGTTATTTTTGTGGTCTCCAATAAGTTAACATAGTAACCATAATTACGATTGTTAGCATATAGTAAGACATATTAGATGTTTAGAAATCCCATACAATTTTGGAACATATATTAATAACAATCATCAAAATATAACCTGAGATATTTTTCAAATATGTCAAAGGTTTGAAACATTTGACCAAAACAGGATCACAGGTTACTGTAAAACAATTGTCATTCATTTAGTCAAAGTGATAATTGATTTTTTTAAACAAAAACCTGTATTCTTTGACAAAGGAGACTCAATTTTCCAAACAATCAAAACACCTTTTGATTTTTCCTTTTTATCTTTTTTTCATTTTGCAATTTACACAAAAGTTTAATAAAAATATTTTACTCTTTTTAACACTACACATATTTTTTGTTCAAAACAGAAAATCAAGTTTTTCCTTTGTATTAATATATAATTAATACCAAAACTAATTTTAATACAACCTCATTAATTAATTTAACAAAGCTGCTGTCTTTCAACCACACAAGATTTCCGTAAACCTATTGTTTTACAGTTTTATCCAACTTTTTTTTTTTTTTTTTTTTTTTGAGATGGAGTCTTGCTCTGTCGCCCAGGCTGGAGTGCAGTGGCCGGATCTCAGCTCACTGCAAGCTCCGCCTCCCGGGTTTACACCATTCTCCTACCTCAGCCTCCCGAGTAGCTGGGACTACAGGCGCCCGCCAACCCGCCCGGCTAGTTTTTTTTGCATTTTTTAGTAGAGACGGGGTTTCACTGTGTTAGCCAGGATGGTCTCGATCTTCTGACCTTGTGATCCGCCCATCTCGGCCTCCCAAAGTGCTGGGATTACAGGCTTGAGCCACCGCGCCCGGCCCCAACTTTTTATATTCATCTTGCTTTATCTATTTTTTCACTCTTTCAGTTTGAAACCTTTAAGTTACTTCAAACCAGACAAAATTCCTAACACACATTTTTATGCCTTTATAACTTTCCTTTCCAAACATATATCTTGCTTTTGTTTATACACTTTGTATACAAAAGTGTTTCTCTCATGTCTGGTAGTGTTACAGGAAAGTGGTCTTGATCGAGACCCCAAAAGAGGGTTCTTGAATCTGTGCAAGAAATAATTCAGGCCAAGTTCGTACAGTAAAATGAAAGTACGTTTATTAGGAAAGTAAAGGAATAAAAGAATGACTACTCCACAGACTACTCACAGACATATTTGAAAAGAATGACTACTCCACAGGTTGCCCATTTTTTATGATTATTTCTTGACGATATGCTAAACAAGGGATGGGTTATTCATGCTTCCCCCTTTACACCATATAGGGTGACTTCCTGATGTTGTTATGGCATTTTGTAAGTTGTCATGGCACTGATGGGAGTGTAGTAATGAGGGCAACCAGAGGTTACTCTCATTGCCATCTAGGTTTTGGTGGGTTTTAGGCGGCTTCTTTACTGCAACCTGTTTTATCAGCAAGGTCTTTATGACCTGTATCTTGTGCCAACCTCTTATCTCATCAGGTGACTTAGAATGCCTTAACTGTCTGGGAATGCAGCCCAGTAGGTCTCAGCCTCATTTACCAAGCCCCTCCTCAAGATGGAGTTGCTCTGACTCAAGTGCTTCTGACATTTCCCTGCTCCCTTTTTATAAGAGAACCCTTAATCCTAAGTGTTGCAAAGGGATGAAGTTCCATCTTCTGTAACTTCTTCAGGCTAAATAGGGGTAATGGTATTAGTGTCTATCTATTAGGGGTATTCTATTCCTGCCTCTCATATTCAGGTTAGTGAGGAGCTCAGTCACAAGTCGTCAGTACGGTGAGTGCCATTCAAAATCTGAGTTTCAACAAAAGGCACTATCTGAAAGATTAATAAGTGTTCAATTTAAGAAGATATCCAGTAAGCTTATTCTGCATTTTTACACAAAGAGTACAACAGCAAAATATGCACCTGTTAAAATCCTGTAGGTGATTATAAAACCACCTTTTAAAGAGGACCAAAGCAAGACAACAATTGTGTGGATTATAAAAAGTCTTAGGACAGCCACTATTAAAGCCACAAGTGATAAGGAAATTTGGTTATTTCTGTGGCATACAAAAATTTATGTAATAATTATAATTATTAACATACACTAAGTCATATCAAAATCACAAAATAATAATGTGATCATTATTGTTGATCACATACCAATAACATATTATGAAAATATAGCCCAAAGAAAGCCAAACACCATTTCATATTTGGCAGTCCTTCCTGTATGATTTTTATACCCAATAAGGCAAATTTCATCTCTACACTAATGTACTATTTGTGTTAAACCCAAATCTTAATAAAACCTTATAGACAAATGTATTGAATCTTAATCAGTTTGACCATGAGGTAAGATTTTAATAAATATTTTATAACCCTTTAAATAATTTTTGTTAAACAGCAGATTATAAGCAGGTTTTTGCTCTAAGAAAAACCTGCTGTGCTTTTATTCCAATGTTCAATTTATCAAAAAACTGAATAATACCCCTTTAATTTTAGCCAATATGTTCACATGATAATTTCTTCTATGAGATTAATATTTCACAGGCTGTTTAACTTGCTTAAACCTACAACTTTATCCTAACTTTAAACAATCCTTTAACTCTCTAAACTTAGGCAAGAAATCCATATTCCCATGCTTTCTTATAATCTTTTACCAAAAGCACATTCTACTTTTCTTACACACCTTGAACATAAAACTGTTTCTTCAGTAGTCTCAATTACATGTTACAATGTTAACTCTTTTTTTTTTTTTTTTTTTTTGAGATGGAGTCTTGCTCTGTCACCAGGCTGGAGTGCATACAATGCTAACTCTTAGCAACTTTTATTTTTAGTGAAAAGCCTGGTGAGTAAGTAATTATGTCCCAGGTGTGGAGCCTAGGACCCAGACAGAAGTGCAGATAATGTCTGATTCTTTCCAGCATAGCTAGTGGGTGTGGCTAGTTTCACATGTTTCCAGGTCTTATCTAGAATTTCAAGCTCCAAAGCAGGTAAAATGAACAATATTCAAAAGTCAAAGAAACATTTTATGACCTTAAAAGACTTAGAAAACCTAATATCTGACCCACATAATTTAGAACAAATGTTTACATTTTAAAGATATTTTTATTTTACCATTAATCATTAAAACTGTCTTTATTTCCCAAATATTACTTAAGTCATGTGAACTAAATAAAAGGTATTACACATTTTACTTTTCTGATCAAATATTTGATGTAAGCTCTTATTATTAAACCATTTAATTAAAGGTCTTTTATATTACACACACAACATATATAAATACATAGATAAAATAAGATAAAGGATTCATTCCCTAAGCCAGGAATTGAACCCTGATCCTGGGCTGCCACTGCCACTGTGGAAAGAGAAAGCATCACCACATGGTTACAAGGTCAGGCTCCCCAAGACATACAAGACAAGAGGGATATCTCATCCAATTTTGTGTTTAGGGACCTGCAGCAAAATTTATACCTGACTAGTTTGCTGGGCCATTTTGAACAGTGGGCTTACAAGGTGTCCTAGGCCCATGTTCCATCCTATGATACCCCTCTTTATGGAAGAACAATACAGAGAGACACACAAAGCACACCAGATTCACTATAGCTTAGGACTAGCCTCACAAATCCTTTTTTCCATTAATCTAAATTTTACAGAGGAGATCAACAATGGTTTTTACCATTCATTCAACCAGTTTGCATACACACAAAAAAAGAGAGAGAGGGAGAGAGACAGAGAGAGATGGAGAGAGGGGAAGCATTGCTTGAGGCAGGGTGGGGAAGGCAAGGTGCTTAGGGGGGCCAGAGAAAGACCCACCTATGACAGTGACACTGAAAAGTTCAGGTGACTGCTTGTCAGTAGGAAAGGGATATTTTCCAGCAGTCTCATCAGCTTTCGAGTTTCCCCTTTTAGGGAGGAAAAAGCTCCCCATGTCCCATGATCCTATATGTGCCTGATCCTGTCACCCACAGCCCTTAGCAAAGAATTCAAGGCAGATTCATTCAAAGAGAAGAGCAGTTGACATTTCATAATACCAAACCCATTCTTAGCCAAAAGGTACTTTACTGAAAGGGGCTTCTAACCCCCTAAATCTTAAAAGGGATTCTAATCCTTCTAAGTTGGGCCTTTAACCCAAGGTGGGTCAAGTGTCCTTGACTTTTATCAAGAGCTGCCTCTAACCCACTCTGTCTTAGGAGAGACTCTAACTCCCCTAAGTTGGGCCTCTAACCCAATTCCATCCTTTACCTGGGTACCCCACCACTTACCCAGTGTTGGCCAATCAGTGCTGCAGTCTATTTCCTTTGGGTTGGGGTTTTCTTCAGTATTGTCCCTTCAGAATTCACCAGAAAGATGTTACTGGCCCCCACCACTCACTGAAAGCCTTTGGGTTGGGGTTTTCTGCACTATAGTCCCTTCAGTGGTCACCAGAAAGATGCTAGAAGAAAGGAGTCCCAATTCCAACCCCAAGAGAGAGTTCTTGGATCTCATGCAAGAAGTAATTCAGGCTGAGTCTGTGGAGTAAAGTGAAAGCAAATTTATTAGGAAAGTAAAGGAATAAAAAATGCCTACTTCATAGACAGAGCAGTCCTGAGGGCTGCTGGTTGCCCGTTTTTATGGTTATTTATTGATAATATTTTAACAAGGGGTAGATTATTCTTGTCTCCCCTTTTTAGACCATATAGGGTAACTTCCTGATGTTGCCATGGCATTTGTAAACTGTCATGGTGCTAATGGGAGTGTAGCAGTGAGGACAATCAGAGATCACTCTCATCACCATCTTGGTTTTCGTGGGTCTTAGCCCACAGCTTCTTTACTGCAACCTGTTTTATCAGCAATGTCTTTAAGACCTGTATCTCGTGCCACCCTCCTCTTTCATCCTGTGACTGAGAATGCCTTAACTTTCTGGGAATGCAGCCCAGTAGGTCTTAGGCTCATTTTACTAAGCCCTTATTCAAGATGGAGTTGCTCAGGTTCAAACACCTCTGACAGTAGTTTTTAACTCTTAGTAACCCTTGTTTCTAGTTGAAACTCTAGAAAGTAATTTTGAACTGTTTTTTATTAGTTATTTATAGATAAAACCATTTTATAATTTTTTAGCTAGGTCTTCAAATTATTCTTTATTATCAGATCTAAATGTATTTACTTTTCTATACTATATAGAAATAATATGTCAAGGTATATAGACTTAAATGCATGTTTAATAATGAATATTTCAGTATCTGAACTTGAACATGACTCATTTTGTGATTTTTTTATTACTTAATTTAACATAACATGACTCTAGGATTTTAAATTACTGAAAAGAATTCTGAAGCTATAACACAGGTAGCCTCCCTAATGTCTCCTCCCAGTCATTCTAGGTCCCAAGTAGCTATGTGCCACCCATGAGGACTACGAAAGTCAGGGCATGTTTGAGTCCATCAGGACAGAAGCCAGAGCTGTGAAGACTATTCTTGGAGGATTCAACTACTACCACAATAGCCAGGAGGCAAAACAGGGAAAGCAGAGGAAGAAGGGGACATTATTGGGCTTATAGTAGCTGGTGGTCTAGGCACTAAGAACGTGTCTCCAGATGTCGTCTTGGCCACTTATCCAGACCCCTGAATCCAGAGACTCTAAACCAAAGACTTAAGCTCACAGTCAAATCAAGCAAGTATCTAATTATATTTAACTGATAATTTTCAAGCCATTTCTATTTTAGCAACAAATTAAAAACTAGCTTTATTCACCAAAGATCACATACACATAACACATATAGACATACAAACAAACAGAAGCAGATCTTACTGCTTTTTCAAGGTTTTAAATAGTTTTTCTTTTCTCTATTTGGTATATCAGTCTTTCAATTACCTGTTTTATTCCCCTAAGCAATTGTTAACTAGGCAACAAATTTGCATTTCTAAAGGGACAACTCTTAGATGAAACAAAAAACATGTATATTTCATAAGCACAGAGCTAAGATTCTCAGCCTAAGTATTGATTCATCATTTGCTCAAACCAAGGGGAAAAAAAAAACCTTAAAAGTTCACTTAAGAGAGCCAGAAAAGTTTGTTAAACAAAGGGGTCATTTATTATTTAAATTTAAAAGAATGGTTAGAGTTTCTATTGTACATAGGCAGATATCCTTAAAAATTGAGATTTCTTTTATATATGTAAATTTCTTTAACAAAAGAGTTTCAAAGTAGCCAATTAAATTCCGGAAAGGTGCGTTTTATTTCAATAGGGTGTTCTTTTTAACATAGCCACTGTTTCTTAGTTAAAATTACTGTGTTCAGGGTGGAGCCCATTAGGGGATAGAGCCAAGAAAGCATCCTCTATGCCTGGCGTCCTGCATTGATAGGTCTGAACAAGAAGCAAGCCTATTTACCTGAGGGCCTAACTTTTATAAATACCTTATCTATTTCTCTTATAGCTTTCTTTCCACCTTTAGGGTGGAATAGTGACTAAGCAAAGGTTAGCAGATTTAATTTTTCTTATCTGTTAGTTTCTTAAGCTTTTTATTTGCCTTTTGTAAAATCTTTAAATAAAAATACTGAAATCTTTTTAGAAGCTTCTGCATATCAGTAGGCATCCATAGATGAGTCTAATTCGGGAGCCCTCACTTTCAAATGCATTTCTTCAGTGCAGTGTTCTTTATTTGGAACCTTCCATAGTAACTTTTCGTTAGTAAGATTTCACCAGTTCTGTAAGACTTTGTGGCTTCTGAGGTCTAATACTTATGCACTGTGAAAGGAAAAATGAATATTGCCCCCCACTCCCCACTCCCGCCAATCACTAAGCTAAAGGGAAGAGTCAAGCTGGGAACTGCTTAGGGCAAACCTGCCTCCCTTTCTATTCAAAGTTACTCGAAGCTCACTGAGATAAAGCATATCTGATTTCCTCCTTTGGAGAGGCTCACCAGAAACTCAAAAGAATGCAACCATTTGTTTCTTATCTACCTATGACCTGGAAGCCGCCTCCTGACTTTGAGTTGTCCCGTCTTTCCAGAGCCAATGCTCATCTTACATATGTTGATTGATGTCTCATGTCTCCCTAAAATGTATAAAACCAAACGCTGTTCTGACCACCTTGGGCACACGTCGTCAGGACCTCCTGTGGCTGTGTCACGGGTGTGCATCCTCAACCTTGGCAACATTAACTTTTTCTAAATTAACTGAGACCTGTCTCAGCTATTGTAGATTCACAGCATGTATAAGACAGAAGATACTCAGTTCTTCTAAAACTAAGGATTCCATCTTTATCTGATATATTGGCTTTGGATATCAGCTTCCCTTAATCAACTTGGCTAATGATTTTTTTCCTCTCTAAGCATGCAATAGAAAAATCCTCATGAATTTTCAAAAGTCATGTTTTATACCCCCTGCAATATTGCCATTTATGACTGGTTTCTTTCTGACCAAGTCAGACATAAGAGACCTATAACTGGATCCAAGCCAGTTAATTATCACATTCAATCCAATCCAGGACCTAGTCAGTTTCTATGGTGACTTCCAAACCCAGTTTGGGTCAGAAATTTGCTTAAAGACATTAGAGACCCCAAAACACAAATCCGTGGAACTTCAGAATCTAAAAGAGAATTGCCACGATCCCCAGTTGCTATGAGAGGGAAATGGCCACAATGGAGTGGACAAAAAGAGTCAAACTCTAAAATATTCTAAGAGGTTTATTCTGAGCCAAATGTGAGTGACCATGACCCATGACACAGCCCTCAGGAGGTCCTGAGAACATATGCCCAAGGTGGTCAGGGTACAGCTTGGTTTTATATACTTTAGGGAGGCACGAGACATCAATTAAATACGTTTAAGAAATACATTGGTTTGGTTCAGAAAGGTGGGACAACTCAAAGCAGGGAGCTTCCAGGCTATAGGTAAATTTAAACATTTTCTGGGCCGGGCGCGGTGGCTCACGCCTGTAATCCCAGCACTTTGGAAGGCCGAGGCGGGCGGATCACAAGGTCAGGAGATCGAGACCATGGTGAAACCCTGTCTCTACTAAAAATAGAAAAAAATTAGCCGGGCGCAGTGGCGGGCGCCTGTAGTCCCAGCTACTCGGGAGGCTGAGGCAGGAGAATGGCGGGAACCCGGGAGGCGGAGCTTGCAGTGAGCCGAGATTGCGCCACTGCACTCCAGCCTGGGTGACAGAGCGAGACTCCGTCAAAAAAAAAAAAAAAAAAAAAAAAAAAAAAAAAAAAAAAAAAAAAAAAAAAAACGTTTTCTGGTTGACAGTTGGTTGAGTTTATCTGAAGACCCAGGATCAATAGAAAGGAAATGTTTAGGTTAGGTTAAAGGATTGTGTGGCCAGGTGTGGTGGCTCGTGCCTGTAATCCCAGCACTTTGGGAGGCTGAGGTGGGTGGATCACCTGAGGTCAGGAGTTTGAGACCAGCTTGACCAACATGGCGAAACCGCATCTCTACTAAAAATACAAAATTAGCTGGGCCTGGTGGCACATGCCTATAATCCCAGCTACTCAGGAGGCTGAGGAAGGAGGATTGCTTGAACCTGGGAGGCAGAGGTTGCAGTGAGCCAAGATCGTGCCATTGCACTTCAGCCTGGACATCAAGAGCAAAACTCCATCTGAAAAAGAAAAAAAAAAAGGTAAAGGATTGTGGAGACCAAGTTTTATTATGCAGTGGGAGTGGGAGCTCTAGGATAGCCGACTTCAGAGAGATCAGGTTGTAAAATGTTTCTTATTGGACCTAAAAGGGTGCTTGGCTCTTAGTGGATTGTCTCCTGGATCTGGAAAGGAAGGAAGGAAAAAAAAGGCAAGGGGGTGGGGAACGGGATTCTCTGCAGAATGTGGATTTTTCCCACAAGGGATAGCTTTGCAGGGCCATTTCAAGATATGGCAGAGAAACATGTTTTGGAGTAAAATATTTTGATTTTCTTCCTTGTTATGCCAGAGTAAGATTGGAAAGTACGACAAGATATACAGAGTTAAATAAACCCCATCTGATGAGAATTTATGGTTTGTAGGGCCTGACTCCCCAGGTCCCTTAGAAAGGAATTTGAGCAACATAAAAATAATTAGAGCTTAGTCCTTGATGGTGGGTACCTCGTTTAGTCACTCAGCCCCCATGGGGGTCATTAGATGCTCTACTTTGGATCCCACTTCCGATGCCATCTATTAAATGAAAAACTTCAGGTGAATTAAATTTAAGAGTTTTATTTAGCAAGGAATGATTTGCGAATCAGGCAGCCTCCTGAGCCAGTGTAGGCTCAGAGACTCCAGCGTAGCCACGTGGTAGAAGATTTATGGACAGAAAAAGGCAGGTGATGTTCAGAAAACAGATGTGAGGTACAGAAACAACCAAATTGGTTGCAGCTTGGCAGGTGTTTGCCTTATTTGAACATGGTTTGAACAGTTAGCCCTTGATTGGTCAAAACTTGGTGGTTGGCACAAAAGTAGGCTTCAGTCTGTTTACATTTTCATTTAGGTTACCGTTCATTATGTACAGAGAAACCTTTAGGCTGAACATAAAATATGTAAAAAGGCAGCTTTAGGCTAAACTTGATTTAACAACATAAAGACTTGAGGCAAAGAGAGCCCCACAACTTGCTCAAGATACAGAAATATGAGAAACTCAGAATAACTCTTAAGTACTCGGGCTCCAGACTAGATGCTGTTAACCTTTCCCAGACTCTCATGTCTATATTGCTTTTGGCCTATAACTTTTTTATGTGTGTGCATGAAATTGTGAACGTTTCAGTGATAGTCTTGTACTCTTATTTTATTACACTTTTTAATTCCTTAGAAATAGCTGTTGAGTATGGCCATACCACCCTGAACGCGGCTGACCTTGTCTGATCTCAGAAGCTAAGCAGTGTCGGGCCTGGTTAGTACTTGGATGGGAGGAATAGATCTTGAATTTTATAAACAGGATTCAGACATCTATTGAATTTTATAAACAGGACTCAGACATCTATTTTTATGCTTACTTTTAAATGTCTTGATAAAATGTTTGACTACTATTACATTCTTGGGAAAAATCTCACTTGGTGTTTTTTTGTGTTATACTTTTAATATCACTAGATTTTGTTTGTTAAAATGTTATTTAGAATTTTAGCTGTATTTTTTCATTGGCCTGTGATTTTTCTTTTTATATAACATCTTTTTAAAGGGTCTTTATTAATATTACACTCAAGTTTTCATCTGTTTTCTATGCTCTGAATCCAAGCAGTTAAAATCCATGGGAAATATTTTTCCTTGACATTTTCTAAGAACTATGCATGTAATAGTATATTGACTGCTCACCCAGCCCCTTTCCCTAAAGCCTGGTAACACGATTAACTCATGATTCCCCGATAAATGCTATTTTCTCATTCCTCCATTTTTATCTATAGGTAAGGCTCTTGGCTTTGAATTTGATTTCTATCTCTTTGTTTGGTTAAGTTCATCTTGGTAAAACAGTAACTCTCTCAGCATTTGTTCTCAGTTCTGTGAAGTAGATTTGATATTCTTAGTGGGACAGACACATATTTTGCCCAATGTGTGTTCTCCATAAATGCAGGTGAGGAAGGAGAGATAATTAGAGGAAACAGAACAAGGATCTCAACCATTTGAGCCCTTACACAATTCTATGATAAACTACAATTTGTACGATATTTTCTGAGTCATGTAGATTTATCATAAAATCTATTACTTCTTAATTCACAAAAGTTACTTGTTTTGTTTAATAATAAAAGAGGAAGTTTAAAATACCCATCTTTATAGAGTCATGTGTATGTGGTGTATATGTCTTTATAAAAAGCATGAACAAAATATAATACAATAGTCTCGATATCTGGGGACTTGTAATATAAGCGACTTTTTAAATTATAGGAATGTAACAAATTTATAAACAAAGTTATTTCAAAGCAAGCTTAAAAATCTAGTGATCCTATTAATTTACTGCAAGAAACTAGTACCATTCATCTGCAAGACTTATATGGATACATGTGTTCATTTTGATGGTTAAATACTTAAATATGGAATTGTGAGGTTTCATTAGAAGCTATCAAATTATATTCCAAAGTAGTTGTAGCATTTTTCACTCGCTTCAGCAACATTTCCCCTGCTTGGTATTCTTATGATACTGACACGCTGGGGGAGGTTCCTGAATGTCAATGGGACCTTGAGCCCAGGGTCCTCCAAGCTCTTGACACAGTTATGAGAATGAATTCAAGGGCAAGTCAGGAAATAGTGAAAGTACAGGTGGGGAGCAGTGGCTCATGCCTGTAATCTCAGCACTTTGGGAGGCCGAGGTGGGTGGATCATGAGGTCAGGAGTTTGAGACCAGCCTGGTCAAGATGGTGAAACCCCGTCTCTACTAAAAAATTCAAAAATTAGCCAGGCGCAGTGGCAGGCGCCTGTAATCCCAGCTACTTGGGAGACTGAGGCAGGAGAATCCCTTGAACCCGGGAGGCGGAGTCTTCAGTGAGTTGAGATTACACCACTACACTCTAGCCGGGGTGACAGAGCAAGACTCCATCTCAAAAAAAGAAAAAAAAAGAAAGTACAGAGATTTATTGTAAAGGGAAAAGTAGACATTTGAGAAAAGAGAGTGCAGTTGTACTTGAGAGAGACATGCACAAGCGGGTTTTACCTTTCTGGGCTCCTTCAACCAAGGTATTGAATATTGATGAAAATTCCTGGCAAAGGTGGAGATTTCTCAGGTCTGTGGTGCCACCCATTCTTAACCAAATATGAGTGTTCTCAGAACTGTCATGGCACTAGCAGGTGTGTAATGAGCATATAAGTAAGGTCCTAGGTGAAACCGAGGTCAAATCCAGCGCCATGTTGGGTCAGTTGGTCTTAGCCAGCTTGGTCCACACCCTGTTTTTGAGGGTCTTATTTGCCCTTAGACTCTGCAGATATTTCAAAGGTTTCCCTTTGCTAGTCATCTGAAACTGCTACCCGGAATTTTCGGCTCTCCTGTGACCACTCTGATCTATTCCTCTTAGTCTTTGTAATTTTTGCTATTCCAGTGGGTGGCAAAAAATACTTCATTTTTGCTTTCATTTGTGCTTCTTTGCCGATGAAAGATGTTGAACACCTTTTCATGTACTTACTGGGCATTTATATGTGCTATCTTAAGAACTGTCTTTTAAAACATTTTGCTATTTTTATTGAATTACTAGTGTTGCACATTTGTAGGAGTTCTTTATGTATTCTTGATACAAGTCCTTAGTAAGATTTAAGTATTGTGATTGTATTCTCCCAGTCTGTGGATTAACTTTTCATTTCCTAAATGGTCATTTCGCATAAGCAAAAAATTTAATTTTAATGAAATTCATTTTATTATTTTGTTTCTTTAAGATGGAAGTTTTGATGCATCAATTTGACCTGCCAACAGTTTTTAATTTTTCAAACACTGATCTAAGTATCATTGTGAGAGTAGTTTGCCGACGTGCAGATATAAGTAAGGGAGATTATTCTGGAAAATCTGGTGGGCCTCCTAATCAATCAGGAGGCCTTAAAAACTGGGCTTAGGTAGGAGAGAGGGAGTGAAAGTGAGAGAGAAACTAGGGGAGATAGACAGAGAGAGAGAAAGAGCGCAGAAGAAATTCAGCTTGTGAGCAACAGCTTCCTATATGCATGGAGTTCATCCTCACCATCCTCCTTTCTTACTGACAGCTTTATGGATTTTGGATTGTTTAGCCATCCATTACAATTGCGTAAGTTAATTCCTTGTAATAAATCATCTATCTGTCATCTATCTGTCTGTCTGTCTATCTATCTATCTATCTATCTATCTATCTATCTATCTATCTATCCATCCATCCATCCATCCATATATCCTGCTAGTTCTGCTTCTCTGGTTGAACCCAGCTTGGTTCATTAATATCTTCTCTAAGAAATTATTCTCTACCTCCATATTATAAAATCATTCTCCTATATTTTTTCTAGAAACGTTATGACTTCAGCTTATACATTTAAGCTTATGACCCATCTTGAATATTTTTTTGTGAACATTGTAGTGTAATTTTTTTCCCTATTTAGGTATTCCGTTTTCCAGTAACGTTTATCGAAAAGTCTTTGTTATCAATACTTAATTACCTTGTCATCACTATCAAAAATTAATTTATCAGACACATGTGAGTCTACATCTGGAGACAGTATTTTGTTTTTTTCTAGTTTTTAAACTTTATTTCTATTTATATCATCATAATTACTGTAGCCTTATAGTGTATCTTCAAACCATGTTGTTTAAGTCCTCCAATCTCGCTGGTTGTTTTTTTAAGTTATTGACCATTCTAGGTGTTTTGCATTTGCATATAAACTGTAGAAACAGCATGTCGAATTGTACAAACGAACAATTGCATTTAAATTATTCCTATATAAATTTATAAAAATAATATAATATTCTTAACAGTTTTATATCTTTATCCTAAAATATTTCATTACAAATCTTTGATTTTTACAATAAACCCTACCAACTTTCAGTGACTTGATGTATATTTTGCTAAGCCTCAAAAACTAATTTATAGGTTGCTGAATCACAAACTTCATACATATAAATGCCTTTGTGGCTTTTCTCCTATAAAAATTCAAGTAAATTAGCTAAGAGTGAATGGAGTGAATTCAGAGTTTCTTTTTTTAATGTTGGGAACCACCTTAGAACCAACTTTCTCCATGTGCTTCTCCATTCGATTTTTTAAAACTAATTTTCCTACTACAGTTTATAATTTAAATTAAATTGACTAAGTATGAATTTTCCTGCTGTGCCCCTCTAGTAATTTCTTTGATGTTAAAATTATGTTTGCCACTTGGATGTCTTCAGGGAATTGCTACGAAAAGAATTAATTGGTGGTAATGGCCGAGGTAGCATCTATGATTTTTGCTCCAGCTAATTTTATTCTACTGGGAAGACAATCGTCTTTACAACTGCGTACAAATTAGAAAGTAATAATTTCAAATGTCTACCATCACCTTTTTATCTTAAGCAAGTCAAGGAAATTGTAGGCACTAATGTAAGCTCCATATAAGATAGGATTTTTGTGTGTTTCATCTACTCCTATATACCTAACATTTAGCTCAGTGCCTGGCACACTGGACAATACATATGTATAAAATAAATGAATAAATTGCACCCTAATATATTTTAAATGTTCAATATTTAGGTAATTTCATATATTAATATTTCAACAAAATAAAAATTACTTAAAATTTCATGGGACAGAATGCAGAAACCAATTGGCAATAATTTTATTTACCTTTCTTTCTGAAGTTCATAGCTAGACTTCCATTCTCATCCTCTCTTAGATTAATAATTAGATATGCTAATATGACTCATCTCTGTCCAATGAAATGCAGGTAGAATTAATGAAATCACTCCGAGTTGAAGAGAATGAAATAAGGAAAGGCAGAGAAAAAGCAACTTAGACTTGATCATTATTCCTAGGAAAAAAAGCAAAACACCTTTAAGTTTGATTACTGGCAAATGAAACTGATTTAAAATACACATGTCAGAAGTATTAAGCAATTAAAGAAATGAAACAATTTTTCGAAAGACTTTACCCATTCAATTCTAAGACAAATTTTAAATAGTCAATTATGCACCAGTAGGAAGTAGGCCATGAAAGCTGTAAAACTCATAAGCAGGGAAAGTTGCCAAAACCAACTTCAGATGTGTCCACGGAGGAAAATGAAAGCAAAGAATCTCACAGAAGGTGAATCCATGGGCCACAAGAGACATGGAATCTTATTCTTTTCAGAGAGCAGGAATACAGTCATCTAATGAACTGTGCCTGCATCCAGGGTAGGGGACTTTCATAAGGCTTGCTGAAAGATTTCCAAATTATGGTGTCCAGAGAAAATCGTGTGTTTCTGATGCTTCCTTTTGATTATGAGTTTTTATTGCTGTCTTTGTTTTTGCTCCAACATTGTACCTTGGGTGTATGAAAGGATAGTAGTGGGTGGTTTTCTTGTTTTTGATTTGTAGATTGCCATCACTCGGGGGCATATTTGGAGCCAAGGGGATGTCAGTTCTAGGCCTGTACACCTCAGAAGATGAAGCTTAAGGCTTGGGAAATAAGTTGGGCTGCATTTTATCAGAAGAGGAACAAAATAAGTATGAAGTTACCAGAAAAGAATGTCCAGGACAGTGTCTGTTTAGTTGTTCAACTACCTCTTTCCTCCTGGGAATGCAGCTACAGTTCATTTCCCAGCCTCATTTGCAGTTTGGTATGTCCAGATGACTAAATTCTGACCAGTGTCACATCTGGACAATAAAAATGACTTGCATGATTTTTGGCTCTTTTGTTCATCTGCTTGTTGGATGTTGGTGCTGAGGACACCTTTGAAAGTTACACACGGAATATTGTTCAAGCCTCCATCAATCTGGTTTCTTGAATTGTTAGTGTTAACGCCCACCCCCTCATGCTAGTTAGTTTTACGTAAGTAAGAATTAAACTTTTGTTTAGTGACTGAGGTATGGAAGACTATCAATTACAGTAGTAAAAGCTATTATAATAAACACAAATATCTTTTTGAAGTTTGTCTTAGGTTGAGTTATCTGTGAAGTGGAACCCCGAAAAAGAACTTGAATGCAAACAGTTTATTTGGGAGGTTATTGCAGGGTGCAGGTGATAGGGTAGTGGGTGTATGAGACTATGAGTGGAGGAAAGACAATTGAGTGTACATTAATTAGGTTAGTACTCTATACTTTTATACTTTATACTTTATTATGAATAATTAAAAGCCATATACAGAAATAAACACATGCAGATGTAATCATACTTAGAGGGAGTTGACAACGCACATGTCCACCAGCAGGTTCCTTAAGAAAAATGCCACCTTGGCTAAATGTCAACGCATTTATATACCAGGTAATATTGTAAGCAATTCCTTGACTTTCTGAGAAATAGTGCACAACTTCTTAAAATACTTCATACATGCCTTCATATTCGTTTATTCAAAAATTGTCAAAGACAAATTGCAAAAGAATTGTATTTTTTGAAATAGGTATCATGGGGAATTACTGCTTTACAAAATACAGTTTGGGAAATATTCATCCAATGTAAAGCCTGTTGGCTGGTAATAAAAAATGTAGACCCTATTTGCTCTTTGTTTGTATTTTTTCATACATAAGAGAGTTATTTAACTTTGTTCCTTAGCAGGAGTTGGGAATAATTGCATCAAATCTATTTACTTCATTCAGTTTTTTTAAAATGGTAAAATAATAGCAAGGAAAGAAAATTGAATAAAATCTGAATAATCCCAACAGACTATTGTATTTAATGAAGAGAATTTTTATTGATTTTGTTGTATTTTTATTCCCCAAAATCTATCACTGGCTTAAAACAATTATTTAGTTATGCTGAAAAATATTTTTAAATTGATTATGTATAAATACAGATTCGATTATAGTTTCTGCTGCTATTTTTTGCGAACTTAGAAATGATAAGAATAAAAACCATGGAATTTCTGATCATCTTCATTAAGTTATAATTTACATAAAATAAAACACACTGATTTAGAGTTCGATGACTGTGACACCTGTGTAAACCCCTCCCTCAATCAAGAATACTTTTTCCCCATGACTTTCATTACCCACTCATACCACAGCACACCCTCCTACCCAGGAAGCCACTGTTATCATTTTTATCATGTTGAAACACATGTGTATGTGTTTGTATCTGGTTTCTTTCACTCCATACAATGTCAATAAGATTCCTCCATATTGTTATATATATCTGCAACACACTCATTTTTCTTGTTAAGTAATGTTCCATTGTAATAATATAACCAAATTTTTACCCATTCACTGTTGATGGACATATGGATTTCAGTTTTTGGCCATGATTTCCACTTTTTGAGTTTTGTTATCAAAAATGCCATCATAAACATTTGCTACTGGAGTCCCCTGTGGATATTTATTTCATGTTATAAGAAACTTAAAAAATCAATTGTTCAAAGAGGATGTACTATTCTACACTCTCACTCTCAAGATATGAGGGTCTCAAGTGTTGTATATCCTTGTGAATACTGTTTTGTCAGTATTTTTAAGTTTGGCTATTCTGAAGGGTGTAATTGGCACCTGATATGGTCTGGATGCTTGTCCCCTCCAAATCTCATATGGAAATGTGATCCCCAGTGTTGGAGGTGGGGCCTGGTAGGAAGTGTTTGAATAATGAGAATGAAATCCCTCATGAATGATTTAGTGCCCTCTTTTCTGTAATGAATGGGCTCTTGCTCTGAATTTGAGAGTGGTTAACTCTGGTTATTTAAGAGTATGATTTTCCCCTCATCCCCAACTCTCTTGCTCCCTCTCCCTTGCTCCTTCCCTTGTCATGTAATGTCTGTCCTGCTCACACTTGGCCTTCTGCCATGAGTAAAAGCTCCCTGAGGCCTCACCAGAAGTGAAACAGATGCTGGTGCTGTACTTTCAATATAGCCTGCAGAACTGTGAACAAATTAAGCACCTTTTCTTTCTTTCTTTCTTTCTTTCTTTTTTTTTTTTTTTTTTTTTTTTGAGATGGAGTCTTGCTCTATTGGCAGGCTGGGGTGCAGTGGCATGATCTCGGCTCACTGCAACCTCCGCCTCCCGGATTCAAGCAATTCTCCTGCCGCAGCCTCTCGAGTAGTTGGGACTACAGGTGGGTGCCACCACTCTGTAATTTTTGTATTTTTAGTAGAGACGGGGTTTCACCATGTTGGCCAGGATGGTCTTGATCTCTTGATCTCGTGATCCGCCTGCCTCGGCCTCCCAAAATGCTGGGATTACAGGGGTGAGCCACTGTGCCTGGCCAGTCCCTTTTCTTTATAAATCACCCAGCCTTAGGTATTCCATTAAAGCAATTCAAAACGGACTAACAACAGCATCTCTCTATGGTTTTAGTTTGCCTAAGGATATTGTCATCCTTAGAAGATTTTGGCCCTGGGAGTGTTATTCTGAATGTGTGTGTGTATGTGTGTGTGTGCGTTTTCATGAACAACATTTTACGTTTAAAAAAATAAAAAAGTTGGAATCAGGGACTATGAAGTAGATATGTTAAAAAAAAAAAAAAAAAAAACACAAAAAACAAAACAAAACAAAACAAAAAAAACCAGCAGCAAGGAACATTTAAATAATGATGAGATGTTTATTCATCCAAAGTAATGTATTTATAATAAAACAAGAAAGTGAACAAAAGCTATAGGAAGAAAAAAGGGAAAATGAGTAAGAAGAAAAGTTATGAAACCAGAATAGGAAGAGTCTGGTAATATATAAGCTGATGATATAATGTATTGTCCTATTAGGGTACTCCAGACAGTGAAAGCGGTCTTTAAAGAATAGTTAAAATTATATAATTTAAACAACATTTTTTTTTGATCAAAAAATTAGAGTTTTATTATATTGGTGGGCCTATGAAATATTTTTATGAAAACCAAATTTTAAAAACATTTTTTCAAAAATTTAACAAATCCATACACATTAAGCAACATTTTAGAAAATATGTAATATTGAGTAATAGTGATGTACAAATTTCAATATTGAAATTCATACTTGTGATGTGCAATATCTTAACTTGTGAGAATAATCATTTGATAGTGTTCCTACATTTAATTAAATCAATTTATATCCTATATCAAAATTGAAAGGATATAAGAAATCTTTGAATTTTGTCACACCTACATTTGGCAAAATAATCAGAATATAAATTATTATTTGGTGAGCTGTCTGATACACATGTTTGCTAAAGACAGAGTCTGTGAAACAAGACCAAAAGACAGATACTCTGGAAAAATTTAAGCTATAATATTTATATATTTACATGACAAGTTTATAACTGGCATATTCTCTAATAGTAGTTGTTTTACACATTGCAATTCTAACATATATAGTGACAATATTTTTATAAAGCATATTTGGGTCCATACAGATGAATTTATTAAAGTTGATAATTCCAACTTTTATTACCACAAAATGTGACTTTGAAGAAAGGTATATACACTTTTGTGAGCAACTAAGAAATAATAAGAGCATGGTGCAAAATAACTTCAGAAATAACCAGGGATATATTAAAAGCAGATATGAATAACAAATATTGACATATGTGTGTACATTTTATCATGATCAATTTCTTTATGTAATATGTAATTCTCCAATTTTCAATATAAAATGGATATTAAATATTTTGAACCAAACTACTTGTTATTATTATGTTTTTAAAAGGATTTTTTTTTTTTTTTTTTTGAGACGGAGTCTCGCTCTGTCGCCCAGGTTGGAGTTGAACCACTGCAAGCTCCGCCTCCCAGGTTTATGCCATTCTCCTTGCCTCCCGAGTACCTGGGACTACAGGCGCCCACCACCTCACCCGGCTATATTTTTTTTAGTAGAGACGGGGTTTCACCATGTTAAAGGATCTTTGATCCGCCCGTCTTTCCAAAGTGCTGGGATTACAGGCTTGAGCCACCGCGCCCGGCCAAGGATTTTCTTTTCCAGAATTGTTTTAGAATAGCATTTTAAAACATCCATATTTAAATTGTCAGGCAATAATAATTTTTTTTTGAGATGAGTTCTTGCTATATTACCCAGGCTGGATTCAAACTCTTAGGTTCAAGCAGTTCTACCACCTCAGCCTCCTGAGTTGCCGGAAATACAGGATCAAGCCACTGTGTCTGGCTAAATAACACAATTTGGTGCAACTCTTCAATATATCCTTTGGCATGGTTTGGACCTTTGTCCCCACCAAAATCTCATGTTGAATGGTAATTCCCAATGTTGGCGGTGGTGTCTGGTGGGAGGTGACTGGATAATGGGGGCAGATTTCCCCATTGGTGCTGTTCTCATGACAGTGAGTGAGTTCTCAGGAAATCTGGTTGTTTAAAAGAGTGTAGCACTTCCCCCCTCTCTTCCATCTACTCCAGCCATGTGAAGATGTGCCTGCTTCCCCTTTGCCTTGCACCATGATTGTAAGTTTCTTGAGGCCTCCCCAGTCATACTTCTTGTATAGCATGTGGTAGCATGAACCAATTAAGCCTCTTTTCTTTATAAATCACCTAGTCTCAGGTATTTCTTTAAGATATTGTGAGAATGGACTAATACATCCTTGTTGGGCAATAGAATTATGGCTGTTAAATGATGTCAGTTTTTTGAAATAAATATAACAGTAAAATTCTGATCAGAATTCCTATAGGAACTTTTGTGAAACTTAAACTGCTTTTAAAATTTATATATAATGCTAAAAATGCATTACTATATATTATTGTAGCTCTAACATGATTTAAGTCTAGGTGACATTGGTTCATGAATAGAAGAATAGATGAATGGAACACAATCAAGAACTTAGCAATAGAAATATGAATCCATGGAAATATGGTCTATGATGTCCCTGGCATTGCACTCCAATGGGAAAAATGGATCAGACAATAAATATTTCTGAAACATGGGAAACAAATATTATCCTTATTTCACACCATACAAAAAAATTCCATGTGAGTCAGAGATTTGAATTTTGTGGGGTTAAATCTATGATTTCAGAATAGGAAGATAATTCCTAAGCTATATATTTCTATTCACAGACCATAAAGGAAAAGATGAATGCATTTTTCCTGAAGGAAAATATTAATAAAAGTTTCCATTTATCAAAGAACAGCATAAAAGATTAAAAAGAGCAAAGAGTGGGAGAAAGTACTTACAGCACAGCTTCTGAATATTAAAAGTAGAGAATCATCCTACTCTTCAATTAGAAAACTTCATTGTTATGAATAGGTAATTTCCAGACCGGGGATATGCAGGGCATACTAAAAGCACATGACAAAAAAAATCTGACAAATCTGAAAATGCTCAGAAAGCTGGGGAATGAACAATTGTCCTGCACTGATGAGGAAGTGTAAACTGATAGAGTGATTCCAAAGAGAAATCTGTCCTTATTTAGTGAGATTGATTGTATGTATACCAGCTATTGATTGTATGTATGCAGCTATCCTATTTTATGACATATAACTCAGAAAAACTCTCACAAATCCCCACAGGGTAAGACATGGGTATATATTTATCAGATCATTAGTTAGTGGGCTCAGCAGACAATCTAAGTGTCTACCTGTATCCATTTGCTAGGGCTGCAATAATAGGGGGTCATAAACTACATGGGTTCAACCACAGAAGTTTATTGTCTCCCCATTCTAGAGGCTAGAACTCTGAAATCGAAGTGTCAGTGGGGTTGATTCCTTCTGGGGGCTGTGAAGGAGAATCTGTTCCATGCCTCTTTTCCAGCTTTGCTGATTTTCCAGCAATCTTCTGCATTTGGCTTATAGATGTGTCACCCCGATCTCTGCCTTTGTCTTCCTGTGGTGTTCTCCTCCGTCTTTGTGTTCAAATTTCCCCCTTTTATAAAAGATATCAAATATATTGGATTAGGGTCCACCTTAATGATCTTGCCTTAATTTAGTTTAGTCTGTAATAACCCTACTCCCAAATAAAGTCACATTCAAAGGTTCTGGAGGGTAAAATTTCAACACATATTTTTGGGAGGACACAAGTTGGCCCATGACAGTACCAGTGGAAATATAAGTGGTTAAGACATATAGGATTCTTCAAAGGGGTACTAATGTAGATTAAAAAGATAATGCTGACTTTGCTAAAGATTATTAATAGCTTATTACCATTTAAAGTAAATTTGAAAAAATACACAAAAGTACATTGCCTATTTGGTAAATATTCATATATTTTATGACAATATACATCACAGCTCTATATCCAAAACATTAGAGAGGTACATAAGGAGTAGAAAGGTATATGTACCCAGTAGAGGATGAAGGGACAAATAAAATGAAATAATTACATTATATTAAAATGAAATCTAATAAAATATGAATATGAAATGTACAAATAAGAACTGGATCTTACAGAATGGATTAGAATTGTTCATCCTATACTGAGAAATATTACTAAATCGAGTTTGCGTTCCTGAATTCCCAAGTAAAACCAAATACATTTAAAAATTAGGAGATTCAAGAAAAACATTTCTTTTTCTATATTTTCTTGAAAAACTCAAAACCTAGGCCACTAGGTCTTTTACTCCTTTATGGCAACAAAAACACTGTTTCTGAGTAGGAGCTGTATCCTTGAAAAGGGACTTATGATCTTGCAATAGCATCCAATTTGGTTTCACTCATCTGTAATCAGCTTGGCACATGTAAAAATGTGTTTGTGACTATTTCAAAGTGTCTAGCAGAACAGGTGAGGCAATATAGATCAATGAGAATTTTGACCTTGATTAGAATGTATCATGTTTAAAGTACGTTTGTACAGTAAGTCAGTAAATTATCTTGATTTACTGTCTAAGCCCTGTTGCCTACAATCTTATTTTCCCCCTTAATACTGTTTCCAATTCAGAGTCTATAAGAGAGTCTCTTTCCTGGCTTCCAATGTTATTTATTTTACTTGCATACACTTATTCTTACTATAGTGTTATGTATATAAAGAGTGTCTATTGTAACTGGAGCTATTGGAAATAATACTCATTTTTTAGAACATAATAATTTTGCTCATTTGATATAATGCATTTTAGCCTGGTCAGTAAAATCCAACCTTCTCTAAACAGCATGCATTTTTAAATTTTTAAACTCCTTATTCAGGTAAAAAGCAATTCATATTAATGTTCACTAAGTATTGTCATACTTTTCCCTGGAATGTTTGCATTTATTGAAATGTCTAGTAACAGTACAAGAAAGTGTCTAGTTTCCTTCATCTCCTCTTCTGACTTGTCCTTTCTGTACATTATTACTTTTTAAAAGATGTCAAACTGTCTATCAAACTCCAACAATTATCTATGCAAATGCAGTACACACACATGCACACGCACACACACCATCTGGAATTCCCAACATCCTGTCTTGTGATAGTACTTTTCATTTTGTAATGCCGTTGAATTTCATTTATTGGCAACACTCATAAGAGACCCAGGGATTGTTACACAAATGGCATTTCATTAGCAGGTCAGCTCTCTCTAGGCTTCCTGAAAGCCAGAAAAGAAGACTTCAGGCTTATTACTTTGGGAGTGATTTAACCAAAACTGCGTATCTTCTGCTAGAGATGAGTGGTGAGTCATAGAGGTGATACAATTCTAAATCTTACAGAAGTAAAACTGCGTACTTTTATATTTAGAGACAAATGTGGAGGAAAAGGAGAGATAATACACTGGGAAAAGAAAACAGAACTCAGATTTGCCTCTTTGTTCAGTGAGGACAAAATTCAAACTATCTCCTTCGCAAATAACTTTATGCATGCATTTGATTTAGAAATAGGATTATTGAAACCATAAATATTAACTTGATAGAGTTGTTAAATGCATATATGAATACATGAATCTGCGTTTTTTGTTTTTTTTTTAATGGCAGAGAACATAGGCATTCCCTTCTAGTCACAAATAAGGCTTGATTTTTTTTTTTTTAACTAGAGTTTCTATGAGAAATGGCAGCTGTCACTGACTTCACTGGATAGTGCTAATACATATATAAAATGTCCTTGAAAGAGCCCAGCCATGTGAGTAAAATGTTAAGAATTGGGGTGCAAGCAGGGACTCATATGCTTGCTTGTTTTGACCTGTCCTTTGTCTTTTCACTATTGCTACGAGAAGGACTGTTTGAGGAGGCTGCTGCCCTTCAGTCTGGGTCTCAGAATGAGATGTGGAGCACACCTGAGAAGGCTACGCCTGTGGAGTGAAGCAGAGCTACCCCGCTAAGCCCAGACAGGTGAGTGAACCCAGCTGCTATCACAGAGCTTTACTGGTGGATGTGTAGATCTGGAGAAAAAAAAAAATCATATTGTCGTACGCCGCTGGTATTTGGGGACTGTATATTTTGAAGTGATAGCTATCAGTTACATCCTGCAACAGAAGTTTTGAATATTTTTGTTTTCCACTTGTACAGTATAGTCCTTTATTATGTAAAGACCTGATTTAAAAGACCGTTTTATGTGAACATACCATTATGTAAATCTACTGTTTTTTCTTCATCTCAGAAAAGCACTCTTCTGTTATTTCTTTGATTATTGCTTTTAAAACATTGCTTCGGCTTTCCTGTTAAGGAAACTCAAATGTATTTGTGTGGACTTTTTATTCTTTCTTTTTCGTTCTCTGTTATCTCAGCATTGGTCACATTTGAACCTGCATTCTGAGTGGACTTACTATTTCCTCCACATCACTGATTCGATTTTCTATAGCCCACGTTATTTTATTTTATTTTATTTTTTTTGCTCACAACAGAGTTTTAAGCCCTCAAAGGCAGCTTTCCTTTTTAATGATACATTTATGCTTTCCTTTTCTTAATATATTCTTTTAACTTTTGAATGTATTTCTCATGATTATGTTCCCATGATTTGGACTGAGAACACAAACGATTTTATTTCTAAAACATTCTTCTGTTTTTCAAAACAAATTCCTATTGGTATGCCCTGCTGTTCTAATGAGTGCTCTGGAATTCCTTGTTTTCAGAGTTTAAGCTAAGAGTGAGTTTCTAGTCAGCTCTCTCCTAGTTAAATGTGTGATGTTTAGTCCTCCATGTGTATCTGCTATCCTGAGGAAACTCCTAGTTTGTATTCTATTATTCTTTCTCGTGATTTTTGTGTCCCAAATATGGAAAAGGCAGTTAAAGGGGGGAGGGTTGGGGTTAAATTTCAGTACAAGAGTTCTCAATAATAGCCTATTAATAAAGTATTTAATTAGTTTTTCCCTAAAATGCACTTGTCTGTTAGTTATATTCTATATTCCTGAAATATCGTAGTTATTTAACAAATACTGCTTTTAAATAAACAAACAATAAATATATCAGAGTGTTTCCCATTTGAGTGATGGAATAAAAAGCCATTTTTATTTTTTAAAGTTTCTTTGACTCTTAGCAGTCAGTTTTCTAGAAAACCTATGGTATTTACTCTGTACCCACCACTACAAATTGTTTGAGAACAGTCTATCAATATCTCCACGTAGTACTGAAGTGACTTTCTTAGTCCTTATTATCTTTAAGCTGGAAAAAAATGTGTTCAACAGAATGGAGCAAATCATTCATGAAACTTTTCTATTAAAGCTCTACTCCAGATGAAGCAAGACTTATTCTGTTTTAGTTGTGTGATATATTCCCATTTAAAGTGAAGTATAACAAAAAGGTATTAAACTGAAAGTCGTAGCGTGGAGAAAAATGTAAATGTCCTCAGTGTTCGCCTCTATATCTGTTCTTAACTCTTCCCCATCCTGCCTACTGTTCTAGGAGACAGACCAGAAACAAGAAAGAAGGGAAGACTGGGGAAAATTGAGTCTGAGGGAGCTATAAGTGAATAGACCTTTAAGAATGGTTAGAGCCTGTAATCCCAGCACTTTGGGAGGCTGAGGCAGGCGAATCATGAGGTCAGGAGTTTGAGACCAACCTGGCCAACAAGATGAAGCCCTGTCTCCACTAAAAATACAAAAAATTAGCTGGACATGGTGGTGGGCACCTGTAATCCCAGCTACCTGGGAGGCTGAGGCAGGAGAATTGTTTGAACCCGGGAGGTGGAGGTTGCAGGGAGCCGAGATTGTGCCACTACACTCCAGCCTGGGTGACAGAGTGAGACTCCGTCTCAAAAAAAAAAAAAAAAAGGGAGAGTATGAAGATATTTATGTTTTCTTAAATTAAACAATTGGCAATGAGAAAACCAGGGGAAGAAATTTAATTAACTTTCTCAAATCCACAGAATGGAATGGAATGCATTATAAATTTGTACATGTAGAAGAAACACTTTTAATGTTTGACTCAATATTGAAATAACTGTAAACCCCTTCAGGATGGAACAAATTATAGACAGTTGGAAATACATATTGAAACTGTACAAAACAGACAACCTATGACAAGAAATCTATGTCTAGGAGTCATTTAAGATGAATCCTTAAGCCACCCAATGACATTGGCCAGAAAGACATGCGGACATTTGTATCAACAGCATGCAAGTAAACAGAACAGCACAGACACTAAAAAAGAATAACCAAATACGGGAATTCACATTCTAGAGTGAAAATCATGAGCAGGAGCCACATTCTGAACAATCAGGGGATAAAGTGGCCACAGGCTACAGGAGGCAGAAATGATGGAGGTGTGAATAATCTGGTTTAATTCTGGAAAACTAAGTCTTACTATTATAGAGTTCTTTTTCATGAGAGAATTTTAAAGAAATAAAAATTTTAATCAGTGCTACTTATCTTAAATGCTGAAACTTATTGTTACTACTTTTCAAGTGCTATAGCAAACCCACAAAGGTAGAAGATTAAGAAGATACCACCAGATTATAATTGTAAAATGTTTGAGATCAGTACATCAGCTCATATGCAGTGGGTGGAGTGAAAGTCAGGTATCAGCGGATTGAGGAGTGAGGGATATAATGACCACTCTGATAACCTCTTTAGCAATTTATTGTTATCATTTAATGATAATCCTGTATTCCTACAGTATAGTCATTCAAGGAATGCAATCCTGTATTCCTACAGTATAGTCAATGCAATCCTGTATTCCTACAGTATAGTCAATGCAATCCTGTATTCCTACAGTATAGTCAATGCAATCCAGTATTCCTACAGTATAGTCAATGCAATCCTGTATTCCTACAGTATAGTCAATGCAATCCTGTATTCCTACAGTATAGTCAATGCAATCCTGTATTCCTACAGTGTAGTTTAATGAAATGCTGTATTCCTACAGTATAGTCATTGAGGAATTTTGGTTTTCTGAATGTTGAATAACAGTGGAAGTAAACAGTATAAAAATCTACTTTTCATGCATCTTTCATGAAAGAAAGGGGTAGAGTTAGGGCCAACTCTGAGGAAGAGGTAGGATCTTTGTCCTTAAATTGTTAAAAATCAAAATTAAAAAAAAAAAAGATGTTTTCTAGTGAAAAAGACATCCTACATCAGATTTTTTTCTGCTCATCAGAAATAGAGAATTTCCAAATGAAGTTTAAAAAGCTTTAAAAATGTAGTATTAACAATAACTGAAATAAAACAGTTTTTTTCTTGATTCACCTTTGAAATGTACACATTAGAATAATAATGGTTCTGTTACATAAACTCTTACCTTTCAGGAATCAATCAGTTCTGTAAGTTATTGTGGGAATCCAAAAGACAAAATAATAATACAATTAAAACTATGTCAAGAGTGGTGTGTGATCATTGTATTTATGTAACTACTAACAAATTACTGCTTTGAACACAGGTGAACTAACTATCATTGTGATGTTTTGTGATTTAAGACAAGAGCTTTGATTCCAAAGAGTTTGATTTTTCAGAGCATTTAATTATGAGAAGTATTTAATCATTTCAAAGAAGTATTGTGCCATTTCCTGGACTGTGAATAATATAAGATTATAAATCACATTTCCTTCAAAATCCTCACATTAACATTTTTCCATTGAAAACAAGAATAGAACAGAAAATATTACATCAATAGCTTAAGTTTTAGAAAATTTAGATGGAATTATAAGTAAAGATACTCCTCTTCCTCTCTGCCCCAAAATATGTGTGGCCCTCAGGGATCAGCAGACAGCCTCCCATGGCTCACACAACAGTATGGCTTTTTATCCCATGATTTTCCTTACTACATGCTTTCTCTTTTTGGGAATACTGTGGTGTTTTTTTTTTTTTTCTTTTCTCGACCCAGGTCTCTCACTTCTCATTATGTCTTAGTCATTAGGCCCCAAATGTTTGGAAAGCTTCCACATGGAGTTGTTTTCTCCCTGTTTTCCATGTGCCTGGAACATTTTGGATTATAAGAAGTTGGGAAAAAGAGGCCATAAATGACTGCTGACAAGTGAGAGCTCTTCTGTCCTGATTGAAATCCAGTATAACCAGAACTTCTTGACGTTGGTAAGCTTAGCTTAACCCTTTCACCATGCCTTGCCACTGAGAACCCTGGGGAAGGTTCTGACTGTCCTTCTACTTAGTGAGCACTCTGCTCATGTGTCTTCACCCTCCTAGTAAACCTCTTTTAACATCAATTTGTGGTTTAAAATTGTCAGGAAACCAAAAGGCAAGAAAAAGGACAAGGGAGGAGTGAATAAAGTTATATGGCTTTATATTTTAGAAAATGTGGTCCATTATCAGGGGAAATCCCACCCCCGATATTGAATGGGGTTTTTTTTTCTATTTCCCTAAGCGTCGGCTGGTCTGAGAAATAAAGGGAAAGAGTACAAGACAGAGAAATTTTAAAGCTGGGTGTCCGGGGGAGACATCACATGTCGGCAGGTTCCATGATGCCCCGAGCTGTAAAACCAGCAAGTTTTTATTAGTGATTTTCAAAAGGGGAGGGAGTGTACGAATAGGGTGTGGGTCACAGAGATCACATGCTTCACAAGGTAATAAAATATCACAAAGCAAATGGAGGTAGGGCGAGATCACAGGACCACAAGATGGGGCGAAATTAAAATTGCTAATGAAGTTTCAGGCATGCATTATCATTGATAAAATCTTATCAGGAGACAGGATTTGAGAGCAGACAACCTGACTGACCAAAATTTATTAGGCGGGAATTTCTGTGTCCTAATAAGCCTGGGAGCACTGTAGGAGACCAGGGCTTATTTCATCCCTTCAGCTTTGACCGTGAAAGAAAGCAGCCTCCAAGGGGGCCATTCATAGACCTACCCTCAGGGGCACATTCTCTTTCTCAGGGATGTTCCTTGCTGAGAAAAAGAATTCAGTGATATTTCTCCTATTTGCTTTTGAAAGAAGAGAAATATGGCTCTGCTCCGTCCAACTCACTGGCAGTCAGAGTTCAAGGTTATCTCTCTTGTTCCTGAACATTGCTGTTATCCTGTTCTTTTTCCAAGGTGCCCAGATTTCATATTGTTCAAACACACATGCTCTACAAACAATTTGTGTAGTTAACACAATCATCACAGGGTCCTGAGATGACATACATCCTCCTCATCTTACGAAGATGACGGGATTAAGAGATTAAAGACAGGCATAGGAAATCACAAGGGCATTGATTGGGGAAGTGATAAGTGTCCATGAAATCTTCACAATTTATATTCAGATATTGCAGTAAAGACAAGCATAAGAAATTATAAAAGTATTAATTTGGGGAACTAATACATGTCCATGAAATATTCACAATTCATGTTCTTCTGCCATGGCTTCAGCCGGTCCCTCTGTTCAGGGTCCCTGACTTCCTTCAACAGTCCATAAAAAATTACTTGCTGAAGTGAGGCAGAGCAAAGAAAAGCCTTGAAAACACGTGTGGAAATTACTGTTTGTCATAGACTCAAATGGTTCACATACAGCATCATGATTAAAGGCAGAAGCGATTTATTTCAGTAGAATCACAATAGAGGATCTATTAGATGCCAGAAGGTAACTATCTCTCTGAAGTTCAAAGACTGCAGACATGGATAATATATAACTTTGTATCCTGAAAGATTCCATGTTTAGATAGAGCTCTCATTACCTGAGGAATGGTAGACTAAAACAAACAAAATAAAAATAAAACCATTGTATTTATGCCAAATAATTGTAAAAAACAGAAGATGCATATACTATAGCATGCTTTAGTTGCATACAACAAAAGCAAAATTTAAACAATTAACAAACAGAAGGAAGGTATTAGTATGTACCCAAGCTGCAGACTTTTTTCTTCCACTTGTCAAGTATTTGTGTATACCTTTCCTTTCTAGGACTATCCAGAGACTAAAATAGACATGTTAATTGGCTGCAGATGTCATGAGATGTACAAGGTCAGACATAATCAGATCCATGCATGTTTGTATCTTTTTATAAGGTCAGGCTTTTACTGATGCTTATTTATTCGTATAAGGCACAAGCTACATGGAGTTCCCAAGGAGGCAACTCTCCTTAGTATTATCTGTTCACTTGGCAGTCACAGCCAAGAGCACACAGGCTCAAACTGATCTACAAGTTAGTCAATATGGCAAACCATACATAGTAGTATAATGAATATATACATGTGATAGATTAAAATTTCCACATCAAAATAACATTTAACATTGTGAGAAAACCGTGTAGTATAGGGAAAGATGTTAATAAACCAGTCCAAGGATAGCAACATGGACAAGGGGAGTGTCTTGGACTACCATCCTTCCATCCTCTGGTGAGGGCTGTCTTACACCTCTGTCTTGTTGGGTATAGACTCTATTGATTAGACAAACATCTGGTCCCACTGATATGATGCCATTTGAAATATAAGATGAGGCCTTTTTCTAAAATGGAGTTACTTATGTCAATGGTGCTCTATACAGTGGATATTGTAATTTAGAAGAAAACAAATAACTTTTATAGATATACTTCTGGATATTGTGAACCCCGAAAATTTGAGACAGGTATCATCAGTTAATTTAGAAAGTTTATTTTGCCAAGGTCGAGGACTCAGCCCCATGACACAGCCTCAGGAAGCCCTGATGACATGTGCCCAAGGTGGTCGGGGCACAGCTTAGTTTTATACATTTTAGAGAGACATGAAACATCAATCAAGATATGTAAGAAGTACATTGGTATGGTGTGGAAAGGCAGGACAACTTGAAGGAAAGGCAGGAAGACTGGAAGCAGGGAGGGGGCTTCCAGGTCACAGATAGGTAAGAGACAACAAACAGTTGCATTCTTTTGAGTTTCTGATTAGCCTTTCCAAAGGAAGTAATCAGATATGCTTGTATCTCAGTGAGCAGAGGGATGACTTTGAATAGAGTGGGAGGCAGATTTGCCCTGAGCAGTTCCCAGCTTGAAAGGGCCTAAGACATTTTCCTTTCACATTTTCCCCCTTTTCTTCTTAAAAATCTTTTGGAGAAAGCATTTTAGAAGAAAATGAGTCTCTGCTCTCAGGTTTCACTTGATCTCTTATTGCTAGGATGGATTATTCCTAGATGGGTAGGTCCCAAAAGCTCGTTTTTAGCAAGTTGTGAAGTCTCACATCCTATGAAGAGAAATTAGGGAGAAGTGGGGAGAAAAACAACAACAAACAAAAGAACAATCTTGGAAAATTAATATAAGCCACATTACTCTGAAGTCTACACATCAGTACAGGTATGAAAGTGGCTTATGTATGTAAATAGGTTGCGGCTGTTTTCTTTTGAAGTTTAAGTTGTCTGGTTTCACTTTGCGGGGCTTTAAGAAAGCACAAGTTAGTTTTCAGTGACTCCCAATTAGGATAAATGGAAAACAAGAAGGAAATAAAATAAAACATTATTTTGAAGACTTGTAGCCAAGAAAAAATTAGAATTCAGCCCAAACTGTAGAAATAATAAAAATGGAGAAAACATTAGGGCAAGATTAGATCCTAACAACAGGTGTACTATAGTTTCTGAAACATAATTTTTCTCTCTCCAGTTTCCCATTTTACTAAACATAAATCATGGTAGGACTGGTTTTCTTTATTATACTTGGCCTAATTATTTGTATGCATTACAACAAAAATAATTATTTTTACATAGTCTTTTAAATTGGCTTTAATGAAACTTTGTTCCATAGAAGGAATCTCAGATAAGACTTTTTAAAAGCTGAGCAGAGCCACGGATTTGTGCCATCAAATATCTATGAGTTGGGTGAATTTCCTCTCCTCTTGAGGTTCCAAGATAAACCTGGGCCTTCTGAGTCTGTCAGAAGGTGACATTCTTTACTTAGCACAGGTCAGAAACCCTGTACAGGGACTACATACACAGAATATGAGGCCAAAGGCTTTATTGGCTCCATAACTCAATTTTGATTCCTTAAAGGAGAGCACACCATTCCAGTTAAAGTCTTGGTAAAATAACAAGTTTCTTTAATTGTGTCCTGTTACAAATGAAAACAGATTCTTTGTTGTTGTCGTTGTTGTTGTTGTTTGTTGTTTTGAGATGGAGTTTCACACTTGTCACCCAGGCTGGAGTGATCACGGTTCACTGTAACTTCCACCTCCTGGGTTCAAGTAATTCTCCTGCCTCCACCTCCTGAGTAGCTGGGATTATAGTTGCCCACCACCACACCCAGCTAATTTTTGTATTTTAGTAGAGATGGGGTTTCATCATGTTAGATAGGCTGGTCTCGAACTCCTGACCTCAGGGGACCCACCTGCCTTGGTCTCCCAAAGTGCTGGGATTGCAGGCATTAATCACCAATCCTGGCCTGAAAACAGATTTTTATTGCACTTATGCAAATAACTCTTTTGCCGTAAGTTGAGAATACTCACAAATAATTTCCAAATTCTGGATAAATCAGGTAGAGAGAAACAAATAAGCTCCAAATTTTATTCAGAGGACTATACTAAATTTTTTAAAGCTGTGAGTAGCTCAAAAGAAAAGTTTTAAGACTCTGAAAAGCAAAACAAAGGATCAGCAAAGATTTTAAGCAAAAAATTACAAAGATTAGTTCAGTCCATGCAGTTAATTTCTGTTCTGCTTGATATTCATGAACATTTTACCTCTCCATGAGTCCTGAACATTTTTTCTCTATTCCATGTTACAATCTCTGAAGTTATCAGAAACCTGCATTCATGAGCACCTGTTAAAGTTTTATAGCTGATTATAAAATCATCTTCTAAAGAGGACCAAAACAAGGCAACAATTGTCCATGGATGAAAAAAGGTTTTAGGGCACCCATAGTCAAAGACACAATTGACAAAGAAATGTATTACCTCTGTGGTACACAATAACTTTAACATAACAATTATGCTTATTACTGATAATGTACACTAAGTCATATCAAAATAACAGGAGTTTTCCATAATTTTGGAACACATATCAATAACATATTTTACAAATACAGCCCAAAGAAAATCAAGCACCATTTAATATTTGACAATTCCTCTGGTATAATTTTTATACCAAATAAGCCAAATTTTGTCATTTTTGGACTTTAGGGAAATTAATATCTTAAAGGATTAATTAGGTCAGAAAAAGACACAATTAGTAGTTTGATTTTGGAAAGCTTGTCAAATGTAAAAGGTTTAAAACACTTGATACTACAAAGTAGAATTACAGGTTATTGTGAAGTCATTCATGTAACCAAAGTGATAACTCAAGCATTTCAAAAAAGTGAAAACCTTCCTTCTTTGAGAGAGGAGACTTAATTTTCCAAATAAGAAGTCCTAATAAAATTGGGAAGCCAAGGCAGGCGGATCATGAGGTCAGGAGGTCGAGACCATCCTGACTAACACGGTGAAACCTGTCTCTACTAAAAACGTAAAAAATTAGCCGGCGTGGTGGCGGGCATCTGTAGTCCCAGCTACTCGGGAGTCTGAGGCAGGAGAATGGCGTGAACCTGGAAGGCAGAGATTGCAGTGAGCTGAGATCATGCCACTGCACTCCAGCCTGGGTGACAGAGTGAGACTCTTTCTCAAAAAAAAAAAAAAAAAAAAAAAAAAAAAGTCCTAATAAAAAGAGCATGAAGCCAATTAAATTTGCTTTTTCAAAATTTTGTAACAATCTATAAAATTTAATCTTGATAATAAGATATAACTTTTTAAGCCTTTTATAAGCTTTATAAACTTTATTAAGGAGTTGGTTAGTTCTTCAAGAAAACCTTGCTAATCTGACACAGGGGTCCATATGCTGGTCTTGCATCAATGTGCCTTTGACATTAATAATTAATTTATAGAGAAATTTAACTTATTTTATCTTTCAAAATCGGCCCTTACAATCTTATGCACCCACCTCTTCTGTGACAGTTCCTGGGCCTTGAAAAGTTGAAATGGCTTTAATTTCTGGCTCTGTGTCTCAGGAATGCAGTTTATTTTGATTGACATCTTCTATAGGGCCTGAAGATGAGACTTTAATTGCTGTCAGTGTTTAAGATTTAGCAGGACTTGGTGTCCTTTTTAGATCCAGGAGTCAAAGCTCTGTAACTCAATGTCGCAAGAAATTTAAAAGCACATACAGGAAGACACATGGATGTAATAACCTTAATTAAAAAAATTATCTCAGTTTTTTTCTAAGCAAACTAAAATTTAATAATAATATGACAGCTTGATCATATTAAAGATTTATTTTTTTTCCAAAATAAATCCTCTTATTGTGACTTACACCAACGGTTCATAACATGCTTGGGACTTTCTGGTTTTTCCTGAGTATCCCTCCTTCTTAAACAACCAGTCGTTTTATCTAAGACTAAATCTGCCATACAAGATGCTTTCTCATATAAAATTGTTTCTCTTTAAGCTTTCTTACCACACACAAAACCTCTTTATTTTTATAATTTTCCTTACATCTCTTTTTTATTTCCCGGTTCTTTTTACCTTGTTTTATATATAATCTTTAAATAAGCTTTGAATTAGACAATACTAGTTCACTTTTTTTTTTTTTTAAAGAAAAAGGACACACTTTTATTTTTCTTGCAAGAATGTTATCCTACAATATAGATTGGAAAATATCCAAATAATGAAATATCTATTTAATTTAATACAACTTTAGATTATAAATTATGACATTTGTCTACAAGTATTTATCTTATTACATTTACCTAATTATTTTAATGGTTTACCTAGATTATTTATGAAAACTGTGATAGTTATGATTTAAAGTTATAGATTACCATTGCAAAAATATAACAGAGGCAGTGAAAGTGATATGACCTAATGGACTCCATCTTGCTTCTAGCTTCCAAGTTGTCCTTGTTCATTTCTGGACTTTGAGAGGAACTTGGTTTATGGTTTAGCTTTGAAACAAAAGCAATAACAGTCCTTTCCCAAAACAAACCTCCTTACTGCCTGTGAACTAGACTCGCTAAAGCCACAAGATTAGAAGTTATGGTAATCTTACTAAATTTAAGAAATAGCTGTTTTCATTAAACCAATATCAATATCTTATTTATTAAAAATTACACAAGCAAAGATCACTCTGTTTCGGACAGGGTTTGTAGTTTTGTAACCTCTGTGCCAAATTTTGATACCTTATACTATTTGGCAGGGATAAGTACGAAATTACCTGATTAATAAATGCAAAAAAAGTATGCTGGCAATTCCTCAGACATTTCTGATATTACTTTACTAATAATTTTTAAAGCTAGCTTATTTATTAAAGATTTTACTTAAGTTACATAAACTTGAAAAAGCATTTGACTAGTTTTTTCTTTTTTCCTGATAACATATTTGATTTAAATGCTTTCATTTTTCTTTAGGCCAATTAATTAGATCCCTTTATATATTTTCAGTAGTGAGACATTGTATACACAATACATAAATACATAGAGGTACTGGGCATGTCAATGGAAGTACATTTTATAGATTCATAAAGACCATTTATTTTTCCTATCTGAGACTTTTAGATCCTTGATAACCTGTTTTACAACCCTAGGCAGTTGGTAGCTAAATAGCCTTAAATTTGCGTATTAAAGGAAACAACTCAGGTGAAAATTATATAGCAAAATTTACATCATAAGGTACAGAGAGAACAAGTTTGGTGGTGCTAGAGGAAGATGCCTTTACAGTGCACTTAAAAAAACTTTTTTTAAACAAAGACATTTCTGATTGTCTAAATTACATTATTCCTTAAAAACCCAAGTGTAGCCTCTGTTGTAATAACTATGTTAGCCAATAAATCAGGTGAAAACAGAATTCAGTCAACCAATAAGAAAAAAAAAAGCTTTTGCTCAAAAAAAGCAAGATCTTAGAAGAGGAAAACAAATACTCAAACAAAACCAAAACCATGAAGGCCTTTTAAATACAAATATGCACACATGCACACATACACATGCACATCTTGTATGTTATCCTTTTAGTTAAGCTGACTTTTAACCATTAAACTTTTTAAAAACATCTTTTTAAATCTCATTACCATATATCAGCTAGGACAAAATGCTGCTATTTCAGCAGTACTGCCATTGCTCTTTCAGTTTGGTTTGACTGCAAAAACGTGGCCTCGTTATGTAAGTAAAGCCCCTTTAGTAGTCAAAATAAAAAATCTTTTCTCTTTTTCTTTTTCCCTTTTGCTGACCATTTTTCTCCCACTTCAAAGGCTTTGTTCCCCAAGGAACTCTTCGGATTTAACCAAACTGGGACGTGTGTCGGACCCAAAATGTGCTGCTCGCAGACCTAGCTCTTCAGGGTCATGATCCCCTGAACCTGTTTGGTTCACCCATGTCTCAGCTACCTGGCACAGTGTGTCAGGGCCTCAAGGTGCAGAGGGGTCAGCTCCTCATATGTACCTGCCATCTGAGATTAAACACCAAGTGTGTTCTTCTGCAGGGGAACCTATTTAGAGCCACGGCTTGTCTGAGGGAGTGTTTCTCCCAGACACCCTCACATGGTTATCAGTCTCTGAGGGGAGCAAGGTGCTCTTATTTCTTTGGAGTAGAAGATTTCCACATTAATGAGCTAGAAGGTTTAGAGTTAGCCAGATCTGATAAGGGAAAGCAATGAAACACACACACACACAAACCCAATAAGACCAGAAACAAACAACAAAACAGTTTAGGAAAACTAATAATGATCACACAAATTACATGATTTCTGAGTGCTCTAAGTGTAAACAGAAATTAATACCAGCTGCTTGTTAATGCTAACTTTAGTTGCTTAAAAAGAATTTGCAAGACAGAATCCCAAACCAGTTACTTACCTTGTGATGGGTCTCAGGCTATAGACTGGTCTCTCCCATCCTAGAAACAGGGAAAAATAAAACTCCTCTTCCATGTTGGTAGTGAGCTCAAACTCCATAAAGGAGTTAACCTGACTTCCATCGTCATGAAAGTAGGAAGACATGCCTTCCTTGTTGGAAGCAAGTAGGTCTCCAAAAAAAGAGGAGTTATACAGCAAAATAAACTTTAGATCTCGGCCAAATTTTGAGAGATCAGGGATTCACTGGAGGAGGTGCTCAAAGACCTCTGCAAATTGTTCTATTGGTTTGAGCCATAGAGTTAGCTGATGCGGGTACCAAGCACTCATAGGAGAGTCACGGGTCAGTGGCATCTTCACGCAGAATCCCCCTGTGGTTACCAAAATGTGAACCCCCAAAATCTGAGACAGGTCTCAGTTAATTTAGCAAGTTTCTTTTGCCAAGGTCAAGGATGCACGCCTTTGACACAGCCTCAGGAAGTCCTGATGACACGTGCTACAGCGGTCGGGGAACAGCTTAGTTGTATATAACTAAGGGAGTTGTATATAACTTAGGGAGACAGGAGACATCAGTCAAAATATGTAAGAAGTACATTGGTTCAGTCTGGGAAGGCGGGACAACTTGAAGCAAAGGCAAGAAGACTGGAAGCCAGAAGAGGGCTTCCAGGTCACAGATAGGTGAGAGACAATGAACTGTTGCCTCCTTTTGACTTTCTGATTAGCCTTTCCAAAGGAGGCAATCAGATATGCATCTATCTCAGTAAGCATAGGAATAACTTTGAATAGAATGGGAGGCAGGTTTGCCCTGAGCAGTTCTCAGCTTGAAAGGGCCCAAGATATTTTCCTTTCACAATCTGTATGTGACTCATCACAAGCAGTAATTTGCAGTCAGGGTTACAGGACTATGAAAGTCAGAGTTGCCATCTGCACCCTTCTTGCATGGATTTCTTTCCATGTGGTGAGAAAGAACTCTTGCCACCTCTGGGATAACAGTCCTATAGCACTGGGATCTGGGGGGAAAAATAAATAACTTCATAGTTCACTTTGGAAAAAAATCTCAGGAAAAATATTTGATGGTCATATCTGAGGGCATATGCAAACAAGATTCAGATTTTTAAAAAATTTATTATGTCTCATTCTCTAAGTTTTTAGTCAAAATCTAAACAACTGAAATATTTGACTAGAAATATTTATCTAGAAAAATGTAGGTGCAAAATGAGCAAGTTTGTGATTTCTGGAACTAGCTAAGCATAGCAGTAATGAGAAAAAGAATCACAAAGGAAAATACGGATAACGTTTCTAAACCTTTAAAATTAACAATAAAAGACCAAAAACAAAATTAAATGCAATTGCAAACATAGGAATATAGAGAAAAGGATAAAGAATGTTCTCACGCATTAAGAAGAAAAACATGAATTATCCAAAATAATATACATAAAGTCTTTTTTAAAAAAACAACAAAAAAGGGAAATACAAAGAACCTAGAACCATATGGGAAAATGTGGAGAAATAATCAGCATCATAAACATAAAAAGAGTTTTCTGTTGTAATCAAGGCAATTTAGGATTGGCATAAGAACAGAGCAGCGAACAGAATACAGAGCAACAAACAGAATAAAGTCCATAAATAGACCCACACATACATGATCTTAACCTTAAATTTTCACTTCTCTGGATTAGGCCAAGAAGTTTTAGATAGCCCACAGAAGGCCTGGGCTGTGAAAAATATATATAAGTTTGCACTTGATCAAAATATTATATTATTAATTCCATTATTTGATGTCTGTTTCTCCTGTTTTCTCCAGCAAGAATCCTCATCAAATATATGTTGACAACTTGTATACACCTTAACTTTGTCTCTCAATTTCTCCACGCCCCCTTTCCTTTCTTGTGTAATTTATTTGCCTATGACACTTTCTTATATACCTAAGTATATTTCTGAGAATATTAAATACATGTATCTTAATGTCAATTTCTGTTTTTAATAATTTTTTTGTGTGTAAATGCTTACATGTGATGGTTTTTATTTGTCTTTTATTCTGCTGTTTTCTTCAAACATTTGTTGGCTATTCCTTGGTTTTTACCATCTGTGGCAGAATTGATTCTGCTCTTCTCCATGGGGCCAGACTAGCAGAATGCCTGCAGGTCCTTGGTGGCTTCCCTTGTGTTACAAGCAGGTTTGTGCCTTAACCTTAAATTAGCATTTGCCAGGAACTCAGCCAAGCCGGAAGAGAGAGCTGAACTTCCAGATCTTGGAGTAGCTCATGAAAGCAAAAACACAGGTCTTATTTTAGGGAATGTCAACAAATTACCTTGTCCATTAAGATTATTTCTCATTTGTTCTTTTATGTTTTATAAAAGCTATGTTTTCATTAACTTATTTTGAACACTTTTAACATTTCTGTTGACTTGGTGCATTTGAATGTGTGTAAACACATATCTCAAAGTTCATAGACTTTGTCCATGTACACTGCTTACTATAGTTATATATGGTGAGTGGGAAGAATAAGATGATGTTTCCTGATTGCTAGTTCAGACACTTTAACATTATTTGAATTGTTTTCAAGTTTGATGTTAATATTGTAATTTTTTTAAAAGTCTAAGAACCATCAACAAGGTAAAATTCTGCTGAAAAGTAAAATAAGATTATGATTTTTCTTATACACTTTTTATTTAGCAAAAGAAACTAGGCCATTAGTAACCTTGAAACAGTAGTTTTATTGATCAAGTTTGGTAACATCAGAGAAAACTTTTTAAAAAATTGTTAGGGAGTTAAGTCTGATTTATTAATTCAAACTATTTTAACATTGATTAAAACAATTTTTAAGAAAAGATAGAATCCCAAACAAGCAAAATTTTAAGGCACTTAATAAAGAGACATGGTTGCCTCACATATCTTATGCTTCTCTTTAGAGAGTACATACTAATATATAAAGAACATTTCTGACAAGAAATTATATGTTAAACATTGACCACATTTAATATTCAATTATTAAATTTAACATTAAAATTATCACATATAAAAGTATTTTATGAAACTTTAAGTGTGTATATACATTCTTTTTGATATATGTATATTTTAATTTCAACTTTTATCTAAAAGATATGGGAGTACATGTATAGGTTTGTTACATGGGAATATGGTGTAATGCTGTGTAATGCTGAGTTTTGGGGTATGGCCCCGATATGGTTTGGCTCTGTGTTCCCAACCAAATCTCATCTCAAATTCCCACATGGAGGGAAGGGCCTCGTGGGAGGTGACTGGATAATGGGGGTGGATTCCCCCATGCGTTCTTGTGATAGTGATGAGTTCTCATGAGTTATGATGGTTTAAAGGTGTGTGGTTTCCTTCGCTTTCAATCTCGCTCTCTCCTGCCACCTTGTGAAGAAGGTGCTTGCTTCCCCTTCACCTTCCACCATGATTCTAAGTTTCCTGAGGCCTCCCCAGCAATGTGGAACTGTAAGTCAATTAGACCTTTATAAATTATCCAGTGTCAGGTAGTTCTTTATAACAGTGTGAAAATGGACTTATACTGATCCCATCACTCAGATAGTGAGCATAGTATCAGATAGGTGGTTTTCCAACCCATGACCCACTCCTGCTCTCTCTGTCGAGTATTCTGCAGTGTCTATTATTCTCATATTAATGTCCATGTATGCTCAACGTTTAGTTCCCACTTATAAGTGAGAACATGTAGTATCTGATTTTTATATTCTTAAGTTAATTCACTTAGGATTATGGCCACAACTATATCCATGTTGCTGCAAAGGGCATGATTTCATTTTTGTTATGGCTGTATAGTATTCCATAGTGTCTATGTACCCCATTTTCTTTATCCAATCTATGTTGATGGGAGCATAGGTTGATTTCATGTCTTAGCTATTGTGAATGGTGCAACAATAAACATATGAGTATATGTGCCTTTTTGATAGAATGATTTATTTTCCTTTGGATACATACCCAGTAGTGAAATTGCTGGGTCAAATGGTAGGTGTCTTTAAATTCTTTGTAAAATCTCCAGACTGTTTTCTACAGTGACTGGACTAGTTTACATTCTCATCAACAGTATATAATATTTCCTTTTCCCTGAAGCCTCACCAGCATCCGTTATTCCTTGACTTTTTAGTAATAGCCATTTTGACTGATGTGAGGTGGTATGTCATTGTATTAATTTGCATTTCTGTGATGATTAGTAATGATGAGCATTTTTTCATATGTTCAGTGGCCACTTGTAAACCTTCTTTTGAGAAGTATCTGTTCATGTGATTTGCACATTTTTAATAGGCTAAATGTTTTTTGCTTGTTGATTTGTTTAATTCTCTATAGATGCTTGTATTAGGCCGTTCACACACTGCTGTAAAGAACTACCTGAGACTGGGTAATTTAGAAAGAAAAAAGTTTTAATTAAATCACAGTTCTGCATTGCTGGAGAGGCTTCAGGAAACTTACAATCATGGCAGAAATAGAAGGGGAAGTAAGTCCCTTCTTCACAAAGTGGCAGGAGAGAGAGAGAGAGAGAGAGAGAGAGAGAGAGAGCAATGAAAGCCACACACTTATTTTTTTTGGATGGAGTCTTGCTCGGTCACCCAGGCTGAAGTGCAATGGTGCGATCTCGGCTCACTGCAACCTCTGCCTCCTGGGTTCAATTGATTCTCCCACCTTAGCCTTCTGGGTAGCTAGGATTACAGACACTTGCTAACATGACTGGCTAATTTTTGTAAAGATGGGGGTTTCACCATGTTGGCCAGGCTGGTCTTGAACTCCTGACCTCAGGTGATCTGCCTGCCTCGGCCTCCCAAAGTGCTGGGATTACAGACGCGGTGTAAGCCACCACACTGTCAGCCACACACTTCTAAACCATGATATCTCATGAGAACTCACTATTATAAGACAACAGTCAGTGAGGAGCTGCCCCTGGGATCCAGTCACTTCCCACGAAGTCCTTCCTTTGAAATATGGGGATTACAAGATATGGGTGGGGACACAGAGCTAAACTATATCAATACTGGATAGTAGCCTTTCATTGAAAGAATGATTTGTGAATAACTTCTCCTATTCTGCAGGTTGTTTGCTCTGCTACAAGTTTCTTTTGCTGTACAGAAGCGCTTTTGGTTTAAGTCCCATGTGTCTACTTTTGGTTTTGTTACAATTGCTTTTCAAGACTTAGCCATAAATTCTCTACTAAGGCCACTGTTGAGAAGAGTATTTCCTAGGTTATCTTCTAGGATTTTTGTAGTGGGAAGTCTTACATTTAAATAGTTGATTCGTTTTGAGTTAATTTTTGTATATGGTGAAAAGTAGGGGTCCAGTTATACTCTTTGACGTATGGCTAGCCAGATATTCTAGCACCATATATTGAATAGAGAGTCCTTTCCCCATTGCTTGTTTCTGTCAGACTTGTCAAGGGTTGCGGGTGTGTGACTTTATTTCTGGGTTCTTTCTTCTGCTGCATTGGTTTATACATCTGCTTTTGTATGGTGCCCTGCTATTTTGATCACTCTACCCTTATAGTGTAATTTGAAGTCAGGTTGTGTGATGCGTCCAGCTTTGTTCTTTTTACTTAGGATTCCTCTAGCTATTTGGGCTCTTTTTTGGTTCTATATGAATGTTATAATAGTATTTCTAATTATCTGAAGAGTAACATTGGTAGTTTGATAGGAATAGTATTGAATCTGTAAATTGTTTCAGTCAGTATGGCCATTTTAACTATAGTGATTTTTCCAATCCATGAACATGAAATGCTTTTCTATTGATTTGGGTTATCTTTCATTTATTTCAGTAGTGTTTTGTGTTCTTCTTGTAGAGATCTTTCACCTCCTTGGTTAGCTGTATTCCTAAATATTTCATTTTCCTTTTGACAATTGTAAATGGGAATATGTTCTTGATTTGATGCTCAGCCTAAACATTATTGGTGTACAGAAATTCTACTAATTTTTGTACATTGATTTTGTATCCTGAAATTATATTAAAGTCATTTATCAGTCCTAGGTATCGTTTGGCAGAGTCTTCAGGATTTTTTAGGTATAGAATCATATCATCAGCAAAGGGAGATAGTTTGACTTCTTCTTTTCCTATTTGGATTCCCTTTATTTCTTTCTCTTTCCTGATGCTTGAACTAGGACTTCCAGGACTAGATTGAACAGGAGTGCTGACAGTGGGCATCCTTGTTTTACTCCAGTTCTCAAGGAAAAGTGTTAGAGCTTTTGCCAGTTGAGTAAGATATTGTCCATGTGTTTGTCATAGATGGATCTTATTATTTTGTGGTATGTTCCTTTGATGCTGAGTCTATTGAGGGTTTTCACCATGAAGGGATTTATCGAAGGCTTTCTCTATGTCTATTGAGATGATTATGTGGTTTTTGTTTTTAATTCTGTTTATGTGGTGAAGCACATTTATTGATTTGCATATGTTGAAACAGCCCTGTATCCCAGGAATAAAGCCTTCCTAATTGTGATGTATTAACTTTTTTATGTGCTGCTGGATTTGGTTTGCTAGTATTTTTTTTTTTTTTTTTGAAGATTTTTCTGTCTACGTTCATGAGGAATATTGGGCTGAAGGTTTCTTTTTTCAAATCCAGGTTTGCATATCTGGCTGATATTGGCTTCAAAGAATGAGTTAGGAAGAAGCCCTTCCTCCTTGATTTTTTGGAATAGTTTTGTGCAGGGTCGCTTTCAGTGTAGTAGAGTTCAGCTGGGAAACCAACTGGTCCAGAGCCTTTTTTGGTTGGTAGGTTTTTCATTACTGATTTCATTTCAGAAGTTGACGTTGGTCTATTCAGGGTAACAGTCCCTTCCTGATTCAATCTTGGAAAACTGTGTGCTTACAGGAAAGTATCCATTTCCTCTAGATTTTCTAATTTGTGTGCTTACAGTTATTCATAATAGTTTCTGAGAATATTTTGTATTTCTGTGGGATCAGTTGTGATATTGATAAAAAACAGCTTTTTCATTTCCAGTTGTGCTTTCCTGGGTCTTCTCTTCCTTTTTCTTTGTTAAACTAGTGGCCTATCAATCTTACTTGTTTTTTTGAAAACCAAGTCTTGGTTTTATCGATCTTTTGTATGGATTTTTACACATCAATTTCATTAAGTTCTTCTCCAATTTCAGTGATTTATTAGTCTTTTGTTAGCTTTGGGATTTTTCTCCCCTCTAGTTCCTTCCCCTTAGTTGCCCTAGTTTCTTCCTTTCCAAAGTTAGATTGTTAATTTGAGATTTTTCTAACTTCTTGATGAAGACATTTAGGGCTACAAACTTTCCTCTTAACACTGCCTTGGCTGTATCCAGAGATTTTGGTAAGTTTTGTCCCTATTTTCATTAATTTTAAATAATTTTTTTTATTTCTGCCTTAATTTTGATGGTGGCCCAGGAGTTATTCGGGAGTAAGTTATTTAATTTCATGTATTTGTATAGTTTGGGGAGATGTTGATATTGATTTCTGCTATTATTGTACTGTGATTCAAGAATGTGCTTGGTATGATTTCAATCATTCTGAATTTATTGAGACATTTTTATGATCAAGCATGTGGTTGATCTTAGAATATATTCTGTGTGCAGATGAGAAAAATGTATATTTTTTGGTTGCTGGGTGGAGTGTTCTGTAGCTGTCTGAGGTCCAGTTAGTCAAGTGTCAAGTTTAAATCCAGAGTTTCTTTGTTAACTTTCTGCCCTGATGATTTAACACTGTTAGTAGGATGTTCAAGCCTCTCACTGTTATTTTGTGGTTGTCTAAGTTTTTTCATTGAACAAAAAGAACTTGTTTTATGAATCTGTGTGCTCCAGTGCTGGGTGCATATATATTTAGAATAGTTAAGGCTTCTTGTTGTTTTTTATCCTTTATCATTATGTAATGCCTTTTACTCTCCTTCTTAATTATTGATTTAAAGTCTGTTTTATTTGATATAAGTATAGTGACTCCTGCTCTTTCTTCCTTTCAGTTTACATGGTAGAATTTTCTCCATTCTTTTACTTTGAGCCTGTGGGTGTTATTATATGTGAGATGGGTTTCTTAAAGAAATCGGACATTTGGGGCTTGTCTTTTTATCAGGCTTTCTACTCTGTGTCTTTTAAGTGTGCCTTAATCCCATTTATATTCAAGGTTACTATTGATATGAGTGATTTTCATTTTGTCATCATTTTTTTTAGCTGACTGTTATGTAGACTTAATAATGCAGTTGCTTTAGAGTACTTGTGGACTATGTGCTGAGGTGTGTTTTTGTGGTAGCAGGCTCTTTCAATTCTATGTTTGGCACTACCTCAATATGTCCCCCTCACCAGGGACCTGAGGACCTTAGGACCCCCTCACCAGGTCCACTTCTGGGGATCTCTTATAAGTCTGGTCTAGTTTAAACATATTCCCTCAGAATTTGCTTTCTGAGTAGGATTTTATTTCGTCTTCACTTAAGAAGCTTAGTTTGGCAGCATATGAAATTCTTGGTTGGAATTTTTTCTCTTTAAGTTGCTAAAAATAGGCCCCCAATTCTTCTGGCTTATAAGGTTTCTGCTGAAAGTTCTGCTGTAAGCCTGATGGATTCCCTTTGTAAGTTACCTGCCCCATCTTTCTGGCTGCCTTTAAGATTTTTTTCTTTTGTGTTGACTTTAGTGAATCTGATGACCAAGTGCCTTGGGCATGGTTGTCTTGTATAGTATCTGGCTAGGGTCCTCTATATTTCTTGGATTTGCAGGTCAACCTCTCTAGTGAAATTAGGGCAATTTTCACGGACTATGTCCTCAAATATATTTTCCAAGTTGTTTATTATTTCTCTCTCTCAAGAATGCCAATGAGTCATAGATTTGGTCTGTTTGCATAATTGCGTATTTCTCAGAGGTTTTGTTCATTTTTCTTGATTTTTTTCTCTTTATTTTTGTCTGACTGAGTTGACTCAATTACTTGTCTTCAAGCTCTGAGATTTTTTTTTCTCTCCTTGGTCTATTCTGCTCTTAATACTTCTGATTGTATTTTGAAATTCTCATAGTGACTTTTTCAGCTCAAGAAGCTCAATTTGGGTCTTTCTTAAAATGGCTTCTTAGTCTTTCAACTCTTGAATCATTTTACTGAATTGCTTTGCTTCCTTGGATTGAGTTTCAGCTTTCTCCTGGTCTTGATAAGCTTCCTCACCATCCAGATTCTGAATTCCATGTCTGTCATTTCAGACATTTCAGATTGATTAACCATTGCTGGGAACCTAGTGGGCCTATTTGAGGCAAGGGGATACTCTGGCTTTTTGAACTACCAGAGTTCTTATGCTGATATTTTCCCATCTGGGAAGGCTGGTGTTCCTTTAACTGTGATGGAAATCTAGTATAGTCAGTTGGCTTCAGAGGGCTAAGGCTCTGTTCAGGGTCTTTGTTGAATTCTTGCCCTTGGTTTATCAGCAGGGAGAATTAGTAGAGTGACTTTTTCGTTTTGGAGTTTGGGCTCTGATTGGTAGATAGTGCTTGAGGGCAATGGATGGTAGACAGGCTCTTATTTAGCAGCATGGCTCCTTTGTGGATCCTTGGATTTGCAGCTATGCAAAGCGGTAGAGAGGTGACCTCCTCACCAGGTCCACTCCTGGGAGTTGGGGGCTCCACCTCTGATCACTGGCACTTGGCCAGCAATTCCATTTATTTATTTATTTTTAATTTGATGTTTCGGACTCAGGGCTCCCTTGAACAGAGGTCCAGTAGGGAAATAGACCACATCCTTAATGGACCTGACCTGTGCAGGGAGGCACATCTAGGTTCTAGGTCAACCTGTGAACCTGTGCAATTCAATTTCTCAGTTTTCTGATAGTGTGGGCTCCTCCCCAACTTGAGTGCAGGGCACAGATCCTGGCTAGATAATCCTGAGCCATGGGCCATGGCCCTGGTGTACCAGGACCTGTTTGCAGCTCCCTCCTCCAGACCCTTGGGACTGGGTCCCAGGTGTGCTATAGGATCTGAAGGGCTCTCAGGCTTCCGGAATGCACTTAGGTGGCACAAAGCACCCAGGCTGGGAGTGGAGCTATGCTGTGGAAAGGCTTCTGCAGGGTGGCCAGGTCAGAGCCCTGGGAGGGGCTGACAGGCAGGTGTCCTGTGGGACAGATGTGCCTCATTCCCACAGGGAAGGTGGCCCTGCTTTCTCCCCAGTGGTTAGCTAGGGGAGCCTGTCAAAGGGAGACAGGCAGCCCTTGGTGAGTTAGGCTCCACCAAAGCTGTCCCTAACACAAGGATTCCTGGTGCCATGCCTGCTGCAGCTCTAATCTCTGAAGACATCCACCTACCAACTCAAATGTCCATGGCAGGTGTGAGGTCCCCAGGCTCCAAGACCCTTCACTCACCCCTTCCTCAGACACTGTTTGAGGCCAGGAATCAGCCCTAGCATTCGGTTACCCCACACAGAGTTTCCAGCTTCCTCCCTCTTCAGCCTCACTGTCCGCATCTTCTTTACATCCACAGTCGGTATCTTCCTTACAAAGATCTGTTCAAATTATGTTGATTTAGTCAAAATCTCAGCCTGTTTCCATGGGAGCAGCACTTCCCACCTGCATTGAATTGGCCATCTTAAGACCCCAGTTGATGTATAATTTTTAAATATTTAATAGAAACTTTAAAATATTTGAAAAATTTATCTTACATTATCACACTGCTCATCCTGAATTGTCAGCTTCCATGAGTTTAATCATTAACTTAACTGTCTGAACTATGTATTCTTCAAATTAAAACAAATGACATAATTATTTGGAATAATTTTTCTAAAGGTGGACAACAAGATATTTCTGTAGTATTATTCAATTACTAATATTTGGGCAGCACTTAGCAAGTTAGATAACTGACTTGATAGTTTGTAAGGTTAATCTCATTGACACTTCTTTTAGTCCAGATATTATTTTCTCCCATAAACAACCATTGTTTATAAAATCACTGTCAAGGAAAGATTAAAATAGTTTGATTTAATGAACTAAAAGAAGTGGAATGTTTATTTATTAAGTGAAAGAATTCAGAGATCTGAGCTCAATACAAGATGAGCTCAATACAAGATGAGTATACATCTTAAATGAAATAAAGGGAATAATAAGAAAGAAATAAGTCAAATGAATATCTCAACATTTTTCATCAAGGAAAATATCGGAAAAAGTATTTGCCTATATTTTCATAAAGGCAAAATGTAGATATCTAATTGAAGTGAAGATGTAAAGAAGGACAGGCAACACAGCTTTATTAACCTACAGCTGCTTTTTATTGACTGTCCGACATCCTTGATGAAGATTCGATTTTATCACCCACCGTCTCCTCAGGATCCACCCGGGGGGTGGTAGGTTTTGACAGTTGACAAACACAGCTGAACTTTATCTATTATTAACAGTCGGTTTTCTATATGAATTTCTGTGAATAAAGTTTTCTATTACTAAATTTTTAATAGTAAAATTGAGAATGTTTTTTTCTATTGCCATTTTTTCTTTTATTTTTATACAATTACATTCTTTTACAGCATCTTTTAATGTTGTCAACCTATAGAAAATAGTCAGAATTTTGTTGTATTTCCTTATCAGTTCCACAACACCACTTTTTTTAATCACTTGCATATATATATATATCATTTACCATCTTCCATTGATCCGTTTATTGATCTGTATACTGGTATCACAACATTTTGATACTTTTAACTTCAAAATATGCCTTCATATCTGATAAGGCAATTAAAAACTAACCCTGTGTCAGTTAAAACACAACCAGACAGGAAGAACTGAGATATATATATATAAAGAGGTTTATTTCAAGGAATTGGTTAATGTGATTATGTAGGCTGGCTAGGCAGGTATGAAACATATAAAGCAAGTCTTTAGGAAGAACAGGCTGGCAATCTTGAGTTGTTATTCATGAGGAGAACAACTTCATCAGGAATCCTAGGCTGTGTTCTTAAAGTCTTGCAACTAATTGAACCAGGCCCACTCAGATTATCTATAATTGCTTATTTGTGATAATCTCTCTTATGTAAAGTGAATTGATTATATACTTTCATCTCTTCAGAAAAAAATACCTTTACCTCTTTGAATAGATTAATGTTTGAATAAATGACAGGGGACTGTAGTTTAAACAAGTTGGCATAAGGAAAGGTAATCACAACTCTCATTACTTTTATTTTTCAATACTATTTACTAGCCACTGTCTTACTCCAAATAAATACCAAAGTTGCTGAAATATAATAATATAAAATGTTATAAAATTAATTAGTGTTTATTATTCTTAAAATTGCTGTATCTTTTGCCTAAGAAACGGAAAATAGTCATTATAAAATGCAAGACAGTTTAAGCAAATAGAAATTGAATGACAGTTATCATAGGAAATGCAAGACAGTTTAAGCAAATAGAAATTGAATGACAGTGATTAAAGCAGTTAAAATCATGTTGATACTAAATTAATTCCTAAAGTGTAAATTAGTCTGCCAAATTGCAGGTCACAGAATGTCAATAGAATTGTCTATTCATTAACACTCTTTTGGAAGCCTTCTAATGTATCAACTATCTCTTGAGTACAAAACAGTGTGACAAGATAAAACATTTTATATCTGAAATGTATCATTTACTTAGATATTAAGAATTCCTATCAGGTACTAATCTTTTTTAAAATTAGAAAAAATAGTAGATTATCATCAAACTTTTGGAGAAAAGAAGCACTGCTGACCATTGTATGAATTAATGCAACTGCAAAGATTGTTTTATATATGTGTATATATATATGATGTTTCATATGCATGTGCGTAAAAACATATCATGTATATATATATACACACACACACACATATATAAAACAATACCAAATCATCTCTTGGTATTCATGGGACATTGGTTTCAGGAGCCCTATGGATACCAAAAATCTGTGGATGTTCAAGCGCTTTATAGAAAATGGCATGGTATTTGCATGTATCCTATGCACATCCTCCTGTATACTTTAAATTTTCTCTAGGTTACTTATAATACGTAATGTAATTTAAATGTGATGTAAATAGTTGTTATATTGTATTATTTAGAAAATAATGACAAGAAAACAATCTGTATGTGGTCAGTACGGATGCAACCTTCCCAACCATTCATTTTTTTAAAAAAAATATTTGTGGTCTGTGGTTTGTTGAATCCATGAATGTGGAACCCAAAGAATATGGAAGGATGATTATAGATGTTCAACTGTGTGTGTGTGTGTGTGTGTGTGTGTGCACTGTGTGTAAGTATGTGTGTAAGTATGTGTGTATGTATGTGTAGGTTAATTTTTTATTATATATATAGTTATACACACACATACCATTGTTGATTTATCTTACATTGTAATAATGGGATTTCAAATAATAATGTTAATTTTAATGTGGACATGTCATAAGTGTTTAATTAATGAAATTTAAAATTCTGATATCCAAGGCTCAGAGCTACCTTCGTTAGCTTGTTTTATTTGCTGTCCTAAATTAATGATTATGATTCACATCAAGAATAATCAGTTGGTATCTGCTGGTAATAATGACCCTCAGACATATTTTGTTTTGTTGTGTTGTTTGGCTTAGTCCAGTATTTTAGAATGCAGTGTAATTAAGATCACAATACCAGCATCTTGTTATCATATACACACTACACTTCTCATGTTTTATGATCATTGTATCTCCTCTACCAGCATTTTAAGTTTCTGAACTCTTCTCTAAAAGAAAAGCATAATATTCATTATTAATAAAAATAGTGGGAAAATAACCACTACCTGTGCTTTTACTGTGTAACAAATAATCTTCTACATGATTTCATGTGTTAATTAAAACTCTCTGATTAAGTACTATTATTATGTCTGCTTTCAGATGAGGAAAGGAATGCATAGCGAGTTTGAATAAGCTGCAGAAGGACACACAGTTTGCAAGTGAAGGAGTTCAGATTCAAAGACTGGCAGTCTGCATCCAGAGTTGATCATCTTAAATACCATGCTGAATTGGTTGTTCCCAAAGACTGAACAGCATTTTTCACAATAAGATATTCATTTGTAGGTCAACAAATAGTTTCTAATTCTTTGTAAAATAAAATACAACGAACTGAATAAAATGTAATACATCAGGGTAAATTTTACATAGAAGAGTATGTATTATTTTCTTTCAGCTATGCAATTCCACTTATATGAGGTATCTAGTGTAGTCAAACTCACAGAAACAGAAAGCAAAATAGTGGGCTGGGGGGAGAGGGGCAGGGGAGGGGAATGGGAACGTTTGATTTTGTAGGATGAAAATGTTCTGGAGATTGGTTAAACAACAGAGTATACTTAATACTATTGAACTACACACTTAAAAAGGTTAAGATGCTAATTTTGTGTTATGTATTTTACCAAAGCTAAAAATTAGTAAAATTAGTCAGATAACTAGAAATTCTATTATACTTCTCAAATAAATCATATTCTCTGTAAAAAAAAAAAAAAAAAAAAAAAAAAAAAAAAAAAAAAAAAAAAAAAACAATTAAAAAAATAAAGAAGAAAGTAATTGAGAACAGTTCATTTTTTTTACTTGGAGCTCTCTGGTAGTAGATTTTCATCTCAGGATAAAGTATAATAGTTCTTAACAACGGTCTTAAAGGGCCTGTTCAATGTTCAGGTCTCAGTTTTATGTCACTCTATCTTACCTCATTCTGCTCCAATCACACTGACTTCTATGGTGTTTCCTGATCATTTCAGGTACTTTTCTGGTTCAATGCATTGATACTTGCTCCCCTTTCACCTACCCATACATGAGACCCAAGTTTATTTAAGAACGCAGAAGAGTAGGGAAAAAAAGAACAGCAACAATATCAAATTGGGAATCATAAATTATATATTCTAACAGAAAGCCAACATACAAGTCCTCTGTAAAATGTGAGTCTTTGTATATTGTGTATTTATATTATTCTGGTTGTACCTAGCTGCAAAGCAGATTGGGACAGGCACTTCTTATTCTACGCAACCATGTGCTACACCAAAAGCTGAAAAAATAAATAAATGAAAGAACAGATACTGAGTGATAACTAGCATTCCATACCACTGCCATAGAATATTAAATGTGATGGCTAACATTTTGCCCCAGTATGTCATGCTTACAAAAATTTTATCTTATATGCTTAATTATCATCTACTACATCCAGAGAGTGGTATATCCTATACAAAAACTCATAATGGTGAATGTTTACCTATTTATTAGATTTTTCACACTATACTATCTACTATTTTGGGGGAAATTTTTCCATATTTATTCAGTAAGTTTGTGCATTATCTGTAAACATGGATCCATACTATAACCTTTCAAAAACAATGGCTCTACTATTTGAATGGAACATACATTTAGTTTTTAAAATTACACTTCCTTGTGGAATCTTTGCAAAATATCCTTTAATATTTGCCTTTATGTTTCTAAGCTGAGTTATTGCGCTACTTTCACCTTTTATATTCACTTTTCACTTCAAAACTATAAAACAAAAAGAGTAGAATTTGAATCATTTCTAGACCCCAAATTTCTTTTAATGGTACTATTAATGCCTAGTGGTTAGCAGGCCAGCAACAAAGATTTATTCTCTTCAGAATGATGTACAAGAATCATATTTTTGGTTATGTACTGGCTCAGCAATGACAATTGTGTTACATTCATTCAACTGATAGACCTTATTTAAAATTCTAAAGTAGAAAATAATGGATTGGCCTCAAATACATCCTGAGGGAAATAAGGCTTTTCAAAATGTATTTAGTGAAAGCCACTGTTTCACACAGAGGAAAAAAGAAGATGGAGATATATGGTGTATATACATAAAAAAATTTAGTGGTCTTACATCTTTTTTTCTGTTCCACTGCCTACAGAACCGGAATTTGAAGGCTTACCTATTATAATGCGATTCTTACATTTCTAGCCAGCATATGCTAATTAACTCTTAAATTTAATGCCTCTTAGTACAGTTTTATTGTATGGGATGAGCCTTGCTTCTAAACCCATGAGGCAGCTATATTAAATAGGATTCAGAATTTTACCCTGATAAAAAAATGACATGAAAACTTTATGTTATTATGAAAACCAAGGGAACATTTTAAAAAATTATGCTGTGTTAAATACTTGTTTATAAGATGTCTTCTACAAAATTAGAATATTATCATATCTTAAGCTATGAATGTTAACTATTTCAGACCAAAATCTTAAAAATTTGTTGCTCATGAAAATGTAGCTTAAGAATTTAATCCAGGAAAAAAGCCTCCATTCAGATACACAAAAAGACATACAAATTGCTCTATTGTTTATTCTGTAAAATCATGAAATATACAAGACAAGTCACTTTAGCAAGCAAAAGCGATATTTTATAAAATTAAATAAGCATTGTTTAGAAAAATATCCTATTATGATCCAAAATCTTACCTATTTGTATATGTACACAGTTTCATATGAAACTACTAGTATGACATTTAATTCAGAAATAAACCTACCTACTCAGACAAATACAAAGATACAGATTGACCCTTTTCATCCTGTCTTCTCCTATTCCGAGGCCTTTAAAAATTACGAGATAATTAGAACAAACATTTTGAATACTAATATTATGATATCTAGTATATATGAAGGTATTACTTTATAATGTAAGAAGATGACAATATTACACACAGACACACAGAATATCTTGCTTGTATGTATATAAGGAGAAATGGCAGTATTTAAAAACATTTCCCCCAATATGAAAATAATGAACACCCATGGTGCAGCGGTATAGTGCAGTACTATAAACCTCTGATAAAATGAATGGACTACAGTTAAGTAGGCAAATCTTATGAACCATATATTGAGTGAAAGAAAAGCTTAATCTTTCAAAACAAATAATGTTGCAGGCCTAGAATACACATGGAATTTTTACTACAACTTTAAAGTTGTATTTGTAATTTAAAAAAATCTGGATCAATATTTGAAATGTCTTCATTATATTGTTTTTATATTTTAGATCTAGTTAATCTAGACTGAAAAAGAATCAGATGTCTAAATATTAGTTATTAAGATTTAGTTAATATTATAAAACAATGTTCAGAGAGTTATTAACATTACTCTCTGTAATAAGGATTACATGGAGACCAAAAATTAACAAAGTAAGTAAAAAAGGATAATAGTAAAATGACAGGGCACAAAGTTGGTTGTTGAATTTTTAATTTAAAAATCAGATGAATACGAAATAGTAACTTTTTGTTTAAATTTGCATTCTCTTGATTGCTAATGAGGTTAAATATTTTTTATCTGATTTTTGTTAAGCATCTATTCATATATTTTCTCTATGTTTTCAATGGGGATTTTCTGTCTTTTGCTCTTTGATTTGAGAAGGCTCTTTGAAATCTTCTGTGTGAATGCTTTACCTGTTTTATGGGTTATAGATAAATTCTCCCAATTAGTGGCTCTTTTTTTAACTTTGTGATGTTCTTGGTTGTGATCCTTTTGGTTTTCTCGTTGTTGGTATATTGATACATGTGCATATCTTTGCCACAATATTAACATTGTTTTAACCATAATAGTTTGACAGAAAGTGTTGATGTCTATTAAAGAAAATACTTCCACCTCTTTTTCCCTGAATATTTTTTGCTGCTTTCGATTAATCTTCTATTGACCTTAAATTTTAAGATCATTTTTTGAAATCTCATTAAAAAAGTGATATTTTGAATGGAATTGCATGAATTTATAAATTAATTTGGAAAATACTTGACATCTCCATGATAATAAATCTTTCCTTCCAGGTACATGGTGTAATTTTCAATATTAAATTTCAATTTTATATATTTTAATAATAATTTTAAGTTTTCCCACAAATGGCTTATCTCCGGTTTAATAGTTTCCTGGGGCGCTTAAGAGTATTTTTTTTAATTGTGATTGGAAATTTTTATTATGAAAATTGATTAGCAGTGATGCACAGGAATGTAATTGGTTTTGTATGTTGACCTTGAATCTAGTGAAGTTGGTGAACTCTTTCATAATGGCCAATATCTATTTATAAACATTGTAAGTATACAACATTTCATTAGTAGAGGTAATTATGTTTATTCTTTCCAAGTTGATGTCACTTTATTCTTTTTCTTATTGTATTTTATGCCATCTCTAATGAAATGTTGAATAAAAGTAGAACTAAGCAAGAGTTTTGTTTATGTGTTTTTCTGTTCCTGGTTTAATGGGAATTGTTATGAATTCCACATTATGAATCATGTTTGCTGCTGATTTTTGAAAGTTATCTTTAACAGAGTAAGAACGCTACCTTCATGTCCTGGTTTAAGTGTGTTTTTTTCTTTTCCTTTCCTCTTTTTACTTAGAAGAGAAGGAGGAATAATATTTTTTTAATCATCCTATACTATTAAATGACTGTTTCAGTAGCTATAGAAATTAACATAAAAAGTTGTTCAACATCATTAGTCACTAGGGAAATGCAAATTAAAATCACAACGGCATGTAACTGCACACCTATAAAATAGGTATAAAAAAAAATGAACCTGTAATCCCAGCACTTTGGGAGGCTGAAGTGGGTGGATCACGAGGTCAGGAGATCAAGACCATCATGCCTAACACAGTGAAACCCCATCTCTACTAAAAAATACAAAAAAATTAGCTGGGCGTGGTGGCAGGTTCCTGTAGTCCCAGCTACTCGGGAGTCTGAGGCAGGAGAATGGCGTGAACCCATGAGGTGGAACTTGCAGTGAGCAGAGACAGCCCTACTGCACTCCAGCCTGGGCAACAAAGCAAGACGCTACCTCAAAAAAAAAAAAAAAAAAAAAAAAAAAAGACAATAAGAAGTGTTGACAAAGAGGTGGAGCAATTGGAACCACTGTCCTTTGTGATGTGCTAAATATATACTTACAACACTGGTACTTCTAGGATTTAACTTAGAGAAGTGAAAATAGGTTCACACAAATAGCTGTATAGCAGCTTTATTCATAATCCCCCTAAACTGGTGAGATTCAAAACATCTTTTAACTAGTGAATGGATGAGCAACATATGATACATTCATACAATGAAACACTACCCTGCAATTACAACTGGTAAGCTAATAACGTAGGCAAAACATGAATGAATCTCAAATGCATGTTACTAAGTAAAAGAAAGAGACTATATAGTGACAGAGCCCATTTATATGCCATTCTAGAAAGAAACATCACTATAGAAATGAAGAACAAATTAGTGGTATTGGAAGTTAAGATCAGTTTGTCTAAAAAAGACAAAGTCAAGAAGATTGTTTGGGTAGAACTGTTGTATTTATGATTGTGGTACTAGATGAACAATTCTATGCACTATAAATCCCACAGAACAAAAAGCAGTAGGAGAAAGAATTGGGTTGTTTTCCTATGGTTACATTTTCAAAGTTCTTTATATTATTTTAATATAAGCTCTTTCACAGGCATGTATTTTGCAAATATTTTCTCTCAGACTGCAGCCTATCTTTTTATGTCTTAACAGCACTTTCACAGAGCAAAATTTTAATTATGATAAATGTCTATTTTGTTATTGATAATGCTTTTGATAGTATGTCTAAAATATTTTTACCTAAGCCAAATTAAAAAAGATTTCCCCCCATCATGCTATCTAATACAAGTTTTAGAGTTGTAAGCTTTACATTTAGTGTGTCTGGAGTTAGTTCCTGCTGGTGGGTTCATGACCTCGCTGACTTCAAGAATGGAGCCGTGGCCCTTCATGGTGAGTGTTACAGCTCTTAAAGATGGCACAGACCCAAAGAATGAGTGGTAGCAAGGTTTACTGTGAAGAGTAAAAGGACAAAGCTTCCACAGCATCGAAGGGGACCTGACTGGGTTGCTCCTGCTGGCTGGGTGGCCAGCTTTAATTCCTTTATTGGCCCATCCCATGTTCCGTTTCCATCCTATCAGAGTGCCCTTTTTTCTGTCCTCCCCAAGATTGGCTACTTTTCGAATCCTGCTGATTGGTGCATTTTTACAGAGCACTGATTGGTGCATTTATAATCCCCTTGCTAGCTGCAGTACGCTGACTGGTGCGTTTTTACAGAGGACTGATTGGTGCATTTTACAATCCTCTTTTAAGACAGGAAAGTTCCTGATTGGTGCATTTTACAATCCTCTTGTAAGACAGGAAATTTCCCCAAGTCCCCACTCAACCCAAAAAGTTCAGCTGACCTCACCTCTCATTAGGGCTATGAACATTTTAGTTATCTTTACCATAAAATGTGAGTTATTAATCAAGGCCCTTTTTGTTTTCATGTGGATGCTCAGTTATTTCAACTCTATTTGTTGAAATGATTACATTTTCCTTGTTGAATTACTATTGTTAAGTATCAGTTGGTAATAATAATGTGTGTCTATTTCTGGACATCTTACTCTGTTTCATATATCTATAAATTTGTTGTTCTTTACCAAAACCACACTTTCTTGATTACTACAGATTTAGAGTATACTGTAGTATAGTATACTAAGTCTTACATTTCCGTGTGTGACTCCACTTTGATAATTTTTTTAGTCATTCTAGTTTCTCTGCCCTTCCACATAAAATTTAAAATCAGCTTGTCTATGTTTATTTCTAAAAACTTACTTGTGTTTTTGTTGGTATTGTGTTACATCTGCAGATAAATCTGGGGAGAATTTATGTGTTTACTCTGTGAGATTTTCTAATCCCTGAACATGATAAGTCTTTCTATTTATTTAGGCCTTCTTTGCTTTCTTTTGTCAGTGTTTTGTAGTTTTCAGCATAACAATCTTGTACATATATTGTTATTATATCTAAATATTTTATTTCTTAAAGCTAATGTAAATGGCTTAATATTATATAATTTAATTATCGATATATTTGAATTTATATCACTTTGCTACTTTGTAATTTTTTTCCTATTTTTATGAGTTGTTTCTCTTTTCCTGCATCTTCTGCCTTATTTTGCACGTTTTTTGTAATTCCATTTTTGTTCGCACACCGGCTCCATTTAAATTTTTAAATTGTTCTAAGTTTTACAATACACATCTTTAACATCACAATTTACTTCAAATGATTTTAAACTGCTCAGCATATTATTATGCAAGCAATTTACTCCAGTATACTTTTATCTCCATCTTCCTATCTTTTTTTTGCTATTTTTCTTGTAGATTCTACTTCTACATATGTTATACATTCAAACAATACATTGTTACTAATGTTTAAGCTGTCACTTACTCTTAAAAGAAATTGAAAAATAAGAAAACATACTGCATTCATCATTCCTTTGTTTCCATATATTTTTTTAAACTAACTTACTTTTATGGAAGTTTACAAATGATATATTCTTAGCTTTTCTGTGTCTAAGGTTACTTTGCCTTCATTTCTGAAATATAATTTTGATGATGAGATAATTTAAAGTGACACTTTTGTTCAGAACTTAAAACTTCGTTCCATTGTTGTCTTGCTTGCAGTTTCTGATGGGATAGGTACTATAATTTTGTTTTTTGTTTCTCTCCATGTAAGGCTTCTTTCTGTGCCACTTACAAAATTTTCTTTTTCATTGGTTTTCAGCAATGACATTATATTGTGCTTGGTTTAGGTTTCCTATATTTTTAACCCACTTGATGCTCATTGACCTTCATAAATCTGTGGGTTTTTAGTTTGCATCCATTTTAGAAGAATTCCAACTATTATTACTTTAAATATGCTTTCCATTTTGCCCCTTTCGAGGAGTCTATAAATGTGTGTGTTATATTGTTTGATATTGTATCACAGGAGAATAAGACATCTTTCTAACTTTGTTCTTTATAATTATCTTCTTATCTTTATGTTCACTAACTTTCTTTCACTGTGCCTAATCTGCTATTTTTCTTATCCATTGACTTTTTCATTAAATTTCATTTTGATATATTGTATTTTCTTCATGTTTTCTTTTAAATACTTGAATATATTTATAATAACAGTTTAACACTTTTATTTGCTAATCTCATTATCTCTATTATTTCTTAATTATTTTTAATTTATTTGTTTCCTGAACATTTTTACATTTTCTTAATTCCTGATCTCTCTAGTAAGGTTTGATTACATATTATACATCACAATTTTTATATATATATATAGTATTTTTATAAGGGTTTCATTGTCTTTTTTTTTAAAGGCCATTGGTTTTTGTCCAACTAATCAGTTGAATTACTTTTTTCTTTTGATGCTATTTTAATAACAATTTATTAGTGTGAGTCTAGAATAGCCTTAATTCTAGGGATAGTTTTAGCCAATACCAAGGTGTAGACCTTCTAGTGTCTCTACTGCATGCCTAAAGTGAACGTTGAAAGCTCTCTTCTCTTGATGATAAGAATTAGAAATAATTTTCAACCCTGTTTAAGCTTCGAGAACTGTTCAACTCACATCTCCTCAGTCATTCTTTGACTAACCTCCTAGAGTTTCACCCAATGCACTCACATCTTGGTAGTCATTAAAAATGTAAGAGGACCACTGTTTAGATTTTACTCTGCATAACTCCTTTCATTCTGGAACTCTGCCCTGTAATTTCCAGCAACCTCAGGCTTCCTGAGTGCCAACATGTGTTTCCTCAATTCAGTCTACCATATTCAAGTTTTTATTACCTTCCCTACTCTGTATTTCTAAGTGAAACTTGAGGCAAAAAGCAGGGCAACCTCAAGGCCATCTCGTTTGTTCCTCCCATTTTAGATATCACAGCCCTGTGCTGCCTATTGTCCAGTGTCTGAAATGTTTGTTTTATACAGTATGTCTATTTTTTTTAATTACTTAAAGCATTAGAGTAAATCCATCTCTATTACTCTAATACGGTCAAAAACTATTCTGAAATTGTGTTCCTTTCTGACAGAAAACATGTTTCCAAAAATATCATATATTTTGGAGTCTATTGTTGGTTATGTTTCCAAACTTGGGGTATAAATTTACTCATGTCTGCTTATTGAATACTTCAAAAGCAATATGTGAAGGGTAAGAATTTAAAGGATTTTTAAGATTGCTGATTGCTTTGGTATTCAATTTGGCTTTATACTGTGTATATATATTTATTTTTTATATAAAATTAGTAGTTTGATAAGAGAAATTAGTGCTTTGGGCTTATGAAAGCAGTATAATATGACAGCTAACTGAGTTTGAATTATTATTGGTGTGATTGGAGCCTGCTCTTTCACTACTGTCTAAATCTGTTTGGGTTGCTATAACAGAATACCTGAGACTGAGTAACTTATAAGAAACTAAAGTTAATTTTCTCATAGGTCCGGAGGCTGAGAAGTCAAAGACCAAGGCACTGGCAGCTTTAGTTTTCTGATGAGGATCCATTGTGTGCATCTAAGATGGCACGTTAAATGCTGTATCCTCTGGAGGGGAGGAAGCCCATGTCTTCACATGGCAATAGGTTGAAGGGCGCAAAGGGAACTCCCTCGGCAAAGCCATTTTGTAAGGACACTTAATCTCATTTATGAGGGCTTTGCCTTCATGACTCATTCACTTCCTAGAGGACACACCTTCCAATACTGTTACTTTGAGGATTGAATTTTAACATGAATTTTGGAGAGTACAAAAACATCAAGTCATAGCACTTACAAGCCATAAGCACTTGTATAATTTTGTGTAAAATTACACAAATTACTCATACTCTCCATCTCTCATATTGCTCAGCTGTAAAATGAGGATAATAAAAGCACCTGCTTTACAGTGTTTGAATTACTTAATCAAATTAAATATATGTGCTGCACTTGGTGTTTTATAGCCATCAGGGTTGCCTTGCTGAACAATCTTAGGGACACCATTCACATTGTATTTTATTTTTTAGCGCTCAGTTAATGTTATCTTTTGTTATTTTTCTTATTAACATTGTGTGTGGGAGACATATGTCTGTACAAAATAAAAACCTATATATATAAATTTAATTTCAGGCCATATCAAATATTTGCTCTTCTCTGCCAATTATTTGTGCATTTTATTTTTTCAATTTACATTAAGATTAAAATATTTTTTCCTCCCAAAATCCTCTTTCATCATCTAAATTTTATCATCTTCAAGAAATGGTAATATTAGCACACAGTTTTCCTTCATTTTGTATATTATAAATAAGCTCCTATAAAGTTATATGTAAATCAAATATTAGAAACAAACCCTTGAAAGGCTTACTAGTTAAAACAAAAGTATATTATTTAGTTACTCAAGTAAAATTTTTCTATAACTTACATTGATGCCCAATTAAAATGTTTGTTTTTCTCCCTGTTTGATGCTGACAGTAGTCACAGAGAATAAAAACAATTATTCATAGGGAAAAGTCATTTAGATATATAACAAATCTATCAAGAGCTACACTGAGGCTAGAGCACAGAATGATACATGTTCAGGGAACGAAAAGTCAAAATAAAACTGTAAAACCCAGAAGAAGGAATATTTCAAAAAAGATGTGACCACTTGTGTCAAATATTGGGTTTTTTGTTAGAATTGATCATTGCATTTAGTAATGTAATGTAAAGTCAAAGATGACCTCGACAAACAATTTTGATAAAGAGTTTTGAAAAATATCTGGTTATTTCCAATAGAATTAGAAAAGGGAAATTGGAAGTAAATATCACATATGAAAATTTTTATGCTCTTTTACTTTAAGAAATTAAGAAATATGAGTTTTTAGCTAGAATGTAAAGTGAACAGAGGATTTACATGCATGTGTGTCTTCTCTGTGACAGAAGTAATAGCATTTCTCCAGACTTATAATATTGATCTAGTAAAGAGAGAAAAATTGTTTTTGCAGAATAGTTAGAAAAAAAAAATAACCTGGAGAAATGTTCTTGATGAGTTTATTGTTAAGCTGTTGGTATTAGACTGTGGAAATGTTCTTCTGGAGAATAAGAATGGGGAAGTGATGTTGGGGTTTAATGAGAAAAGATAAAGTATGAGAAAAGTTATCTGTTACAGTGAAAGGATAAAATGCCCAGGAAAATACAGTAGACTCATAGGGCATCCTTAAAAAGTCACTTGAAGCTAGTGATCAGGAATTTCAAGTGACACTAGGCAGCATTGTTCAAAGTTTTTTTTTCCAGCCATATGCTTCTAAGTGGAGTGAGCCACAGATATCTGGCTGTGCGGATTATATAGAGAGATGGCTTAAGGAGAAACACATTTTTAACAATTAAGTGCAAAAATGGGTAAAATAGGTTAAGGATACATGAAAGGGAGCAAGTATAATGACTGACTATGCTAAGAAAGAAGACAAGAACAGACATTAGAGGTATGAAAGGGAGGGAAAATATGGTAAGTTCAATTGATTCAAGATAATTGTGAGGTTACTGCAGTCTACAGATGGGTTCATCACTATGCATGCGTTGCATATGTTTGTAATGATAAAGTCAAGGGTACGACCACAGCAGCGAATGGCTGACATAAGAAGGAAGACATGACCATTGGAGGAGACATGGGATGAAGATACCAGAGTATTGGAATGAATCAGCAAAATAGAGCCAAGTGCAATGGTTCATGCCTGTAATCCTAGCTACTCAGGAGGCTGAGATGGGAGGATCCCTGGAGCCCACGAGTTCAAGGCTGCAGTGAGCTATGATCACACCACTGCACTCCATCATGGGTAACAGAACAACACTCTATCTCTTAAAAAAAAATTCATCAAAATAGATAGACATTGTTGAAATAATTTTTAAGAACTATGACAATAGTTTTTCTGGAAAGACTCATAGTGATCTAAGAGGAGTAAGGTAGAATGAATGGTAGGTGATTGGGTGTGGTAGTCTGGTGACATTATATACAAAGATTAGTGTTTCTATAGGAGAGAAAGAGAGAGAGTAGACAGTAATAAGTGATTATTAGCAAAGAGGACACCAACCTCACCTGCAGACCTCACCCCCGACATGGGGTGTAAGGGGTTTGAGAATGATGACATTCACCACTTGAGATTAACACAAAAAATGATTGTTCCTTAAAATGTGCACACACACACACACACATACGCACACACACAATCATGTTTTTGGATACAAAAAATTCTTAACAAATTCCAAAAAACTCAAGTTATACACACTACAAGCTGTGCTCTCTGACTATAATGCAATAAAATTTTTAAAAATTGTATAATCAAAGTTAGACTCAATTTTCCCATGTACTTAGAAACTAGAAATCACATTTTAATTTTGAGGGTTAAAGCAGAAATTATTATTACAACTATGTAATATTTGGAGCTTATCTAAATGAAATCATCATATACAAAGGCACATGTTATAGAATAAAAATTATACTTACAAGAAAAATGTGAACCTATAATGTGTGTATTAAAATTAAAAACAACAATGAGAAACATTACTTTCTAAAACGTAACTGCCCTCTTAGGCACTTTATAATTCTTAAAGAAATGTCACATTACAGATATTCAGATCATTTTATTAAACAGCCAAGGGCTCAGAGAGACTTAGTAACTCAGTCACGAAACTACTTAGAAGCAAAGGTTGGATTTGATTTTATATCCGTTTTATAATCTGCCAACCACACTGCAGGGAAATGAATACATTGTCTTAGCATGCTAAACTAACCTACTAATATAGTCATGCATCACTTAACAAAGAGATACATTCTGAGAAATGTGTGGTCGGGCAATTGCATCATGGTGTGACCATCATAGAGTGTACCTATGCAAACCTAGATTATAGAGCCTACCATACCAGGACTATACGGCATAACCTGTTGCTCCCAGGCTGCAAACCGGTACAGCACATACTGTAATGAATGCTGTACATAGTTGTAGCACGATGTTAAGTATTTGCGTATCTCAACATAGAAAAGCTACAGAGAAAATAATATATTAAGATCTTATGGTACTACTGTTGCATGTGGTTCTTCATTGACAGAAACGTAGCACATGACTGTACTTGTTTTTTATTTGTTTGTTTTTGAGACAGAGTCTTGCTCTCTCACCCAGGCTGGAATGCAGTGGAATGATCTCGGCTCACTGCAACCTCCACCTTCTGAGTTCAAGTGATTCTTGTGCCTCAGCCTCCCCAGTAGCTAGGATTACAGGCATGCACCACTACACCCGGCTAAGTTTTGTATTTTTAGTAGAAACAGGGTTTCACCATGTTGGCCAGGCTGGTCTCCAACTCCAGATCTCAAGTGGTCTGGCTGCCTCGGCCACCCAAAATGCTGGGATTACAGGTATGAGCCACCGTGCCCAGCCACAAGACTGTACTTCTTTCCACAAAACCATAGTCTTTCTTTTCCTCTGAGAACGACTTGTTCTCCATCTTAACATCCAACCAGAGGAAGATCGCTGTCCCAGTATTTAGACATGGATTCTAATGACTTCTCTATGTGTATATATATTTAGATATGATGTTAGTCTCCCATTTCCTCCCTGATAAAGCTCTGTTGTGTGATGAGAAATGAATGACTCCAATCGAATAAGATGACTTTTCCTTGCCTAAAGTGCAAGGACTACATTATGCTGCAAGTGCCTCAAAGAAAGTTCATAGAACTCTTTGTTTCTGACCATTTTGAGATGTCATTTTCTGAAAGTCCACATTTCTGTGTCTCCTGTTGACTAGAATAATACAAAATCTGGAATAATTTGCTACTTTCTTATCGAAAGTGTTTTGTTGCTGCTTCCCTAGTGGCCTTGTTCCCTGCAGAGCACTCTGAATTGCATGATGCATTTTGCTTTTAGAGAAACAATATTTTCATGGTTTAAAATCATTACTCGGTAAGGAAGAACTTAATGTTTGTTGCATAATGCATTTGGCTCAGAAACTTAAATTTCTTTTTCCATATTTTTCTTTCTCTATAAAATTCCAGTTATAATTAGGAAAGGTGTTTCTCCACAACCACCTTATTTCTTTCTCTTGCTGTTGTTGAATCTAATCAATAATAAGTAAAAGCAAAACAAAAACAACAATGACACAATAATTTAAAGGAAAAGGAGCAAGTTTAAAATTTTCTTTCCAAAAATTTAGAGCTTCAAAATGGGACTGTTCTCTTCCTGCCTGTATCTTATTTGGTATTAGCATTTAAACATATCCATTAAAACAATGCATTTGCATTATTACATTTCTATTCAGGAAGCAAATAAACATGAATTTCTTTGTGGAAAAATATGCATATTTTAGAACTACAAATACTACAGTGAAATAATTAAACCCAAGTTAATGAAGGTTGAGAATTACTTTACATAATTACTAAATATAAAAATTAGAAACCTAAATCATGGTATTTCCAATATTTTCAGCTTCCCAAATATTTGGAATGTTTCAGACCAAGTGAATTTCCCTGTTTTATCTATGTTGAGAAATGTTTTACTTCATTCCTTCTTGCTTTATGTTCAAATATTTTTTCTTCCACTGATCATTTATAAAAAGCTTCCACAAGAGATAAGAAACCCTGCGTGATCATAAAAAGAATCAATAGATGTCGGATGACTTTATAGTTTTATATATTTTTATAGTTGTTTTGGAGTGCATTATATTTCCTAATAACTTTCAGCAGAAATCTCAGACATGAAAATAACTTTACTTACTTATGTATTCTGATTAATTAACAAAGATACAACTGCTTGAAAGCTAGATTCCCTCGTCCAAGTAAGATATGTGTTCTTTGTGGAGAAAACTCATTGAGAAAAACAAATGATGGATTAGAAGGTGGCTAATGAACAAAGAACTAAAGCAAAGGCAACTGGATGTTTTTAAGAGCTCTTCCATCTGGATAATCTCACTGAATGTAATGGATAACTCTGGAAAACTTTTTTACAAGTGTGTCAAAATTGGACTATCTTAGACTGGGTGCAGTGGCTCACACCTATAATCCCAGCACTTTGGGAGGCCGAGGCAGGCGGATCACCTGAGGTCGAGAGTTCAAGACCAGCTTGGCCAACGTAGTGAAACCCTGTCTATACTAAAAATGTAGAAATAAGCCGGGGTGTGGTGGTACACACCTCTAATCCCAGCTACTTGGGAGGCTGACGCACCAGAACCTGAGAGAGGGAGGTTGTAGTGAGCTGAGATCGTGCCACTGCACACCAGCCTACAAAACAGCCTGCACACAACAGAGTGAGACTCTGTCTAAAAAAGAAAAAGTTGCGCCATTCCACTCCAGCCAGGGCAATAAGAGCGAAACTCCATCTCAAAAAAAGAAAAAAGAAAAAACAAAAATTTAGACTATCTTTTCCTTCTAAATAGGCTAAAATGTGAGAACTTGCTGTTGTTTTTCCATTTTCCAGATTGCTCATTGGATTGTATCCTTTATATTATGACAACACCACTATCAAAGTCCCATTGTAATTGGGAGTGTTTTCCTGGCTTGTGTGGGGAATATTCCTGTCATTTCTTCTTTCTTAAATGTATCTCTTAATGTTACAAATCACATCCATCAAGATGGCTTCAATGTGTCACCAATTACTCTAAACAACACATCATATGAGTTATTATTTCTTCCTTGTTTGTTAATTAAATTAAAATAATCACAAATTGTTGCACATTTGTCTATTTTTCTTTTTCCAGCCTGCTTTCTTGTTTTATCCATAGCTTTTCCCAGCTAACAGTACATGTGCCTGTCACTGCCTCTCCCTCCCACTTTCTTTGTTACTTCTAACCTATTGCTGAATTAGAAATTAGAATGTCAAGGTTGCTGTGTCTGTGTACAAAATAAAAATAAATTAGTGTGCGTGATGGCTTAATGGACTCTTCTACATACATTGCCTTGAATTTAGCGTAAAGCAGTACTGTATTTTCTCAGGAGTGTCGTGTTAAAATTGATGTCATTGGATGTTAAAACCTGTTTAATATAAGAGATTTAAAAGTCAAATACAAACTTATAAATGATGGAATGAAAAAGGAGCTAGAGATGTTCCTTTATGAAACAATTAATCAGGGCCTGGAACATGCAGAGTTCATAATGAATATGGAAGAGGTGAAGATTTCACTGGCATTTCCACACATACTACGTCATGTAATTTTGTGCTGTTTTTCCTCAGAACATCTTTTAGGACAGTATTCTAAGGATACTAGTTTAAAAAATTTTAGCTTATGAACATTATAATACCCTTTTTATAATTATAATATTAACATTGTAGTATAACTTTGTGCTTATTACCTGGGTTTAAAAAAAAAAAAACTATTTTTAAACAAGTAATGCATTCATATGTAAGAAAGTTTGAAGGTTTTGAAAGACTAGTAGGTTAACAATGTTTCTTTCTCCTTGCAAACTCCAGGCCCTCAGTTTGCCTCCTTAAAGTGGACAATGTATATTCTTTGATTATTCTGGAGATACATAGAATATATCTTTTAGACAGCATACTTTTCTTCGCAAGGTAACAAAGACTATTCTGAGTTCACAGAGTGACTGTTAACATTTTTTTTTTTTTTGGAGATAGAGTCTTGCTCTATTGTCCAGGCTGAAGTACAGTGGCATAATCTCACTGCAACCTCCGGCTTCTGGGTTCAAGCAATTCTCGTGCCTCAGTCTCCCAAGTAGCTGGGACTACAGGCACTTGCCACCACACCCGGCTAATTTTTCTATTTTTAGTAGAGACAGGGTTTTACCACGTTGGACAGGAAGGTCTGTATCTCTTGACCTTGTGATCTGCCTGCCTTGGCCTCCCAAAGTGCTGGGATTACAGGTGTGAGCCACTGTGCCCGGCCTCAAATCTTTTTCTATTACAAAATATGCTGCCAATGATATACATATCTGTAAATATAAATGTTTGCATATACATGTGAACTGTTTAAATATGTCTGAAGTCTTACTATTGATTGTGTTACAGAAACATGAGTGGGTAAGAATGAGATAAATCATAAATATAAGGGAATATAAATTTCTGATTTTGGGTGTGTGTGTGCTTTATATATACATACACATATCTAATGTATATGTATACAAGGAGAGGAAGAAAAACTTTAAGTATTGTAAATTTTGACACTTATAAAATATTGTATAACAGAAAAACATAAACCATTAAATAAAAAGGAGCAGGGATTGGTGTGGATCTTGCCTGAGTACTGGTTTGGCAGGCTTGCACTGCTCATAATTAGGCAACATATTAGCACTGGCTTCTAATTCTTATCTTACGTTGTATGGATTATGGAAAACTTTCTGAAAGCTTAATCACATGTAATATAGGAAATTATTTGACCCTTCCCAATAATTACTAAAAAGAATAAATAAAGTTACATTGGTGAAAACATTTCTAGAACTTTATTTTCAAAGGTGTTGTTTCAGAAGACTTGTGTCAGAAAAAGCTTAGTTATTAAAAATCTTCAATCAGGATAAAAAAAGAGGTATGTTTCCTTAGATAAGTTTTCCCTTATCCTGTTTTTTTTTGTTTGTTTGTTTTGTTTTTTTAAATATTGCATTGTTATAGACTGTTTTTTTTCCCCTAAATATGTGAGGTAAGAAATCCAGGTAGCTTATTTTATTATAGGTACTCACATTGTCCTGGGCATATTTGAAAGACATTCAATACTGAGGTGGGACCAAGGGAGTTTCTAATGGCAGTGCATTATTCTGTTCAATCTATTGTTCTTACATGAGTACCACGTCCCATCCATGCATTATTTTGTTCAATCTATTGTTCTCACATGAGTACCATGTCCCATCCATGCATTATTTTGTTCAATCTATTGTTCTCACATGAGTACCACGTCCCATTCATCACCTAAAGTTCTCTCCAGGCCTTACTGTTGGGCAGTGAAATAGGCATTTGCTGTTACAGTTCTAGGATCGCTGCTTACAGTCTTCTTTGGTGTATCATGCGGCATTCCAAAAGAAAAAGACAGACTGCTTTAAGCTCATGCACATCGTGATTATTTATTCAGAGGAGAGATGTGAGGCTATGCTTACTGTCATAGGAAAATATCTCTGTTGCCAAGATGGTCTTTTTTTGGGGGGCAAGGTATATTTAACACTTCACACTGAAGACGTAACTGTCGTGGGGTCTTGGAGACCATCTGGTCTGAATTAGGTACAGGACAATAAAGGAGGTAGTTAATTTATAACAAAGACCAGTGATTGGGATGGGGAGGGCCTGGCCTCTGATCTCTCCTAGTCATTTACAGAATAAAAACAATGAGGAAGAGAGTTAAGCTACAATCTAAGAAACAGAATTGCAAACATGCTAGGTGACACAGTCTCCAGTGTTTACCTTCTCCCTTTACACAATAAATTTAGAGGGTCCTGAAATTCGATTTTCTTTGACAACTTAATACCATAGTGTTGTCATCTCTCAGTAACCATGGGAGAATGATTCCAGGACCTTCCACAGATACCAAAATCCAAGAATCCTCAATTCCTTGATATAAAATGGCATGGTATTTGCATATAACCTAAGCACATCCTCCTATACTGAAATAATCTCTAGACTGCTTATGATGGCTAATACAATGTAAATGCTATGTAAATAGTTGTTATATTGTATTGATTAGGGAATAAGAAAAAAGTCTGTACATATTCAGTGCACATGCAATTTTTATATATAGATAGATATATAGATATATAGAAATTTTTATGTAGATATATTTTTCTTCTTTTTTTTTCTCTCTGCTGTTGGTTGAATCCAAAGATGTGGAACCCATGGATACAGAGGGCTGACTGTATTCTGAAAAAAAGAAAGAAGGGTGTGGGGAAGACCCAGTTTAGATGAGATGGCCAGGGAAAGTACGTTTTGGTATAGAGATTTATATTGGTTTCTTCTCCATTGATAAGAGTCTCTAATGATTTAGTCATACTTCTCTTCCTGGTGCAGAAAGAGAGACACTTTTACCAATGGAAATTTCATTCATAGATAAAACTTTCCCCTATAAAAGGGCATTTCTCAGAGCTTCAATATGGCAGTTTCTCAAAATGAGCAGATCAAATTAATTCTGATGCCAAAAGGGTATATATTTTAGAGTGGCATATTCTAATCTCCTATAGTCCCATCAGTTTCTTTGGGTTTTAGTTTCCTCATTTTAAATGGGTTTAAGAATTATACATATCTCGACAACAATTGTGAAAATTAAGTGAACTAGTATAGAAAGTACCCAAAAGGTTGCCTAGTATATAGTTATGAGAAATAAAAATACAATTATAAGTCCCTCAACTGACTGAAAATGAGCCCCCTCTTGGCCATGGGGATCCCAGAGAAACCTTGGAAACTGAGTTGCTAGTCATGATGGGATAGGAAGTCTGACACACCCCATTATACCCTTCCCTGCTAAGAGGCCTTAGGCTTTCTTCCCTAAGGGCTAAATGGAAACCAGCCTTTCAAAAGGCTCCAACACTGATTTCAACCAACCACCTGATGCTGCCCCTCCCTTTGCTGTTCTCACACAAAAGCCAATCAGCATTCCTTCCTGATTAGAGATCACCAATCACAGAGTGGTTCTGGTCAGTCTACAGAGGCCACACCGAGAGGCTTTTACTGTTCTCTGCTTCATATTTTTATGTCAGAGAGCTGAAAACTTCACCCTTGGATCATATTAAGGCTGCCATTTCTGAACATGGGACCCATGGAGAGTCAAAAAGCTCAATTGTGCATGCACATGTTTCTCCTTTTATAAATATTTGTGACTCATCGCATAGCTTATTGAAAATGTATTATTTGGCACCCTATTAAGCATAAATTCTTGTCTTATTCTTCCTACTCTTAAAGTGCTTGTTTTTGGCTTCTGGCAGGAGGCTACCCTTCCCAGCCTGCCAGAAAGGCTGCCCATAGGCTGCAACCCTTTATGAGAAATAAAACTCTCCAAATTTATGAACCTCATCATTTTAGAGTTGACAGTACACACAGATACACATAAAATCAGTTGTTATGAAAATTAAGTTGATAATAAACTATTAGCATCAAATAGAAGTGGAAAGTGAGGTCTTAATGTAGCTAGCAGAGATACAGCAACTACTCACATATTGAAACAAAGATGATAAATACTTTGCAAGGGAATATGAAGATATCTAGACAGATATTTAGCACAAAAGTGATTAAAATTAGGTTGAAATTTAAACAAGTTAAAGTGCAATAAAGTATAATTAGAAAAAAGAAAATATTAATCTCAGAAATGACAAGTCATGTGGCAAATCCCCAAAGCATACATATAGTTTCATATAGCAAATACTATGAAATACAATACAGTAATCACATATAGACCTATATATGTTTATTTTATATGTATATATGACCTTATTTATTCAAATAAAGATACTGATGGATTTTACAACACACCGCCATAAAAGAAAAGCAGAACATGCCACCACAGATATGCCTCTCTGTGTAAGGATTATTTTGATCTGATCATTTTGAGAAACTGCAGATACAGGATAAACTTTAAAAAGTTACCCTCTTGTAAGAGAAGGGTACATGTATGAAAGAAATCTTCATTTCTAAGGGTGTCTCCCTCTAAGGGTGTCTCCCTCTTTGCCCCAGGAAGAGAAGGATGATTGAGTCATTGAGACTCATCAATGGAGAAGGAACTGAGAGTTAAGTCTGCATGATAAATCTTGCCTTTTTTGACTACCTGATCCTAACTGCACTTTTCCCCACATTCTTTTTTTCTTTGTTTTAGAAAATCATTGTACTAGAGCTTAGAGACAAAGCTGCTACAGTTGACTCATGAACAACATGAGTTTAAACAGCATAGGCCCACCACTGGTGAACTTTCTTTTGCCTCATCTAGCATTGAGAGAGCGAGACCAATTTTTTCTCTTTCTCCTCCTCCTCAGTTTAATGTGAAGACAGCAATGATGAAGACATGGATGATGATCCACTTTTATTTAATAAATAGTAAATACATTTTCTTTTTCTTATTTTTTTTAACATTTTCTTTCCTCGAGCTTATTTTATTGTAAGGATACAGTATGAAATACATATAACATACAAAATATGTGTTAAATGACTGCTTATCTTGTCCTTAAGGCTTCAGGTCAATAGCAGACTATTGGGGGAGCTGAAAGTTGTGAGCAAATTTTCAACTGACTAGAAATTCAGTGCCCCTAATTCCTGTGTTGTTCAAGGGTCAACTGTATTTTGAAACCTACTTTAGAGATTTACTCATTTCTCTGGGTTAACTCCCATGTATATAGGAGTTACACACATTATTAAATGTTTGCGTATTTCTTGTTAATCTGTATCTTTTTACAGGGGCTCCTGGCTAAGAACTCAAGATGGATAGAGAGGAAAATTATTCCTTCTCCCCTACAATATGCTTTCATATTTTCATGTAAAGTATAATGAGTCATGATCTTACAACATTGGATACAATAACTATTTTTAGTATAAACTGCAATATGCATCTCCCACTTACTACTGAGCTTTATACTTTTTAAGCTCAAAGAATTCATTATTTATATATTAAAAGCAATATTTAACGTAAGTATTTTCTGAATCTGACAATTTTTCACTTTGAAATGTAAAAACAAAACTTGGCATTCTATGATTTGACAACTTATTATTTATGATCCTCTTCCAGACCATTATGTATTTGCTTTCTCTGCCCTTCAGGGAGATAAAAATATCAATCTTTTCTCTGGAGTAGTCTGCATTTCATCTGCATGTGTCTGTGCCTTGAATGGTTCATTACACAGACCTGAATTGGCTCAATAAATGTGTCCATATAAAAAGATTCTATTGTACTCTTTTGATATTTTGGAAGCTTTTCTTTCTTCCTTTTTCTTTTTTGGCAAAGGATAAAATGTAGGGAAATCACACAAAAATAATTTTACTTTGTTTTCAATATTAAAAAGAGCAAATTGAAAAACTAGTGAATAAATTCTGGAATGCACTTGCTTTGATTTTGCCTTTGGTTAGCTTTAGAAACTGCTTTAGATTACCTTTGGAAACAGGAAAGACAAACAAAACAAAAAATGTCACTAAATAGGAAATCTTCCTTTTGCTTTCAACTAGTTCATATTTATATCTAAAAAGTCAAAGTGAATCACATTTACATTCTTCTCAAATACTAAGATGAATTTGTAGAAGCTTGAAATATATTATTAATTTCATGTTATTTGAAAGCCAATTGCTTTTTCATTCCTATTCTGTCCTTTGAAAATATATTTTTTATTTCTTTTGACATTATAAAGCCTCTAGAGATCTCTTTAATAAAACATCAAGGAAAGTATTTATCAAAAGACTAATAGGTAAGCAACCTTTCACAACTTAAATAGTAAATCTTATTGTATAATATTAATAAATTTGTATTTGATATTGAAAATAAATCTTGCATTTACTTTAAGTATATGTTACTATACAAGTATAATTAGTACTTTGTAAATAATTAATGGGATCATTCATATACTAGATATATACCAAATGCAGTAAATCTCCATAATTCTTTCATAATTTAAAAGTAGTTTCTGTACATATTAGTATTATGATTGCATATTCACAATCTCTTAAAGTTTGAATTAAAATGCTATTCAGAAAAAACTTTAAATGAAAATATATTTTCTAAATGGAAATGTAAAAAATGTTTCAAATATAAATGGTTTGAAAAAAACTTTACTCCATTTTTGTTAGTAAAATCATTAGACTTATGATGTGTATATATTAAAGTCTTCCCATAATGATAATGTTTTTTAGAGTTCAGAGAAAATCTCCAGTCCCTTCAACCAGGACTGCCCTTTGAATGTACAGGGCCCTCCACAAATATTTTGTGAAACAAGAATTTGTCTATATAAACAATTTGAATAAAAGTTGTATTACAAAAGGCCGGGTGCGGTGGCTTATGCATATAATCCCAGCACTTTGGTAGGCCAGGGCAGGCCGATCACGAGATCAAGAAATTGAGACCATCCTGGCCAACATGGTGAAACCCCGTCTCTACTAAAAATACAAAAATTACCCTGGCATGGTGGTATGTGCCTGTAGTCCCAGCTACTGGGGAGGCTGAGGCAGGAGAATTGCTTGAACTCAGAAGGCAGAGGCTGCAGTGAGCCAAGATTGCACCACCGTACTCCAGCCTGGCAACAGGGCAAGACTCTGTCTTGGGGAAAAAAAAAAAAAAAAAAAAAAAAGATTGTATTACAAAATTCCTGGCCCCGTGTAAGAGTCAATGATTTATCATTGATTAATTGATTATTTAGAAAAATGGCTAGAGAAGAGGCACCTAATTGTTCATTTTCCAATAAGTACATGGATAGATTTTTTTATAGAGTCTGGATACCACCTCTTCCTGTTCACTTTCAGCAGACAACTTTTCCTCCTCTGTTTCAAATGCATCATTCTTGGCTAAGTTTATACCTTTTGCCATAAATGAAAGGTAATAACATTATTATAACTGACAATGCCTTGGCTCTTTGAAACCTGTTTGTGCTAAACAACATAAAACTTTTTGCCCCTGCATTTCCTTAATACTATTTATTAAATGCTCAGTGCATCATTACTCAAGACAGCACATTATCCACATGAAGCTCATGGATACTGTCTTCCAGTGATTCTTGCAAAGGCTAATACTGAACTTCAATTATCACAAACAAAAATGCAAGTCTTAACCAGAGTATGAAGAAAAATGTAAATAAAAATTAATTTTCTGGGTATGAAAAGAAGGAAGGAAGGAAGGAAAAAAGAAAAATTGTCTTAGTTGTTAAGGCATAAATAAATTACAACAAATAATCCTTGAGAAAAAATATTAATGTTGCTAATTAACCACTAGTCAGTTTTAGAAATTGAGCTACTTGTTCAAATTTCCCACCCTCCTATCCACATACTTATTTTAGAAAATTGGGTGATAGTGCAGTAGGACCTCAGCCACTGATATCATTTCTTTGGTCCAAGTTCATTAGCACCTAATTCAAACAAGACCAATAAATACATTCATTAGCACATTCAAAATTGGGTCACAAATGTTTTAATTTTTTTTCTCTCATAGCTAGGCTGTAATATGTAATGCTTAGAATATATTAATAGCTATTTTTTTTCCCCCACAATGGAAAAAAGTCATTTTGGACTTGGAGAAATGGAAGCCAACCTAAAGAGATATGCAGAGAAAGAGTGAAACAGAGGCCCTGGCAGCATGTGATAATTGTAAATCCAATGATTTCCAAGATTCAGAATTATCCCAGTCATTCTTTACTTAGTCACTCATGCTTTCCTTGAATTTCATGAGCCTATGCAATCTTTTGCTTACATTAGAATTCTGTCACTTAAAAATATCAAAAACCAGGGTTAAACACGAATTAAAAAAAAACATAAACTATATAGGTCTGCTTTAACTACAGTGCTAAGAATCAATTACAAATAAATCAAATAAAATGCTTTCAAATTTGGAATATATATAAGATCTTTTTCCAATTAAGCAATGGATTGGTACATACTTAAAATAAATGGTTAAAAATTAATAAAAAGATCCTATCAATGTCTTTTCAATTTGATGGTACAATGTCAATGAAACAGAAAGGGGTTTTAAACCCAAATGCATTTATTGGGAATTATTTCAAATATTTAAGAAATAGATTATTACTATGCTATGAAATCTATTCCAAAAGCAGTTTTGAAATCTAGCTAAGTAAACTCCTTTAGTGTCTAAAGCCTGGGAATAATCCTCTATGGTGCTGTTTTTGGCCCTCTGGGACCATATTGTGCCCTCCAGGTTATCCTTCCCCTATTCATAAACAATGGAACATGTTACCAGAGAATTAGTTCTATCAATCTTTTTTTCACAATTCAAATTTTATGGTCCAACAACCTTTTAAAATTTCCTTCTCACTGATGCTTTTAGTCTGAGATGGCAGTGTTTCTGCTGGTAAAAATTCCACAGAACTTTTTAGGTCACCCATGTATGTCATAGGTATTCACTGTATTAGACAAGTGGCTTGTCTATAGATTTTCCTAGATAGTTTCTTCTTCATTTTTAGCTCCTGAGATTCATAGAATCTCCCTAGTTTGGTTGAGAGAAATGGTGATTCACTCTCTTAACCATTTTAAAGTTTCTATGTGACTAAATACTTTGATCTTTTAATCTTTCTGATGCTTTAGAAGAAGTTGTAAAACCACACACTCAGATATTTCTCTATGCAACATTTTGGAAGCAATCTCATAATTTTACAAGTTGTTACCATCTGGTGGACTAAGAATACCCAAATCACCTACTCCTGGTTTCTATTTGTTAAACAGCATTTCCCTCTTTCCTTTCACGTTTTCCTATAAGCAGTGAGAAGAAGCGAGATGGTACTTTCATCACTGCTTAGAAATTTCAGATAAACATTAGGGTTCATCCTGTCATTTACAAGTACAGCTCTCTAAACAACTGCAGGATAATACTTTGTTGAGCTTCCTGTCACAGAGATACAAGGGTCCCCTTTATGATATGTGCCTCCCTTCCTGCGGGGCTCTCAGCAGCAACACCTTCAAAGTTCATGTTTCTATTAATCATTTGTAGAGATATGATTCCCAATTATTTAGGTATTCTTTAAAGTGGTTTAAGAGTCTATGCCACACTCCTTCACTTCCTTCTGAGCCCTCACTGGCAGAGTCACTAACATCCATGTGTCTGCTGGTCCATCCAAGATAATCGGGACCTTTTCTATCATGCTCCTCAAATTCTTTCAGTCTCTGCCCACTGCCCAATTCTAAAGCCATTTCTCCATTTTCAGAGTTACAATAGCACTCCACTTCTAATATCTGTATTATATTTCTAATGCTGTATAAAAATTATTAAATTGCTTAAAAAACCACACATTTATAATCTCACAATTCCATAAGTCAGTTATCTGGATGAGCTCTTATCAGGAGGCTGAGGAAAAAATCCACTTTCAAGCTCATTCAGGTCATTGGGCAAATTCAGCTACTTGCAGCTATGAGACGGAGGCCTCTATTTTCTTTTTCATGGTCAGCGGAGGGAAGCCTAAACTCCAGCGGACATCCCTCTGAGCCTTGCCCTATAGTCCCCTAAACATTACAGCTAGCAACATATCAAATTCTTCTCATTCTTGGTATATCTCTGACTTCAGCTTTTGCTCTATCTCTTTTATGTTCTCTGATTGCATCTCTCTGTCTCCAGCCAGATAAAGCCATCTGCTTTTAAGAGGTCATATGATTGCAGTGAGTCTACTCAGTCATACAGATCTGTAACCTTAATTCTATGTGAAAAATCTCTTTGTCATGTAGCGTAATGTATTAACAGGTTCTAGGGATTACAGAATGGGCATCTTTATGGGGTCAATCTGTTTATCATGCAGATCATTTTATAAAGCTAGTAAAATCTGTATTCCAAATCTGTAAGACAATACAAGAAAAACTAATTATATACTCATTTCACTTATAAAGGACAATGCAAAAATATAAATAAAGTAATAGCTAATTGAATCCAACAATTATAAAAATAATGAGAAATTAATGCCAGGGATTTATCAACGATCCAATATCATTAATTTATTTTTGTATTCTGCCAGATAACTAAACGTGGAAAATGAGATGACTGTGCCAATATACGCAGAAAAAAAGTATTTCATAAAATTCAACAACCATTTACTATTAAAAATAACTCTAAGAACAATGAAACCACTAAGAGCTGGTAAGTTTTACACAACAATTTTCTCAAGCAAACATTATGCTTAATCAGGAATCTTTAGTTTCATTTTCTTTAAGATAAAGAGACAGGGAGCCGGGTGTGGTGGCTCACGCCTGTAACCCCAGCACTTTGGGAGGCCATAGGAGGCGGATCATGAGATTAGGAGATCCAGACCATCCTGGCTAACAGCAGTGAAACCTGTCTCTACTGAAAATGCAAAAATTAGCTGGGCATGGTAGCACGCACTTGTAGTACCAGCTACTCGGGAGGCTGAAGCAGGAGAATAGCTTGAATCCAAGAGGCAGAGGTTGTAGTGAGCTGAAATTGAATTTCAGAATTTCTGGCTATTGTTGTGAGGAAAGAGAAAAAGAAAAGTATAAGGATTTGAAACAAAAGATGAAATATTATTGCTTGTATATGCTATGATCAGTCATATACCTGGAAAACAAACAGAGCAATTGACATTCTATTTACATGTATAAGAGAGTTCCATGGTGTCTTCTGATTTAAAATGAACCCACAAAAAGTCAAAAGAATTTTTAGGCAATAACAATCAGCTATAAAAAAGTTATTTGCAAGAGCAATAAAAATTGTAAGTTATAGGATAATTAACTTCACCAGGACAGTATCAATATTATTTGAATAAAACTTTACAATTCCTAATAAGAAACTTAGAAGGTAATACGATGCACTAAAAATTTCTTGGACTAGAAGATTTAATATTATTAAGATATCAGTTATCATCAAATTAATCTTTAATTTGCAATTCCAAATCTATAAAGCAAAATTTAGTTGGTTTTTTAAAGGACTCAGTAAACCTATAGTAAGACTCATAGCAAAAGAATATAGTTTCACAAAAAGCAAAGTAAATTTTAATAATAGAAACAGGAATATCTTGGTAAACATTATAACATTTTAGAAAGTCATAGTTATATAAACAGAAAGATATTATCACAATACACAAAAATGACAATATGCACATGTGAGCTTGCACAAAAGCCCAAATCCACAATATTTAAAAAGATGGCATTATAAGTTGATTGGAAATATTCATAATGTATAATTGGGAAACTGGTTCACTTACCTAGGAAAGTAAAGTGGATCTCAACAAAAAGATGAGCTCAAGAAAGATGAAAGAAGTAAATATGAAAAAATTATATAATGAGTATAAGAAAAATGTAAGATAATATATTTATATCCTGGGCATGGGGAGGGACTTGTAAAACAAAAATAGAAATCACAAAACATAGGGTAAAAGATTGATGAATTTGAGTACAAATATGAAGTTCTGTTCTGTTTCACAAAGGATACCATGTGCAAAGTTAACTGAGAGGTGATAGACTGGGAGAAAATGATGGCAATTTCTAGAACCAACAAAAAATTATTGTCAAGACATATAAGGAGCTCAAGCAAATTATCAAGTAAAAGAGTAATACAAATAGGAAATAGGGCAATTTAAGGAAAGGAAAACATCAAAGACTGAAAGGTCTATAAGAAGATGTTCACACTCTAAATCAGAGGTACAAATTAAAGCAAAATAAAACTATCATTTTATATATTTTTGTGGGTAATGAAACCATAACTTTCTCAGTTAAATAATAATCCGAATTCAGCTTCCATGTTATTCTTTGTATTGTCATTCATTTTCTTCTTTTTGTCACAGTAAGCATAATTACAATTATTATGACTAGCATTTTAACACCCATTGTGAATTAATGCTTATCCTTCACGCATTCCTCCCCTTATAATTTAGAGACAGCCTTCTCCCTCCCATCCATTTCTCCTATGAAATTGGTAAAAGTAACTAATAGTTAAGTATGCTGTGTATGAGTCCTCTAGCTGATAAGTTGGCTTGATATGCCTTTTGGGAAGTTCTGTAATTTTCTCTTGTCTCACTCCTTTTCCCTTGTGCTTCATGCACATTGACACTTTTAGATTTTCCCTGAATAATTAATTCACTAGACCTTTCCTTGTTTGATTACAATAAAATCAAACAACTCTCCTCAACTCTTGGGAAGTCAGTGAATTAATTTGTTATCCATAATTATTATTAAAATATCCTATGTTTCATCTGATTATTTTCAATGACCTACAGGTAACATTACTGATTTGAAGAATCCTCTATTTGACACAAATAAATTGCAATCAAGACATTCTCAGAAGGAAGGAACAATGAGGTGTTTACTAATAATTTTTTTTTCTCAAAGCAAATGAGTAATCATGTCATAAACCTCTTAATAGGATGCTGTCCTAATAACAGGAAACCATTAATGTCAACCGTAATAAATGTTGAGGTCATTGTTTTAACCTGACTTTAAAATGATAGTGAGACATTTTCCTTGCCATGGTTAAGAAAAGAGCAATTACTGAAAGGAATGAGTTTGATTTAAATCCCCTGAAGAAAACAATAAACAGGTAAACAGCTAAAAATTATGAGGCTCATTTATTTCCCAGGTGAGCCAAAGCAATTAGATAGCTCCTTCCTTCAGCTTCCTATAGGGTATAACCGATCTTCCTAATGATTACTTGCTTGGAAAAGCAAGCACATTTTTTCCTTCACATTCCATTTGAGAAACTCACTTTGTTTTCTGATTTTTTGGTAAACATTTCAGTCCCATGAAACAAAGGTATTCCTAACTGTGAATACAGAAGACTAACAGCTACATTTAATGCTACTTACAGACAGACATTATTCAGTTAGGAACTATAAGGAAAACAAGTGATGAATAAGTCTGCAGCCAAAACAGACACTAAATACTAAATACCAGGAATGCTGACAGCAAATACCCAGGAAGGCTGACAGTCATGAGCAATGTCCTTTCCAGTCCTTGGACAAATTGATTAGGAAGTAAAATCTTTGTTTCTGTTTTATTTTCCTTTATGTTAATTCCCTTTGTGGCTTTTTTTTTTTTTTTTAAAGAAGAACAGACAAACATGCAGAGCAGAGAAATGAATATTAATTCCTTTAACATTCACCAAATATTGTTGTTTTTCTATTTTTTGTGTTTGTTTTTTACTCTTTTTCTGCCTTCTCTGGTTTTAACTGAGCATTTTGCATGGTTCCATTTTCTCTCCTATTTTCACATAACAAGGATACTTCTTTTTAAATTTTTCAAGTGGTTGCCCAAAGTTTACAGCATACACTTACAGCTCAGACAAAACCATTCAAAATAACAACATGCTCATTTGCACTGGTATCTAGGATCTAAACACTCTTAGTTTACATAGTTTATATGTCTCTTTCTCTATCTTTCTATATGTATATTACCATGAGTTCATATTAGTGCCTCCAACTCCAGTCTGACACCACAGCTTATTATAATCTCCCCCAAACATTTTAATGTTTACAGCTCCCTTTATTTACTACATAGTTATTTGTTTTCCTGGAATAATACATTTCAACCGATTTCATAATTGCTAACCCCTACCATTGTGGAAAAAAAGAAAAAACCTACTAAGGAAGTCTAATAATTAGGCATACTTCTTCTTTGTTTTTAACCTGACAATGTGTAGTCAAAATGCTAGGTTCAAGAGATGTTTTAGTCTTTTCCCCATTTAGTGTGGTTACGCCATTTATTTCATTCGCAGTTATTTGTTTGGTTGTTTGTCTTAGATTGCATTGAACTTTGGGTTATTTCCCTATCCTTTTTGACCTTATTTATAGATTTTGTGTATGTTAAATGGTATCATGGTTCTAAAAGTCATGTTTATAAAATATACCCACAGAAGTGTGGTGCTCCCTCTATCTCTTCTATGTATTGCCACTCCCCATTGTTTCACTCTATGTATAGCCCTGTAATTAACCAAATTTCCTGCTTTCTGTTTTTTTCTTCTTATAGTTATTTTTGCACAAATAAGTCTTTTTCAAGTATATTTTATTTTCCTTTTTTTTACACAAAAAGTGACATCTTTTGCATCTTTTAGATAACCTTTGGCACTTTGCTTTTTTCACCTAATGATCTATCACTGAAATTAATGCATGTCAGTTCATAAGATTTTCCTAGGGTTTTTTTGTTTTGTTTTGTTTTTGTTTTTGTTTTTGTTTTTGACACAGAGTCTCGCTCTGTTGCCCAGGATGGAGTGCAGTGGAGCGATCTCAGCTCACTGCAACCTCCGCTTCCCGGGTTCAAGCGATTCTCCTGCCTCAGCTTCCCAAGTAGCTGGGATTACAAGTGTGTACCATCATGCCCAGCTAATTTTTCGTATTTTTAGTAGAGACGGGGTTTCACTGCATCAGCCAGGATGGTCTCAAATCTCTTGACCTCTTGATCTGCCCACTTAGGCCTCCCAAAGTGTTGGGATTCAAGGCATGAGCCACTGCTCCTGGCCCTCCTAGGTTTTTTATAAATTTCACAATGTGTCTATGTTTATTCAATCATTCTCCTACATATGGATGTTTATTTTGCTTCCAATATTATGGAAAACATGTTGCAGCATTGTTTGTATTGCATAATATTGGAAGCAAAATAAATATCCATATATAGGAGAATGATTGAATGTTTATCTCCAGGGTAAATTCCTAGACACGAGCTTGATCAAAGAGTGGAAGCATATGTAGTTATATTAGATACTGTAAAATTCCATTCCAAAGTGGTTATTCCACAATCAACCTTTCAGAGTGCCTGTTTCCCCAAAATTTCTCCAACTGTGTTGTCATACTTTTAAATTTCCACCAATTTGGTAAGTGAGAAGTGGTATCTTAAAATATTTTAGTAAGCATTTTTCTGGTTATGAATGAAGCTTAATATCTTTTCATGGGGTTAAGAGCCATTTTAATATCTTTTTTATGAATTTCTTACTCCCATGCTTAGCCCATTTTTTATAAGGTTTTTCATCCATACTCCCTCATTTTAAAAAAACAATTCTGTCCATATTTGGGGTATTAGTTATATAGAGAGAGGGTAGGATGTAGGCATTTGCCCCTACATTTTTATTTGTCTTTGATTTTGTTTATTTTCTTTGTGGTCACACCAAAGTTTTTCTTCTGTGTAACCAAATTCATCAGTCTTCAATGTATGTGAACTTTGAGACATAATGAGAAAATTATATAATTCCAGGTTATAAAGGAATTCACCCACTTTTCTCCTAAGATATGTGTGGTTTATTTATTTATTTATTTATTTATTTATTTATTTATTATGTTTAGATCCCTAGTCAGTTTGAAAATTATTATTTTATAAGTTTTATAATGTGTATCTAGTTTTTAATTTTTATAAATAGCTAATCAGTTGTCAGAGCAATATTTATTAAATAATCCATCTCTGTAAAATTGGTTTTAGATGCTCACTTTATTATTTATAGTAAATAACCTTTTATACTTGAGTATTTCCAGAGATTCAGTTCTTCTTTAAAGCCTCTTATCAGTTGATGGACCCAATACTAAACTGTTTTAATTATGAGGCTTTCTACTGTTTTGATGTGTGATTTGGTAGGCCTACTCTGACATAGCTTTTAAAAACTTTCTTAAGTATTTTTGCATGTTTTGATTGTCTAGATGAATTTTTGCATTGACTTAATCTCGTCCAATACAGTAAGTCTGTTGTTCTTAAGTTACAGTTGAGTTAGATGTTTAATTTTTTTTTTTTTTTTTTTTTTTTTGAGACTGAGTCTGGCTCTGTCGCCCAGGCTAGAGTGCAGTGGCCGGATCTCAGCTCACTGCAAGCTCCGCCTCCCGGGTTTACGCCATTCTCCTGCCTCAGCCTCCGGAGTAGCTGGGACCACAGGCGCCCGCCACCTCGCCCGGCTAGTTTTTTGTATTTTTTAGTAGAGACGGGGTTTCACCGTGTTAGCCAGGATGGTCTCGATCTCCTGACCTTGTGATCCACCCGTCTCAGCCTCCCAAAGTGCTGGGATTATAGGCTTGAGCCACCGCGCCCGGCTTAGATGTTTAAATTAACTACAGGGAACAACATTTTAAGATGCAAAGTCATTCTATTAGAAAGGGGGTCAGCATCCTCCTACACATCTAATTCTAGTTTTGTCTGATTTAGGATTGTTTTAGTTTTCCTCATGTAGGGTTTGCATGTTTCTATTAAAAGTTTATTCTTAAGTATTTTAAGAGTTGTTTTTATTGCAAATGGGGGTTAACTCCCCATTTGTATCTTGTGATTATTATAATATATGTAAAATAATTATAGTAGAAGCTTTTAAATATCAGCAGGTAACAAGCAGCTATTGTTGGGAACAAGTCCCCCCAAATCCAGCCATAAACTGGCCCCAAAACTGGCCATAAAAAATCTCTGCAGCACTGTGATATGTCCATAATGGTCCTAATGCCCAAGCTGGAAGGTTGTGGGTTTATGGGAATGAGGACAAGGAACACCTGGCCCGCCCAGGGCGGAAAACCGCTTAAAGGCATTCTTAAGCCACAAACAATTAGCATGAGCGAACTGTGTCCCTCCCATGAAGGCACAAATACAGCAAGCTTTTATAAATAGTTTTACTTGGCAAACCCATTTAGCTGACTTTCTGAGTATTCTCGATAATCATTTTCCTAAAATGAAGCTGTTTCAGTTTTTGAAATTAACTAATTGGATTCTCCCTAAAATAACTAAATTTAAACCAATTGAAAGTGCTGAGAATGTTTTTACAGATGGGTCTAATAATGGTAAAGCTTCTTATTTTGCCTCAAAAAGTAAAGTTTTTCGGACGCCCTATACTTCAGCTCAAAAAGCGGAACTTGTAGCTGTAACTGAGTTATTGACTGCTTTTGATATGCCTTTTTATGTGGTTTCTGATTCTTCATACTGAAAGGAGCTGGGCACATTCCTCAGCCCCGGGCTCAAAACTCCCTGAGCCTAGTACAAACACATCCCATCCTCCCATCCCACCACATACCGCCATATATCTCTCAAACTCCCTGAGCCCAGTACAAACACCACCTGGAAAGTCTCCGATAAGGAGACAGCCGTTCAAGGTTACTGAAAGTGTGGGAGCCAAAAGAATTTCTTTGTTCCCCTGCAACTTTCGGGCTATAAAAAAGCAAACGCTCGCATTGTTTGGGGCCCTCTTGCCCTCTTGTATACTGTGGAATGGAGGGACCAAGTTTGAACTTGTAGTAAAGATCCTTGCTGCTTGGCTTTGACACTGGACTCTGGTGGTCTTCTTTGGGGAACAAACGGTCTGGGCATAACAATACGTGGTGCATTCCACACAGTTAATTGAAACTGCTCAGTTACAATTTCATACAGATGAACAACTGATGACAAAAACAAAAAAGGAGGAGAAATAGGGATTACAGGACAGCCCATACACAATTGAATCTAGCGTCAACAAAAAGTTGGGAAATAGATAAAATAATAACGTGGGGTAGAGGTTATGCTTGTATTTCTCCAGGCCAAAATCAACAGCCGATTTGGGTACCATCAAGACACCTGAGACATTATCATAAGCCAGATGCCGAGGAAGAGACTCCGGGAGGATCCCGAGGACCCCCCTGGTTGCAGCTATGTAGAGACTGACGCTGAGAAGGACCCCAACTGTCATGAGCAACACCTGTCGAACACAGCCATACACCTGGGGACAGATCTGTTGAACACAGCCACACACCTGGGGACAGTCACACACAGCTGTCACAGATGGTGGAAGAAAACCTGAGGAAAGCAGGACAACTAGTCACAACGGTTTCATGTGTCCGTGTGAAGAGATCACCAAACAGGCTTTGTGTGAGCAACAAGGCTGTTTATTTCACCTGGGTGCAGGTGGGCTGAGTCCAAAAAAGGAGTTAGCAAATGTGATGGGATTATCATGAGTTCTTACAGGTTTTGGGATAGGCCGTGGAGTTAAGAGCAATGTTTTGGGGGCAGGGGGTGGATCTCACAAAGTACATTCTCAAGGGTGGGGAGAATTACAAAGAAACTTCTTAAGGGTGGGGGAGATTATAAAGAACATTGATCAGTTAGGGTGTGGCAGAAACAAATCACAATGGTGGAATGTCATCAGTTAAGCTATTTTCACTTCTGTGGATCTTCAGTTGCTTCAGGCCATCTGGATGTATACATGCAGGTCACTGGGGATATGATGGCTTAGCTTGGGCTCAGAGGCCTGACATTCCTGTCTTCTTATATTAACAAGAAAAATAAAACAAAATAGTGGTAAAGTGTTGGGGCAGCGAAAATTTTTGGGGGTGGTATGGAGAGATAATGGGCGATGTTTCTCAGGGCTGCTTCTCAGAGGCCTGACAACAACGAGTAATTAATTTAATGGTAGCTATGATAGTGGTTATCACCACTGCCGTGAGTATTCACTTCAATAAGGGCTGACACAGAGAACAATCATACTTATTGGGTATATTTATCAATCTTGGCTGGCAATAATGCCTGAATGCAATCACTGTGACATAGTTACACATGCTTTGTGATCTCAGTATTTACCATAACAAATCTACTCCTATAATTGAGGCATACCACCCTCAAAAACCTATTTGTAAACAGGATTGGACCCAGTTAGAAAAAAATGAACGTACTTGTTTGGAAGATTGCTTTGCAGAACGGGCAGAGGTGCTGCACAACAATTCTTATGGAATCATTATTAATTGGTCCCCTAAGGGGATGTTTAGCTTGAATTGCCCCTCTCAGTCTGTGTGCCATGGCCACACTATGTTCAGATGATCTGAACAAAATGGTCAGATGGTAGAAATGATAAGAAGTACGGCAAAAGTTCCTATTATCTGGAACCATGGCAGTATAGTGGCACCTCAAACTCAAATGATATGGCCCGCTCTAGGAGCTAAACATAAGGATTTGTGGAAACTATTAAATGCTCTTAATTTGGGAAAGAATAAAAAAGCAACTAGAAGTGAAACTAGGCCTCATAAAACTTAGAAACTAGGCCTCATAAAACTTAGAAACTAGGCCTCATATAGAAAAAAAATTAACACCAGGTGGCTCTGGATAGAGTCCCACCCTGCCTCGATAAGGACCCACCCTGATAGGGTCCCACCCTGCCAATTCCGGGAAACAACCTCATGGGGTCCCACCCTGCCAATTCCGGGGGTCCCACCCTGCCTCGAAGTTCCCGGAATCAACAACTCCAGGAAAAAAACCTCATAAGGTCCTGCTCTAACCAATTAGCATAAGACACCTTGCTCAGGCCATAGCTAGACCCAATCATTTTGCGCCTTAAGCTTTGTTTGAATTTCGCGCCATAAGCTGTGTTTGAACTTGTGTTTGCCTATATAAACAGCCTGTAACAAGCAGTCGGGGTCCCAGGGCCAACTTAGAGCTTGGGACCCTAGCACGCTAGTAATAAATAACTCTCTGCTGTGAATCTCGTGTCGGTGATCCTTCGCGGCGACCCCTGCCCAGGAGGGAATCGACAGTTCGGTTCCAACAGAAGGACACCCTACAAACTTATTTTAGAATATAGCAAAATTAAAAGAACAAATATTTAAAGCATCCCAGGCACACCTGACCTTAATGCCAGGGACTGGCGTGCTGAAAGGAGCTGTAGACAAATTAGCAGCTAGTAACCCATTAAAATGGATAAAAACTCTTTGAAGCTCTGTGATTTCAATGATTACTGTGCTTTTAATCTATCCTGACTCCTGCGAGAAGTAGGTCACTGTGACAAAGCTGCCCTTGCTTTCATCTCTTTGCAAATCAAAGAAGGGAGACATGTTGGGAGCAAGCCCCCCAAAATCCAGCCATAAACTGGCCCCCAAACTGGCCATAAACAGAATCTCTGCAGCACTGTGATATGTCCATAATGGCCCTAACACCCAAGCTGGAAGGTTGTGGGTTACAGGAATGAGGGTAAGGAACACCTGGCCCGCCTAGGGCAGAAAACCGCTTAAAGGCATTCTTAAGCCACAAACAATTAGCATGAGCGAACTGTGTTTTAAGGGCGTGTTCCTGCTGTGGTTAATTCGGCCCATCCCTTCGTTTCCCATAAGGGATACTTTTAGCTAATTTAATATCTATAGAAACAATTCTAATGACTGGTTTGCTGTTAATAAATACTTGGGTAAATCTCTGTTTGGGGCTCTCAGTTCTGAGGGCCCTGAGACCCCTGATTCCCCACTTCACACTTCTATATTTCTGTGTGTGTGGCTTTAATTCCTCTAGTGCAGCTGGGTTAGGGTCTCCCTGATGGAGCTGGACTCGGCAGCTATAAAGAAACAAAGATATCTTGCTTTATTGCACTCTATACTTAATGAACTTTGCAGGTACTGTGCATTTTACAAATTGAAGGTTTGCGGCAACCCTGCATCCATCAAGTCCACTGGCGCCATTTTTCCAACAGCATTTGCTCACTTCATGTTATATTTTGCTAATTCTTGCAGCATTTTAAACTTTTTCAATATTATTATATCTGTTATGGTGATCTGTGATCAGCAATATTTGATGTTTCTATTTTTATTGTTTTGGGGTATTATAATTCACGTCCAAAGAAGATAAGAGTGTTCTGACTGCTCCACTATCCAGCTGTTTTCCCATCTTCCTCCCTTTTTTCAGGTATTTCTATTCTTTGAGACATAAAAATATTGAGATTAGGCCAAATAATAACCCTCGGGCCTCTAAACTTTAAAGTGAAAGGAAGTGTCGCATGTCTGTCACTTTAAATAAAAAACTAGAAATAGTCAAGCTTAGTGAGGAAGACATGTTGAAAAGCTGAGACAGGCCCAAAGCTAAGCCTCTTGCACTAAATAGCCAAGTTGTGAATGCAAAGAAAAAGCTCTTGAAGGAAATTAAATGTAGTACTCCATCAAGCACACAAATGATAAGAAAGTAAAACAATCTTTTTGCTGATATGGAAAAAGTTTGAGGGATCTGGATAGAAGATCAACCCAGCCACAACATTTCCTTAGGCCAAAATGTAATCTAGGGCAAGGCCCTAACACATTTCAGCTCCATGAAGGCGGAAAGAGGTGAGGAAGCTGCAGAATAAAAGTTTGAAGCTAGTAGAGGTTGGTTCATAAAAGAAGCTCTCTCCATAACATACAAGTGCAAGGCGAAGCAGCAAGTGATGGTGTAGAAGCTGCAACAAGTTATCCAGGTCTAGGTAAGATAATTGATAAAGGTACACTAAACAATAGATTTTCCATTTAGATGAAATAACTTGCTATTGGAAGAAGATGACATCCATGACTTTTATAGCCAGAAAAGAAAAATGGCAGTGCCTGATTTTAAAGCTTCATAGGATAGGCTGGCTTTTTAATTACATACTAATGCAGTTGGTGACTTTTAAGTTGAAGCAAATGCTCATTTACTATTTTGAAAATCCTAGAGCCTTGAAGAATTGTCCTAAATCTACTATGCCGGTGCTTTATAAATTGAACAACAAAGTCTGGATGACAGCACATCTGTTCACAGCATGGCTTACTGGATATTTTAGGTCCATTGTTGAGACCCACTACTGAGAAAAAAAGGATTCCTTTCAAAATATTAGTGTCCACTGACAATGTGCCTAGTCACCCAAGAGCTCTGATGGAGATGTACAAGATTAATGTTGTTTCATGCTTGGTAACACAACATCCATTCTGTGGCTCGTAAATCAAGGAGTAATTTTAACTTTCAAGTCTTATTATTGATATTATATATATTGTGTCAAGCTACAGTTGCCATAGATAGTGGTTCTTATAATGGATCTGGGCAAAGTAAATTGAAAACCTGATGAAAGAATTCACCATTCTACATGCTATTAAAAACATTCATGGTTCATGGAAGGCAGTCAAAATATCACCATTCACAGGAGTTTCAATGAATTGATTCCAAACCTCATGGTTGACATTGAAGGGTTCAAAACTTAAATGGAGGAAATAATTGAAGATGTGTTGTAAACAGCAAGAAAACTAGAATTAGAAGTGAACCCTGAAGATGTGACTGATTGGCTGCTATTTCATGATCAAACTTGAATGGATGAAGAGTTGCTTTTTATGGATGAGCAAAAAAGGGTTTCTTGAGATAAAACTTACTCCTGGTGAAGAAATTGTGAACTTTGGTGAAATGACCACAAAGGATTTAGAATATTACATAAACTTAGTTGATCCAGTGATAACAGGGTTTGGAAGAATTGACTCCAGTTTTGAAAGAAACTCTACTGTGAATAAAATACTATTGAACAACATCACATGCTACAGAGAAATTTTTCATGAAAGAAAGAATCCATTTATGTGGTAAACTTTGCTGTTGTCTTATTTTAGATAAATTCCTACAGCTTATCCCAGCCTTCAGCAACCACCACTGTGATCAGTAAGCAACAATCAACATCTAAGAAAGACCCTCCACCAACTGGAAGATTATGACTCATTGAAGTCTCTGATGATTATTTGTATTGCTTAGCAATAAGATATTTTAAAATTAAGGTATGTACTTTTTTAATCATAATGCTATCACACACTCAATACACTGTAGTAGAATGTAAACATAACTTTTATATGCACTAGGAAAGGAGAAGTCAAGTGTAGAATTTTGTCAAATCTTCTTTGTACAACTATTATACATATACATAGAGAGAAAATAATAAGCAGAGAGATAAGGGGAAAATAAAGATAAATACACCTTATTTCATATGGTCAACTTATTTATTTACTTAAGTCTAATTTAAAAAATACCTTTTCGAAGGAGAGGATATTTGGATGATGACCATTTAACTAAATAGGACTCAAAATTTCATTTTTTTTATTGTGTTTGCCTAGGTGTCTGGCTTTTGACTCTTGGCCAAGATAAGGACAATGGAATCTATAATGTGCTCATTAAAGTCCAGTTATCCTGGTGACTTCAGGGTTAGGTCTTTTCTTAAGCCTTGCATCTGACCTAACAACTTTGACAAGCCTAGCTCAATAACATGACCAAGCAGATTTATAAGGACCCCCACTCTGGCAGCTTTTTTGAGCTCCCTGAAGCAGATTCCTCCCACAGACCTTCGTAGTTAAAGCCAGAGACTGAATACAGCCCATACGTGTCACTGGGCCCATGGGGACCGTGTGCTGTGAGGTGTCTCTTGGATTGTCGATGCTTGCCTGAATTCTCCGCCTGCTGTACCAATTTGTTGCCTTTCAATAAAAGCCTTATGTGACTACACTCTGTGGGGTATGGTGAGTCATTTCAAATATACATGCTTAGGAAAACATATATAAATGTCTACATAGCAGGTGTCAGTAAAATATTCACATTGTCAGTGCACATGTAGGTACTGATTTGGTGTATTTCAATTTCTACAAGTTAAGTTACTGGGAATATTTTTACTATATAGAATATTTCTTTAAAGGAATGTTCTTTTTTAAAGTTTGTTAAATTAAGAGGCTAATCAAAAAAATGCATTGTCAGTTTATAATGAGTATACCATTAGAAAGAACACAAGGAGAATGATAGCATCTGTGCGTCAAATTATATTCCATTTGCTCAAAATCAAAAAGCATTAGTAAAACAAAAAAATGACACTATGTTGGCCCCAAATAGGTTAATTGGTTTCAGCAAAATGAGAACACACATCATATTGCATCAATGTCAATTTTACCATTATTGCCTAAAAATACTTGTTTTTGTGCAATTCATAAATATATTTTGGAGTCAGAGTTGTGGAAGTGCTTTAAATTTAAGAACTTTCTATAATATGAAGCATTTTATGGAGGGGTACACTTAAATAGCATTCTGATAATAACTTCAATTTTATCATTAAAACCAGAAAAATAGTATTTTTACTAAAATACTTATTTACAGTACTAAAATTTGAGAAAGTGCTTTAGAATGTTTACCCGTATATCATTAGGATTTTTTTCTATTATATTTACAAAGAGCCCAAGATCTAGCTCTCTCCCACTGCAAATGTATGCATTTTAACACTTGGGGGTCATCTAAAGAAAGAAGCCAATTGTGTATTCTGACGTTCTACAATTTTTCAGAAAAACCACAATGTGAAATTGTTTCTAACAAATAGGGTAATGACAATATGGTTCAGGAAAAGAAGGGTTTAAACTAGCTCTCCTGCTGGGGGCACATTGTACAAAATATCCTGTAATCTACATAAAATTAGGTCAAGATACATTTCTTTGAAATGAAATTGAAAGCATTTATTTCTCTCTCCTCTGAGGTCTCTCAACTTCATTGCACAAATGAAAATTAGCAAGTAACTACAAAGAGCTTAGCCTTTGCAACTTTATTCTAAAACTCTAATATGTCAGTAGCAATGGTCTTGGATTATAAAGAATAGGTTTCTATTAATTTCTGGGAAAAATTTATTTGGTGTGCTTTACTAAATCATCATTACTTTCTAAACTAGGTGACTTTTTGTATTTGCATTAAACTTTTAGTATTGTAGAAAAAGGGATGCAGTATTATAATTTTTGTGGTGATATTTCAAAGCAGGACCCTTTTCTATTAATCCCACATGTAAATCATTAAAAAAACACTACATGCAAATGTATATATTGCCTTTCATTATAAGGCAAGGAAGTGGTACACCTAAGAATGAAAAATATCAGTGTCTAGAGAAACTTCTGCTTCTGGGAAGATGATGCAAATGTGCTTTTCCCTGTTCTTCTTGCCAAATACAACTACAACCCTGGAGAATGAAATATATAAAATTCTATGAATTCTATTATTATATGAAATGTCTCTGAATAATGAAGAAAATAAAGTAGGCCAGCTAGGAATCTTGAGGCACAAGAAGTGTGGTGGTGAGACTGAGGTTTTCTTTCCATGTAACCCAGACTTGAGATAAAAAAGCCAGCAACTCAGTAACACCAATGGGTACAGATTTTAAAAAGTCTCAATAAAAGTATATTCTCTCTAACAAAAGAATTAGGAAAAGGCAGCCTAGAAAAAATAGTTTTTGACAATAGTCGCAATGCTTCAGCTGAATAACATCGAAAATACTGGCTCCATAGCTACCTTCACCAGCAAGAGCCTAGACTTATTCCCAGGACGGGATGTAAGGAGACTCCAGACGACCTGCAGGAGTGATGTCAGAGAAGGCCAGGTGGGGAGCCAAGACTTTTATCTCCACTGGGTGTTAATGAGTCCCATTCTGTGGTATCAGGGGAGACCTGGTAGATACAAACCACTTTGTATCCCCAGAAGGAACCTCACATATTATGTTCTACGTGTGTCTCTGTATCTTCACATGCCCATCTTCGTATAGAAACGCCAGTCACGGAGAGCTAGCAATCCATCTTACCCTGGTGGAAACTCATCTTAATCAAACTAATTTTATTTACAAAAACCTTATTTCCAATGAGGTCCCACTATAAGATACTGTGGATGAGGCCTTCAACATCTTTTTGTGAGAACAATCTTCAATCCATAAAACAAGAGAACTCTTCACTCACTTACGAACTCTTTTCCACAAGCCCCCACCAATCAAGAGAAATTTTTAGGAAACAAAAGGAAACTCAATGGAAACTTAATATTATTAAATGGCTTTGAATAAACACAAAGGTAGGAATCAGCTTTCACTAGCAGACAGGCACAAAATCTACCAATGCCCAAGACCTTCCTTGGATACGAAATTTTGTAGAGGACTGGGTACAGTGGCTCACACTTGTAATCCCAGCACTTTGGGATGCCGTGACATATGGATCACTTGAGGCCAGGAGTTCGAGACCAGCCTGGCCAACATGGCAAAACCCCGTCTCTACTAAAAGTACAAAAAAAATTAGCCAGGTGTGGTGGTGCATGCCTGTAATCCCAGCTACTCGGGAGGCTGAGGCAGGAGAATCACTTGAGCCCGGGAGGCGGAGGTTGCAGTGAAAGGAGACCGCGCCATTGTACTTTAGCCTGGGGGACAAGAGCAAAACTCCATCTCAAAAAAAAAAAAAAAAAGACATGTAGTAGAAGACAATATTATAAACAAAATGGACAAAAATCGATTGTATTTCTATACACTAGCAATAAACAATCTGAAAATAACATTAAAATTAAGGAAAAATTTTTTATAAATTGTATTTTAAAAGCATTCAAATAATAAAATACTTAATAATTTTTTAAAAGTTGTGCAAGACTTGTACAGTGCAAAATATTGTTGATTGAAATTAAGATGATTGAAATAAATGAAAATACATTCATGTTCATGGATCTGTTCATGGAATTAATATTGTTATGATAGCAATACTTCCCACACTGCTGTACATACCCATACAAATTTCTATCTAATAATTTTTTTTTCAGGTATTTACAAATTTAGCCAAAAATTTACCAAAAACCTGTACTTGGGAACCAGAATAGTCAAAGAATCTTGAAAAAAAAAGAAAATAGGACTCGCCTTCACAATTTTAAAACTTACTACACATCTAAATTCCTATATGAATATAGTATTTATATACTGTATTATTGTATATAGATATATAGTATATAAAATATGTAATATATAGTATATAATTTATAATGCTATATTCAAATATACAGCATTATATATTATTTGCTAAAATATGGAATATAGTACTTAAGACAATGTGACACTCCGTAGTCTAGCACATAGCTCTAAGGAATAGAATCAAGGGGGTTCAAATATACACCCCTATAGTTATGGTAAATTGATCTTCAACAAGAGTAACAAGTCAATTCAATGGGAAAATAGTAGAGTTTCTAACAAATGGTGCTCATACAACTGTATATCAACAAGCAATGGAATGAATTTAGATCCCTACCTCAAACCATAATAAAAATAACTCAAAATGTATTATAGACATAAATATAAGGAAGAAACCTACAAAGGTTTCAGAAGAAAACATAGGTGAAATCTTTGTTACCTTGCATTAGGCACTGTGTTCTTAAGATATGACACCAAAAACAAAACACACACAAGAGAAGATAAATTAATTGAACATCATCAGAATTAAAAATGTGTGTACTTCAAAAGATACTGTCAGGAACATATAAATACAAACCAAAGAATGAGAGAAAACTTTTGCAAATTATGTATCTGATGAGATACTTTTATCTAGAATATATAAAAACTTCTTACAACTCAAAATTGAAAGACAACTTCATTTCTTAAAAAAAACAGTAAAACACTTGAATAGATATTTCAGCAAAGAAGATAAGCAGATAATAATTAACAACATGACTATGCTCAGGGCCATTAGTCTTTATGGAAATGCAAGTCAAATCCACAATAAAATTTCACTTTGTACACACAAGGATAACTGAAATCTGAAGGACTGGGAATAATAATGTTGAAGAAAATGTGGAGAAATTAAAACTTTCGCGTCATTGGTGGGATTGTAAAATGGTGCTGCCACGTTGTAAAACAATTGTACAGTTCCTGAAAATAGAAAACATAGAGTTAATAAGCTCACTAGAATTGTCTACCAGACACTTGCACACCAATGTGGATAGAAGCATTTTTCATAAAAGCCAAAAAGTGGGAATAACCCAATGTTCTTCAGCTTACGAATGGATAAACAGAATGTGATAGATCCACACAATGAAATATTATTCAGCAATAAAAGTGAGGTACTGATACATGGTTTAACATAAATGAATCTTGAAAACATTACGCTTAATGAAAGAAGCCAGTTACAAAATACCATATATTATACGATTCCATTTATATGAAATATAATTGAATAGGTGAATCTATAAAGACAGAAAATAGATTAATGTTTGTCAAAGGATGGAACAGAAGAACTACTAATAGTTTTGCCATGTTTTGGGGGATTGTTAGCTAATAAAAATGTTTCAAAACTAGATGATGCCAATGAGTGCATGATTCTGTCAATATAACAGAAAACCACTGAGTTGTATACTTTAAAAGAGTTATTTTATAGCATGTAAAGTGTATTTCAATAGGTTTTGTTATTTTAAAAAGGAAGCTGGAGGAAAGACTCTACAGAGGTATTTTAGGTAGAGATATGGAGAATATAAGAAAAAAAACTAAACTTCTAGAGATGACAATTACAAAGCTTGTGATATAAAATTCCCTGGGAAAGATTAACAATAGATTTCACATTGTAAAAAAAAAAAAAAAAAAGTAGTTAGTGTACTCAAAGACACAGCAATAGAAACCTTACACAATTAAGAATTGAGAGAAAAACTGAAAACATGAATATAGCATTAGTAAGCTCTGAGGTACATTCGGTCTAATATAGGAAATCTGGACATTTGCAAAGGTATGCAGAACACCAAAAATAGTAATTACGTCAGTAAATATAATACATAGTTTTCTTGTATTATTTAATTCTATGTAAAAACAATTGACTGTTTAAAGCAAAAATAAGGACAGCATTTGTAACACATAAAAAAGTAAAATGTATTAACAACAAAGCTTAGGCTGGAGCAAGAAGTGGAGCAGGCAAGAAATGAAATTGTATGGTTTTAAGGTTCTCATACCATGCAGGAAGTAGTATAAAAATCACTTGACAAAAACTACGATACACTGGAAATACATACTATCAAGCCTAAATCATCCATTTCAAACACACACTAAAATGTGTTAGCTGGGCAATACAGAACATACAATGCATTTCTAAAAAATTACTCAGTAAAATAAAGCAAAAATAAATAAAAAAGAGGAAAAAATATTAGATGAAACAAGTAGAAAACTAATGGCAAATTCTATCAAGTTAATAAACTTATTAAAGGCAAATACTCTAAACATTACAGTTTAAAGACACAGAGAGATTGGATTTAGAAAACTAAGGTCCTAGAGTACATACTGATTATCAGAAGCCCAAATTAAATATAACAAACCAAATATGCTAAACAATAGAAGAAATAAATGAAGCAAATGAAACAAGTTCAGTCACGCCGACAATAGTCAGAAATGAGAATGTATAAATACCACTCAAAATAGTATCAAAACTATGACATGCCCAGGAAAATGTTTGGAAAAATATGCATAAGACCAATACACTTAAAACTACATAACAATGTTGAGATAAATAAATTACCAGATATACTGTGTTTGCAAATCAGAAGGCTCAAGATTGTGAAAATGTCAATCTTTTCAAAACGACCTATTAATTGAATGTAATTCTAACCAAAATCTCAGTGCATTTTTCTGTAGACATTTACACACTCTTTCAAAGATGTATATGGCAATGCAAAGGTTTTACAATAGCCAAAACATCTTTGAAAATGAACTAAATGAAAGAACTCACAGTGTCTAATTTTAGGGCTTATTGTAAATCTTCAGTAGTCAAGATTGTGGAATTGGTGTCAAGACAGACAATTAACCAATGAACAGAAAAGATAATTCTGAAATAGACCCATAAATACATAGTCAATTAAAGCTTGACACAAGCATTATGGTAAAGTCATAAGTCAAAGGGAAAAATAATACAATCTTCTCAACGACTATTGCTGAAACTATTGGGTACCCTTATGCAAAACAACAAAAACAATAACAAAAGCTTCAATGCTTGTCTCATGTCACATGTAAAAATTATGTGAGATGTATCATGACCTAAATGTAAGAGCTACAACTCTCAAACTTCTAGAAGAAAACATCGGGAAAAAATATTTTGACCTGGGGCTTGGTAAGATGTCTTTAAAACGACAAAAAACAAACAAACAAACAAAAAATCATAAACGCAAAAGAATCATTAAAAAATAAGTAAATTTAAAAAAAAAAGAATTGGATTTCATTAAAGTTACACACTTACGTTTCTCCAAGAACACTGTTAAGAAAATGAAAGCACAAGCCAAACCAATGAGAAATTATTTGGAAAACATACATCCAAAAATTATTTTTACCTAGAATGCATAAGGCCATGCTATAACCTAGCAAGAGAGACAACCTAGAAAAATAAACAAAAGATTTGTAAAAACTCTTCACCAAGTAAGAAACGCAGATGGTAGGTAATTAAGCACATAAAAACATGCTCAGCATCACTAGTCTTTAGGGAAATGCAAATGAAAATCACAATAAGGTATGGCTGCACATCCACTAGAATGATTTAATTAAAAAGGCTATTAATACCTGGTGTTAGATGTTGAAGATGGGGCTCCTGCAACTCTCATACATAACTGGTGAGGTGAGAAAATGGTACAATTACTTTGGAAACACATTTGTCAGCTACTTAGTTATATACACACAGTATGATCCAACTATTCTACTCCTAGGTGTTTTTTCAAGAGAAACAAACCAAACCAACAACAACAAAAAAACACCCAAAACAAAAAGTGTCATTCCCTCAAAAACCTGGGTGTAAATGTTTATTGTGGTTTTTCATAATTGTCAGAAATTTAAAAATAACCCAAATATCCCTCAACTAGAGAATGAGTAAATAAATTGTGGTACTTATAAAATAGAATAATAACAGAAACAATGAAAGAATGAATAGGTGACCCGTGATGGCTCACGCCTGTAATCCCAGCACTTTGGGAGCCCGAGGAGGGTGGATCACGTGAGGTCAAGAGTTCGAGGCCAGCCTGGCCAACATGGTGAAACCCCGTCTCTACTAAAAATACAAAAATTAACCAGGCATGGTGGTGCACGCCTGTAATCCCCGCTACTCAGGAGGGTGATGCAGGAGAATGGCTTGAACCTGGGAGGCAGGGGTTGCAGTGAGTGGAAATGGGTGATTGTACTCCAGCCTGGGTGACAGAGTGAGACTCCATGTCAAAAAAAAAAGAAAGAAAGAAAGAAAAAGAAAAAAAGAATGAGTAATTGATATACACAATGTAGTTCAAAATGTATTAGGCTAAATTAAATAGCCAGACTCAAAGGACTACATACCCTATGATCTTATTTATATGCCATTTTGGCAAGCGCGAAACTCTATGAAGACAAAGAAGATTAGTGGTTGCCAGGATTTGAGGGTAGAGGGAAAGGTTAACTACAAAATTACACAGGCGAGTTTTGGGGAATAATATAGTCCTTCCACATCCTGAGATGGTGGTTATGTGACTGTGTGTCTTTCACAATTCACAGAACTTTGCGTTAAGAAAGATGATTTTTGCTGTATGTAATGTATACCTTAATGAGGTAATGAAAAATAGTCTGTAAACCATATCTGGGCCATTTTAAATCTGAATTGATTAAATATGTAGTGACCCTTGGTCAATCAGTCATGGTTATGCATAAAAGACTAGTCTGATTATTATGGGCAGCTATGGAGAAAGATTTTCTCTTGCTGGTCATATTGACAGGTCTTTTCCTTCTCTCTGAGATTTATGCACTGGACAGAGTATAGATCGCTAACTTAAATTAGGGCATGAAACAGGAAGCAGTCAGACTTCCTCTTCTCTTATAAAATTATAAAGGAAGAAGAGTTTCACTCTTGGGCATCTAATCCCAAGCAGGAGGTCTGGCCCTCCTCTGGTTGATTCTGATACTACAATTTTATCTTTGTGCACAAAGTGGGAGAGGAGAATGAAGTAGGTGACATTCTTCTTGAGACAGTCCTTTGCTCACCTATTTAGATTCTAGGAAAATCATCCAACTGCACTGCTGCTCTAGCTGCCATCTCCCACGCTATTCCTGGGCTATGGTTTTCTCTACTCTCATTTTTTTTTTTTTTTTTTTTTTTTTTTTTTGAGACAGAGTTGTGCTCTGCACAATGGTTCAATGTCGGCTCACTGCAACCTCTGCTTCCGGAGTTCAAGTGATTCTCCTGCCTCAGTCTCCCGAGTAGCTGGGATTACAAGCTCTGCCATCACGCTCGGTTAATTTTTGTATTTTTAGTAGAGGGGTTTCACCATGTTGGTCAGGCTGGTCCGGAACTCCTGACCTCAGGTGATCCACCTGCCTCGGCCTCCCAAAGTATTAGAATTAACAGGCATGAGTCACTGCGCCCAGTCTACTCTCTTTCTTATGATCCCCACTTCATTCCGCAGAAGTTCCATCAAAATCTCAAATCTAGCCATGTGTATGTCTTCTTCTTAATACTTTTACAGCTTTGTTCTAAAGTGGCCTTCTTTATTTTTTCATTTTAATATTTAGGGAAGAAGTTTGCCCACTTGGAGCAGTATTTAGAACACATGTTTTTGTTTTTGTTTAAATCTTATTTTTCTTAAAAGCGGAGTCAGTTTATAAAAACTAATTTAATATGCTGTATATTTCTTCTTTTTGTTTATTTTTATTCATAATATTCTCTTTTGTAAATAGCACGAAAGTGGAAATTTTCGTCCCCAGTAGTGAAACTAAACATGTAAGGTAATCTTCCAAATTGTGTATTAGGGTTCTCTAGAAGGACAGAACAAATAGGATATATGTATATATGAAAGTGAGTTTATTAAGGAGCATTGACTATACAAGGTGAAATTCCATGATAGACCATCTGCAAGTTGAGGAGCAAGAAAAGAGTAGTGGCTCAGTCCAAGTCCTAAAGTCTCAAAAATAGGGAAGCTGACAGTGCAGCCTTCAGTCTGTGGCTGAAGGCCTGAGAGCCCCCGACAAATCACTCATGTTAAGTCCAGGAGTCCAAAGGTCGAAGAATCTGGAGTCTAATGTTCAAGGGCTGGAAGCATCCAGCAGGGGAGAAAGATGAAAACCAGAAGACTCAGCAAGTCAACTTCTTCCACCTTCTTCTTCCTGCTTTTTCTAACTGTACTGGTAGCTGATTGGATGGTGCCCACCCACATTGAGGGTGGGTCTTCCTCTCCCATTCCACTGACTCAAATGTTAATCTCCTCTGCAACAGCCTCAGAGATACACCCAGAAACAATACTTTGCATCCTTCAATCCAATCAGATTGACTCTTAATACTGATCATTACAAATTGCCTTTTCCCTTTTTATTACTTAATGTTTGCTAACTCATTCCTTTCACCCTTTTAAATTTATACAATTTATCTATCTTTATACAACCTTCATGACTCATTTTTTTCAAATTCCATGTATTCTTGCAAGTTCCTCTTTCTCTTAATTTTTAGACGTCACGTCTCTAGCTAGTTTCCTTTAAATTTTGTTGTTTTTTTCTTCTAATTTATTTTTATTTTCTTAATTTTTTGTGGATACACAGTAAGTGTATAGATTTACGGGGTATCTGAATTGTTTATACAGGCATGAAATGCAAAATAAGCACATCACGGAAAACGGATTATCCATTCCCTTAAGCTTTTAAGCTTTGAGTTACAAACAATCCAATTATATCTTTTAAGTTATTTTAAAATGTACAATTAAGTTATTATTGACTGTAGTCACCCTATTATGCTATCAAATAGTAGGTCTTATTCATCAAAAAAATTTTTTTGCACCCATTATCCATCCCCACCTGCTCTCCAGCCCCCCACTACCCTTCCCAATGTCTGGTAACTACCCTTTTATTTCTATGCCCATGAGTTCAATTGGTTTGATTTTTAGATCCCACAAATAAGTGAGAACATGTGATGTTTGTCTTTCTGTGTCTGAGTTATTTCTCTTTAACATAATAATCTCCAGTTCCATTCATGTCATAGAAAATGACAGGATCTCATTCTTTTTATGGGTGAATAGTACTCCATTGTCTATATGTACCATATTTTCTTTATCCATTGATCTGTTGATGGACACTTAGGTTGCTTCCAATACTTAGCTATTGTGAACAGTGTGGCAACAAACATAGGAGTGCAGATATCTTTTCGATATATTGACTTCCTTTCTTTTGGGTATATACCCAGCAGTGGGATTAGTAGTAGCTCAAGCTTTTGTTTTTTCAGGAACCTCAAAACTGTTCTCCATAGTGTTTGTACAAATTTACATTCTCACCAACAGTGTACAAGGGTTCCCTTTTCTCCACATCCTTGCCAGCGTTTTGCCTTTCTTTTGGATATAAGCCATTTCAACTGGGGCAAGATAATACCTCATTGTAGTTTTGATTTGCATTTCTCTGATAACCAGTGTTGGGCACCTTTTCACAGGCCTGTTTGCCATTTGTATGTCTTCTTAGTCTGAATTTCATAGTCTCAGTTTCATAGTCTGATGTCTTAGATTTAAGTCTTTAATCCATTTTGATTTGATTTTTGTATATGGCAAGAGATAGGGGTCTAGTTTCATTCTTTTACATGTGGATATCCAGTTTTCCCAGCCCCATCTATTAAAGAAACTGTCTTTTCCCGAGTGTATGCTCTTGGCAACTTTGTCAAAAATAAGTTTACTGTAAGTGTGTGGATTTGTTTCTGGGTTCTATTCTGTTACATTGTTTGTGTGTCTGTTTTCATGCCAGTACCATGCTGTTTTGGTTATTATCACTCTGTTCAGTGGTATAATTTGTAGCCAGGTAATGTGATTCTCCCAGTTTTGTTCTTTTTGCTTAGAATAGCGTATAATAATAATAATAATTATTATTATTATTATTATTATTATTATTATTCTGGGCCATTTGTGGTTCCATTTAAATTATAAAATTCTTTTTTTTGTTTTTCTATTTCTGTGAAGAATGTCATTGGTATTTTGATAGTGATTACATTTAATATGTAGATTGCTTTGGGTAGTTTGGACATTTTAACAATATTGAGTCTTCCAATCCATGAACATGGAATATTTTTCAATTTCTTTATGACCTTTTCAATTTCATTAATGTTTTATAGTTTTCATTACAGAGGTCTTTCACTTCGTGAGTTAAGTGAATTGCTAGGTATGCAATTTTATATATGGCTATTGTAACTGGGATTGCTTTTTTATTTCTTTTTCACATTGTTCACTGTTGGCATAGAGAAATGCTACTGATTTGTGTATGTTGATTTTGTTTATCAATTCTAATAATTTTAAATCTTATCAACTTTGCTACATTTGTTTATCAGTTCTAACCATTTATTGTGAAGTCTTTTGGTTTTTCCAAATATAGACCATATTATCTGCAAGCAGGGAAAATTTGACTTCTTCCTTTCTAATCTGAATGCCCTTTATTTACTCGTCTTGTCTGATGGCTCTAGCTAGGACTTCCAGTACCATGTTGAATAACAGTGGTGAACATGGGCATCCTTGTTTTGTTCCAGATCTTAGAAGGCTTTCAGCTTTTCCCCATTTGGTATTATAATAGTTATGGGTCTGTTACATATGGCTCTCATTGTGTTGATGTATGTTCCTTCTATAGTCGATTTTTTGAAGACTTTTTTTCTTATGAAGGGATGTTGAATTTTCTTTTATTTTATTTTATTTTTTTTGAGACGGAGTCTTGCTCTGCCGCCCAGGCTGGGGTGCAGTGGCCGGATCTCAGCTCACTGCAAGCTCCGCCTCCCAGGTTTACGCCATTCTCCTGCCTCAGCCTCCCGAGTAGCTGGGACTACAGGCGCCCGCCACCTCACCCGGTGTTAGCCCGGTTTGTATTTTTTAGTAGAGACGGGGTTTCACCGTGTTAGCCAGGATGGTCTCGATCTCCTGACCTCGTGATCCGCCCGTCTCGGCCTCCCAAAGTGCTGGGATTACAGGCTTGAGCCACCGCGCCCGGCCGGGATATTGAATTTTATAAAGTATGTTTTCAGCATCAGTTGAAACGGTCATATGATTCTTGTACTTTATTCTGTTGTTATGATGTATCACATTATTTGCATATGATGAACCATTCTTGTATCCCAGGGATAAATCCCACTTGATTATGATAAATGATATTTCTAATGTATTGCTGAGTTCAACTTGCTAGTGTCAAACTCACTAGCAAGTTGAGGATTTTTGTATGAGTATTTATTAGAGATATTGGCCTATAGTTCTTGATATGTCCTTGTTCTGTATTGGTATTGAGGTAATACTGGCCTCATAGAATGAGTTTGGAAGTATTGCCTCCTTCTCTATTTCTTGGAATAGTTTGATTAGGATTGGTATTAGTTGTTCTTTAAATGTTTGGTGGAATTCAGCAGTGAAGCCAACAGGTCCTGGACTCTTCTTTACTAGGAAAATTTATTATGGCCTCAATCTCGTTACATATTGTTGGTCTGCTCAGGTTTTGTATTTCTTCCTCGTTCAATCTTGATAGGTTGCATGTATCTAGGAATGTGTCTATTTCTTCTAGATTTTCCAACATATTGGCATGTAGTTGCTCAGAGTAGTAACTAATGATCCTACAAACTTCTGAAGTATCCATTGTAATGTCTGTTTTATTGTTTTGATTTTATTTGTTTGAGTCTTCTCTCTTTTTTCTTAGTCTGGCTATAGGTTGGTCAACTTTGTTTAACTTTTTAAGAAACCAACCTTTTCTTTCATTGATCTTTTTTATTTTTTTATTTCAATTTCATTTATTTCTCCTCTGATGTTTATTATTTCTTTCCTTCTACTAATTTTAGGTTTGATTTGCTCTTGCTTTTCTAAATTTTGATTTTTGTATTCTATTTTACCACAAGTCATTTGAAGATATTTGAAAAAGAATTTTTTTCTATTTACATATTTTTTCTCATGTTTTGTTTTATCTTTTTTGTTTTTTTCATAAACAACTGGTTTTATTTTTATTTTTTAAATTATACTTTAAGTTCTAGGGTACATGTGCACAACGTGCAGGATTGTTACACAGGTATACATGTGCCATGTTGGTTTGCTGCACCCATCAACTCATCATTTACATTATGTATTTCTCCTAATGTTATCCCTCCCCCAGCCCACCCTGCCCCCGCCCTGAGAGACTCTGGAGTGTGATGTTCCCCGCCTTGTGTCCAAGTGTTCTCATTGCTCAATTCCCACCTATGAATGAGAACATGCAGTATTTGGTTTTCTGTCTTTGTGATAGTTTGCTGAGAATGATGGTTTCCAGCTGTATCTATGTCCCTGCAAAGGACATGAACTTACCCTTTTTTATGGCTGCATAGTATTCCATGGTGTATATGTGCTACATTTTCTTAATCCATTCCATCATTGATGGACATTTGGGTTGATTCCAAGTCTTTGCTATTGTGAATAGTGCTGCAATAAACATACATGTGCATGTGTCTTTATGGTAGCATGATTTATAATCCTTTGTTTATATACCCAGTAGTGGCATCGCTGGGTCAAATGGTATTTCTAGTTCTAGATCCTTGAGGAATTGCCACACTGTCTTCCATAATGGTTGAACTAATTTACACTGCCACCAACAATGTAAAAGTGTTCCTATTTCTCCGTATGCTCTCCGGCATCTGTTGTTTGCTGACTTTTTAATGATTGCTATTCTAACTGGCGTGAGATGTTATCTCATTGTGCTTTTGATTTGCATTTCTCTGATGACCAGTGATGATGAGCATTTTTTCATGTGTCTGTTGGCTGTATGAATGTCTTCTTTTGAGAAGTGCCTGTTCATATCCTTTGCTCACTTTTTGATGGGGTTGTTCATTTTTTTCTTGTAAATTTGTTTAAGTTCTTTATAGATTCTGGATATTAGCCCTTTGTCAGATGGTTAGATTGCAAAAATGTTTCCCATTCTGTAGGTTGCCTGTTCACTCCGATGTTAGTCTCTTTTGCTGTGCAGAAGGTCTTTAGTTTAATTAGGTCCCATTTGTCAATTTTGGCTTTTGTTGCCATTGCTTTTGGTGTTTTAGTCATGAAGTCTTTGCCCATGCCTGTGACTTGAATAGTAATTGCCTAGGTTTTCTTCTAGGATTTTTATGGTTTTAGGTCTAACATTTAAGTCTCTAATCCATCTTGAATTAGTTTTTGTATAAGGTGTAAGGAAGGGATCCAGTTTCAGCTTTCTACGTATGGCTAGCCAGTTTTCTCAGCACCATTTATTAAATAGGGAATCCTTTCCCTATTTCTTGTTTTGGTCAGGTTTGTCAAAGATCACATGGCTTTAGATGTGTGGTGTTATTTCTGAGGCCTCTGTTCTGTTCCATTGGTCTATATATCTGCTTTGGTACCAGAACCATGCTGTTTTGTTTACTGTAGCCTTGTAGTATAGTTTGAAGTCAGGTAGCGTGATGCTTCCAGCTTTGTTCTATTTGCTTAGGATTGTCTTGGCAATGTGGGCTCTTTTTGGTTCCATATGAGCTTTAAAGTAGTTTTTCCCAATTCTGTGAAGAAAGTCATTGGTAACTTGATGGGGATGGCATGAATCTATAAATTACCTTGGGCAGTATGGCCATTTTCAAGATATTGACTCTTTCTATCCATGAGCATGGAATGTTCCTCCATGTTTGTGTCCTCTTTTATTTCATTGAGCAGTGGTTTGTAGTTCTCCTTGAAGAGGTCCTTCACATCCCTTGTAAGTTGGATTCCTAGGTATTTTATTCTCTTTGTAGCAATTGTGAATGTGAGTTCACTCATGATTTGGTTCTCTGTTTGTCTGTTATTTGTGTATAGGAATGCTTGTGATTTTTGCACATTGATTTTGTGTCCTGAGACTTTGTTGAAGTTGCTTATCAGCTTAAGGAGGGTGGAAATGATGGGGTTTTTAAATATACAATCATGTCATTTGTATTTAGGGACAATTTGGCTTCCTCTTTCTCTAATTGAATTTCTTTCTCTTGCCTGATTGCCCTGGCCAATCACTTTGTTGAATAGGAGTGGTGAGAGAGGGCATCCTTGTCTTGTGCTGGTTTTCAAAGGGAATGCTTCTAGCTTTTGCCCATTCAGTATGATATTGGCTGTCGGTTTGTCATAAATAGCTCTTATTATTTTGATATAAATTCCTTCAACACCTGGTTTATTGACAGTTTTTAGCATGAAGGTCTGCTGAAGTTTGTCGAAGGCCTTTTCTGCATCTATTGAGATAATCATGTGGTTTTTGTCATTGGTTCTGTTTATGTGATGGATTACATTTATTGATTTGCATAGGTTGAACCAGCCTCACCTCCCAGGGATGAAACCGACTTGTTTGTGATGGATAAGCTTTTTGATTTGCTGCTGATTTCGGTTTGCCAGTATTTTATTGAGGATTTTGCATCAATATTCATCAGGGATATTGCTCTAAAATTCTCTTTTTTTGTTGTGTCTCTGCCAGGCTTTGGTATCAGGATGATGCTGGCATCATAAAATGAGTTAGAGAGGATTTCCTCTTTTTCTATTCATTGGAATAATTTCAGAAATAATGATACCAGCTCCTTTTTGTACCTCTGGTAGAATTTGACTGTGAATCCCTCTGGTCCTGGACTTTTTTTAATTGGTGGGCTATTATTGCCTCAATTTCAGAACCTGTTATTGGTCTATTCAGAGATTCAACTTCTTCCTGGTTTAGTCTTGGGAGGGTCTATGTGTCCAGGAATTTATCATTTCTTTCTAGATTTTCTAGTTTATTTGCATAAAGGTGTTTACAGTATTCTCTGATAGTAGTTTGTATTTCTGTGGGATCGGTGATGATATTCCCTTTACCATTTTCATTGCATCTATTTGATTCTTCTCTCTTTTCTTCTTTAGTAGTCTTTCTAGTGGTCTTTTAATTTTGTTGATCTTTTAAAAAATCCAGCTCCTGGATTCATTGATGTTTTGAAGGCTTTTTTGTGTCCCTATCTCCTTCAGTTCTGCTCTGATCTTTAGTTATTTCTTGCCTTTGGCTAGTTTTTGAATTTGTTTGCTCTTGCTTGTCTAGTTCTTTTAATTGTGATATTAGGGTGTCAATTTTAGATCTTTCCTGCTTTCTCTTGTGGACATTTAGTGCTATAAAATTCCCTGTACACACTGCTTTAAATGTGTCCCAGAGATTCTTGTATGTTGTGTCTTTGTTCTCATTGGTTTCAAAGAACATCTTTATTTCTGCCTTCATTTTGTTATGTACCCAGTAGTCATTCAGGAGCAGGTTGTTCAGTTTCCATGTAGTTGTGTGGTTTTGAGTGAGTTTCCTACTCAGTTCTAATTTGATGGCACTGTGGTCTGAAAGAGAGTTTGTTGTGATTTCTGTTCTTTTACATTTGCTGAAGAGTGCTTTACTTCCAATTGTGTGGTCAATTTTAGAATAAGTGTGATGTGGTGCTGGGAAGAATGTATATTCTGTTGATTTGGGGTGGAGAGTTCTGTAGATATCTCTTAGGTCTGCTTGGTGTGGAGCTGAGTTCAAATCCTGAATATCCTTGTTAACCTTCTGTCTCATTGATCTGTCTAATACTGACAGTGGGGTGTTCAAGTCTCCCATTATTATTGTGCGGGAGTCTAAGTCTCTTTGTAGGTCTCTAAGGACTTGCTTTATAAATCTGGGTGTTCTTGTATTGGATGCATATATATTTAGGATACTTAGCTCTTCTTGTTGAATTGATCCCTTTACCGTTACGTAATGGCCTTGTTTCTTTTGATCTTTGTTGGTTTAAAGTCTGTTTTACAGAGACTAGGATTGCAACACCTGCTTTTTTTATTTTTTCTTTTCCATTTGCTTGGTAGATCTTCCTCCATCCATTTATTTTGAGCCTATGTGTGTCTCTACATGTGAGATGGGTCTCCTGAATACAGCCCAGTGACGAATGTTGATTCTTGCTGAATATGAAATTCTGGTTTGAAAATTCTTTTCTTTAAGAATGTTGAATATTGGCCCCCACTTTCTTCTGGTTTGTAGGGTTTCTGCCAAGAGATCTGCTGTTTTTCTGATGGGCTTCCCTTTGTAGGTAACCCGACCTTTCTCTCTGGCTGCCATTAACATGTCTTCTTTCATTTCAATCTTGGTGAATCTGACAAGTATGTGTTTTGTGGTTGCCCTTCTCAAGGAGTATCTTTGTGGTGTTCTCTGTATTTTCTGAACTGGAATGTTGGCCTGCCTTGCTAGGTTGGGGAAGTCCTCCTGGATAATATCCTGAAGAGTGTTTTCCAACTTGGTTCTATTCTCCCCATCACTTTCAGGTATACCAATCAAACGTAGACTTGGTCTTTTCACATAGTCTCATATTTCTTGGAGGGTTTGTTCATTTCTTTTTACTCTTTTTTCTCTAAACTTCTCTTCTTGCTTGATTTCATTAATTGATCTTCAATACCTGATATCTTTTATTTCAGTTGATCAAATTGGCTACTGAAGCTTGTGCGTGTGTTACGATGTTCTCGTGCCATGGTTTTCAGCTCCACGAGGTCATTTAAGGTCTTCTCTACACTGTTTATTCTAGGTAGCAATTCATCCAATCTTTTTTCAAGCCAGCTTCCTTGCAATGCATTAGAACATGCTCCTTTAGCTCAGAGAAGTTTGTTATTGTCGACCTTCTGAAGCCTACTTCTGTCAGCTCATCAAAGTCATTCTCCGTCTGGCTTTGTTCCATTGCTGGTGAGGAGCTGCGTTCCTTTGGAGGAGAAGAGGCACTCTGGATTTTAGACTTTTCAGCTTTTCTGCTCTGGTTTCTCTCCATCTTTGTGGTTTTACCTACCTTTGATCTTTGATGTTGGTGACCTACAGATGGGGTTTTGGTGTGGATGTCCTTTTTGTTGATGTTGATGCTATTCCTTTCTGTTTGTTAGTTTTCCTTCTAACAATCAGGTCCCTCAGATGCAGGTCTGTTGGAGTTTGCTGGAGGTCCACTCCAGACCCTGTTTGCCTGGGTATCACCAGCGGAGGTGGCAGAAGAGCAAATATTGCAGAGCAGCAAATATTGCTGCCTGATCCTTCCTCTGTTAGCTTCATCCCAGAGGGGCACCTGCCTGTATGAGGTGTCTTTCGGCCCCTACTGGGAGATGTCTCCAAGTTAGGCTACACGGGGATCACAGACCCACTTGAGAGGCAGTTTGTCCATTCTCAGAGCTCAAATGCCATGCTGGGAGAAGCACTGCTCTCTTCAGAGCTGTCAGACAGGGACGTTTAAGTCTGCAGAAGTTTCTGCTGCCTTTTGTTCAGCTATGCTCTGCCCACAGAGGTGGAGCCTATAGAGGCAGTAGACCTTGCTGAGCTGTGGTGTGCTCTGCCTAGTTTGAGCTTCCCAGGCACTTTGTTTACCTACTCAAGCCTCAGCAATGGTGGATGCCCCTCTCACTGCCCAGCTGCAGCCTCGCAGGTTGATCTCAGACTGCTGCACTAGCGGTGAGCAAGGCTCTGTGGGTGTGGGACCCACCCAGCCAGGTACAGGAGAGAATCTCCTGGTCTACCAGTTCTAAGACTGCGGGAAAAGCCCAGTATTTGGGTGGAAGTGTCGCGTTTTTCCAGGTACAGTCTGTCATGGTTTCCCTTGGCTAGGAAAGGGAAATCCCCCAACCTCTTGCCCTTCTTGGGTGAGGTGATGCCCCACCCTGCTTCAGCTCACCCTCCATGGGCTGCACTCACTGTCCAACCAGTCCCAATGAGATGAATCAAGTACCTCATTTGGAAATGCAGAAATCACCCAGCTTCTGCATTGATCACACTAGGAGCTGCAGACTGGAGTTGTTCCTTTTCGGCCATCTTGGAACGGAACCCAACAACTTTCTCTCATATGTTTACCTATTTGTTATTCATTTCACTTTGCCTAAGAAGACATCAAATATGTAAACCTTAATAGGTATCATAAAAGGCAGAATATATGGGGGAGACACAGGTCTTGACTTCAAGGCAAAAATGACTCTTAAATGAAATGAAGCAACAAAACAGCCAAAGAAATAAGCACTTTGCTTCACACAAGGGTCACATATCAAGATGCTTACAGGAATTGTGTGGGGTGCGTCAAGAAATTTTTCAAAGGTTACCTTAAGCTTAAGGGGGCTTTTAAGTCATGTATAAGGTTTGACTTACAGAAAAGGTCACTGTCATTTTCTCCCAAAAATAAAGGTAGACTGTGCTGTCTGATTACTAACAACTTCGAGAAATAGATTATTTTTCTTTCTTTCTGGGAGTTTTCAAAGTGGCCTCTAGAACTCTGAAGGCATAATTATTTTTATGCATTATTTTGTATTTTGATGAAATAAAATTGCATGACCACAAACTCTACTAATTAAATCACTACATTTAAATTATTTACAATGTAAAACAGAAAAGTAGTACTTGGTAAGAAGCATGAGTATTGAACATTTTAGAATGAATCCACATTGTCTTATACAATATAATTCATTTTTGAATTATTAAAGATAAAATTATACACTTATAATAAAAATGTAAGTGTAAATAAAATTTTCATTTATTCATTTATCAACATAATGTATTTGAGATAAATGAGATTACCAATTTCCCTCAAATGCTTTCTGAATGTTTAAATGTTTTAAAAGAATATTCAAAAAATCTATTGTATATTTCTCTAATTAGTAAAGAAAATAGATGACTATAAAGATTGCTTTAAGCATCACTTATTGTCTGTGAAATATTCAGAGACTATTCACATACATGACAATGTGTACTTTCTCTTATTCATTGTCCAGAGTTAGTGTTTAGTTTTTCTTTATGTATTTTTTACAAGGATTGGTTCAACTGTACATTCAGGAGATATTAGCCATATTGAATGATTTGGCTTCTGTTCTAAATGTCTCTGGAAATCTGGATTGAGTTATAGAAAGAGATACAGTTTTTATCATAACAGCCAAGTTGAAACAGGTTCTATGTAGTAAAATGGAAGAAGAAGAATCCAAAATTGATGTTTATAATCAGTGAAAATTTAAATAAAGGCAAAAGGGTCAAATGCAAGTTGTGTCTTTAAAATATTTATTTGTCATCAATAATAAAACAATAATACATATGGAAATATTACAGTTTACCAAGACCCAGCTCCTAATCCTTGCAGAGATCTTAGCGGCAACTATTAGACTTTACATATAAAGTGGGATATTGATATGGTTTGGCTGTGTCCCCACCCAAATATCAAATTGTAGCTCCCACAGTTCCCTCCCATTGTGGGAGGGACATGTTGGGAGGTAATTGAATCATGGGGGTGGGTCTTTCCCATGCTGTTCTCATGATAATGAATAAGACTCATGAGATCTGATGGTTTTATAAGGGAGAATTCCCCTACACAAGCTCTCTTGATTGCCACCATCCTTGTAAAACATGACTTTGCTCCTCTTTGCCTTCCACCATGATTGTGAGGCCTCCCCAGCCATGTGGAACTGTGAGTCAATTAAAACTCTTTCTTTTATAAATTACCCAGTCTTAGGTATGTCTTACTTAGCAGCATGAAAATGGACTAACATAGACATCAAGATTTCAATTAAGTTGCCCACAATCCCACAATTGGTTGCTTGTGAGATTGGGTTTGAAATCCAGGTATTCAGATTCCAGATCCAAAGCTTTTATTTTTATTGCTAGTATATCTTGTTGCCTATTGACTGACTGTTGTGAAAGCAGGCTCTCCTCAAGGATTAATAGACAGATAACTTTAAACTTTGAGTAAAGGTGCTAGCCAAAAAAAAAAAAAAAAAAAAAAATTTAAGAAAATCTGAGAAATTGCTGAGAAGGTAAAGGTTAAAAAAATAAGCAAATGATTATCTAGAGTATGAAACATATAAAGGACTAAGTTATTATGCCTAAAATTATATCCTCTGAGAGAGATGGAGACATTGAAAAAAGAAAAAAAAGTCTGAATGATGTATTAGTCTGTTCTTGAATTGCTATTAAAAATATCTGAGACTGGAGGAAAATTTATAAAGGAAATTTGCTCATGGTTATGCAGGCTGTACAGGAAGTATGATGCCGGCATCTGCTCAGCTTCTGGGGAGGCCTCAAGAAAGTTACAATCATGGTGGAAGGTGAAAGGAGAGCAGACACATCACATGGCAAAAGTCACAGAGGGAAAGCAAGTTGTCACACACTTTTAAACAGCCAGATCTTGCAAGAAGTCACTCATTATCACAAAGACAACACCAAGGGGATGGCACTAAACCATTCATGAAAATCCACCCCTATGATCCAATCACCTGTCACTAGGGCCCACCTCTAATACTGGGGATTACAATTGAACATGAGATTTGGGTGGGGACATATATCCAAACTGTATCAAATGATAAGAAATTAATGGTGAAATCTGAAATGATGAAGCAATAGACAGATATTTATGTAGCAAGTCACTGAAGATAAGGGTCTAGATGGCAGGATGAAGGTGCAGAGTTGGGAAGATCATGGGCACTGAGGAAATAGCTGAGACAGGATGAAGATGGGCTCTCTGAAGTAAAGAGTATATAATTAGAAGAACAGGAAGTGTAGTTTTGGAAGACAAGGACAAAAAAGACAAAGGAAGTACTATCTAAAAAAGTCAAGCAGGGATAATTATAAAAAAGCAAAATGTTTGGATTTTCATGTGAACCCTGAAAGGCTACTTGGGCAGCCTGTACTGTGTGTTTCCTGCCCCAGAATATGGCCTCTGAGTCGCGGCTGTAGTGGCACAAGCACTTCCAGCCAATCCTCCCATCTGCCCTGCATTGGCCGCTTGTGCTTGTCTTCCCAGAGCCACCTGTGGCTTTTAACGGTTCTTTTGACCCTCACCTCTCATACTGGCTTCATAATTTTCTGCTGCATGGCTCTGAATAAGCCAGATATAGTCCTTTGTTGCTATGGTCTGAATGTTTGTGTATTAGTCTGTTCTCACGCTGCTAGGAAGAAATACCTGAGACTGGGACATTTACAAAGGAAAGAGGTTTAATTGGCTCACAGTTCAGCATGACTGGGGAGGCCTCAGGAAACTTACAATCATGGTGGAAGGGGAAGCTAACACATGGCAGCTACAAGGAGAAGTGCCAAACAAAGGGGAAAGAGCCCCTTGAAAAACTATCAAATCCCGTGAGAACTCATTCAGTATCATGAGAACAACATGGGGGTAACCACCCTCATGATTCGATTACCTCCCACTGGGTTCCTCCCATGACATGTAGGAATTATGGGAACTATAATTCAAGATGAGATCTGGGTGGGGACACAGCCAAACTATATAAGTTTGTGTTCTCAAAAACACAAACATCCAAAAGAGATACATCACCCTTCCACCAAGTGAGGACACAATAAGAAGGCGTCATCTATAACCCAGAAAGTGGACCCTCACCAAACATCAAATTTGCCTTTGGTTTTGGACTTCTTGGCCTGCAGAACTGTGAGAAATAATGCATGTTTTTTAAAGCCATCCAGTCTTGGGTGTTTTGTTATAGAAGTTCAAATGGACTAAGATATTCATCTTCTTCTGAAGCTTACATTTAATTGATAGGGACATGCAATTGTAAAATAACTAATTTATTATTTTGTGAAAGTATGAAAGCTCTATATTCTATATCCCCATTTACACCACAAACCTTATATAGCACACCTCAAAATTCTGAATTGGCAGTGCTCATTGGAAACAGATTGTTTTTTTTTATTTTTTCTACAGAGAGAGAGTTAAGAAAGATTTTCATAGTGTTATTAGAAACAGTACCTTTAACTGGCCCTATTATTAATAACGTTCTTTGTCACATGTAGTTCTCTTTTACATTGCTCTTTCAGATATTGATGGAACTGCTGCTGTTTTGTTCTTTCTCTTTTCTTCCTTCTTTTTAATCTTTGGATTAAGTGCTGCCAGCGATGAACCCTTGAGGTGAGGCTATTGATTTGGAGATGCTAATATAACTGCAAACTAATAAATTATCCTGTCCTAACCTCTTAGGGAATCCTCAATTTGATGCCCTGAGACTTGTGGCCAAGCCTGTATAGAGACACTGTGATGAAAAGAACAATCCGGTTGATACAGAGAAAATCTAGCAAGCTGTCTCATGTTTGCTGAATGTTTCGTTTGTTTGCTTTTTTTTTTTTTTTCAGTTTCTGCTCGAGTTTAGGTAAGTAACTCTTGTGTACATTTTCTATCTGACCCAAGCAGTCCTCTTTACTACTTCTGGCTTACTATTCATCAGGCAAATATTTTTCTCCTCCAATTTCTGGGGTAGCCCTTGTTTAGCTGGCTCCCATGATGGCAGCCAAATGGAGGCTGGTGCACTGTGCTAGTCAGAGTCAACTTGCTGTGAAACTCCTCAAATAGACAGTTGTCATCAGAGCATTTCCTCATCATTCTCTTCTTGTTAAAATTGGGAATCTGACCAGTTCCTTCCTGTTTGCCAGCAAATATTTCAGTCCATGAGAAACTGAGTGGTGTATTTGTACAAAAAGTAAACTCATCATTTTGAGTAATCATTTGCAATTCTTGGCAACTTCCCCGTTTTTCCTGAGTTCTTCCTCTCTTTCCTAATTTTCTCCTCTTTTTTCCCTATTCTTCTTCTCTATTTCTTGGTAAAAAACATTTCTTCTATCAAGTGGTAATTATGGCACAACTTACAGGGTTCCTTCATCCCTGGGCAGGTAGATGTTTATTCGTCCTTCTTTTACAAACTAGCAGACGATGGAATTTCAGGTTGTAATATTCTGGACCTGAGCATGCATTCAATTGTGTGGGTCTACATTATCTTTAAGAACCTCCATGGCCATATGTAAATAAATTAGTGAGGTAGTACTCTCTGAAGACATTCTAGATAGGCTATTTCTCCTACTTGTGGCTTTTTGCATAGTAGACAATTTTGAGGCATCTGCAGAGTTCCACAAAACCCTATACACATAACATTAAAGCGCTGGGAAGATTTCTCGTAGCTGTGCCTCATGCAATCTCAATTGTTTCTTTCCATACAAGGCACTGCTCCTATCTGTACCTTCACATTTCATGACTATTTACCCTGACTCAGGAGTAGCCCAAAAGAGAGGCTGGAAGCCACAGAAGGTTAGTGTCAAAATAATCCATCACTAATATTGTTAACCTTAGGCAAACTCGTACTCATTTTGCTTAAATGTCGTGGAAGCAATTAGGATGAGAAACCACCAAAGAAATACCTGCGTTGTTAGCTTGTAGACTTTATTCAAAAGTATCCCAATAGACACCCCTTTCTGTGATACCAGACCATGCTTATCTGTACTAAACCTACCACTGAGAACACTACACTGGAGAGGGGCCCAAAGTCAACTGCTAGTCCCAACTTCTAGTTTAGCAGCACCCTTACTTTGTCCCTGGAAGGAAGTTTCCCCACCTAGGAATCACCGTAAATCACAAGAGCCTGGCACATTTCAAGGCTGCAGGAATGGAAAATATTTACTCGGTGATAATGGTTTGGATCTGTGTCCCTGTTCAAATCTCATGTCGAATGGTAATCCCCAATGTTGGAGGTGGGGCCTGGTTGGCAGTGATTGGATAATAGGGGCTGTTTCTCATGGTTTAACACCATCATCCTCATCCTTGGTGCTGTTGGGATAGTGGGTCCTCATGAGATCTGGTTGTATAAAGATGTGTAGCATCTCCACCGCTTCTCTTCCTCTTGCTCTGGCTATGTGAACATGCCTGCTCCAGCTTTGCTTCTGCCAAGAGTAAAAGCTCCCTGAGGCCTCCCCAGAAGCAGATGCTGCCATGCTTCCTGTACAGCCTGCAGAAACATAAGCCAATTAAATCTCTTTTCAATGTAAATTACCAAGTCTCAGATTTTTCTTTACTGCAGTGTGACAACAGACTAATACACTCTGCAAACAAATCACATAGTATGATAGTAAGGGGACTATTATCATTGCTTTTTCTTCATTCCCATATTATGTGTTGTAGGTACTGGAAACACAGGACAATATATTGTTCATTAGTTCAAGCTTATGTCTGAATCATCTATCCAAATAGATGGTAGTTGAGATGATGGCTAGAGAGCAAAATGGTTAGATAGATAGATAGATAGATAGATAGATAGATAGATAGATAACAACAGTGGGATTGAATTAGATGACAGCAAGGTATAGAGGATAGGAATAGTAAACTACATGTTTTGGTTTGAGTAATTCAAGGCATGATAGTGGCATTTACTGAAATTTACAGATTTACAATCTGAGCAGATTTGAGAACATACATCAATAATTCTGTTTCTATATCCAAAGTTTGAAATATGAGACAATCAATTTGAAATGCTAAACTGGCAACAGGATACGTGAGTTTGTAAATAAGGAGTTAAAGCTGCAGATGTACCTTATTATTCATTCATTACTATTTTCTGAACTCCTGCAATAAAGAAAAAAAACCTTATTGTAAGAAGAAGAATGGCCAGTATGTAATTCAATTACAAAGAACTTGCTAGAAAAATTGGGGGAGAAAAATTATGCAGATTTCAAGGCAGTGATTGGCCTGGAGAGTCTGACTGAAGACAGGTGTAAGAGGCAATTGAGAAATAGGGAAGATCACATTCAGGGTATGAATACCCAAACAAGAGAGGACTGTAAACTGCTTAAGCAGAGAGAAAGAAGGACACATTCCTGTGAAAGAGGAAACAGGTGTATGTTACATTTTGAGGTAAGAAAAGCATATATGGACAAGCTCTGAAAAATGGCTTTATGTTTTTAAAGTATTTAAAAGTAAAGAATAAGTGAAAGAAGCTGTTGAGGATAGAAACAGAGAAAAGATTAGTAAATAAATAATAAGGGAAATTGATAAAGTGTATTAGTCAGGGTTCTCTATAGGGAGAGGACTAATAGGATAGATGTATATATGAAAAGGAGTTTATTAAGGAGTATTGACTTACACGATCACAAGGTGAAGTCCCACAATAGGCCGTCTACAAGCTGAGGAGCAAGGAAGCCACTCTGAGTCTCAAAACCTCAAAAGTAGGGAAGTTGACAGTGTAGACTTCAGTCTGTGGTCAAAGGCCCAAGAGCCACTCGTAAACCACTGGTGTAGGTCAAAGACTCCAAAAGCTGAAGAACTTGAAGTCTAATATTCGAGAGCAGAAACATCCAGCACAGGAGAAAGACGGAGGCCAGAAGACTTAGCCAGTCTAGTTCTTCCACCTTCCTTTGCCGACTTTTATCCTAGCCACACTGGCAGCCGATTAGATGGTTCCTTCCCAGATTAAGGGTGGGTCTGCTTCTCCTAGTCCACTGACTCAAATGTTAATCTTCTCTGGCAAACACCCTTACAGACACACCCAGGAACAATAATTCAGTCCAATCATGTTGACACTCAATATTAACCACCACACAAGGCATCAAGGAAATGAACAGCACATTGATGCCAGTATTGCTGGCCAGTTTGAGAAGAATACTATGATTCTCAGAGGTCTCAAAACAGAAAGAAAATAAAGGTAGGAATGACCATGGAAGCAACATATTTTCAATAATTCATTGAGGAGACAGAGGAAGGAGTAGGGAGGGGATAAAACATCAGAGCACACAAGGTGTCAAGAGGTGGCCTTGGTTAGATGATGACACTGATGAGGCAGCCATAGAAGTTTAATTCTAATTTGTCCAGCACAGATAACATTAACTCAGTTTCAGAGTCACTTTTCTTTTTAACTGACCCTTAAAAATTGTGTCATAAGACTGAAGGGAAACTATAAAGGAATCTACAGATTTTTCATTGAAAACTATTGTCACAATTAGGAAATCAAGTGAAAACAAAAGGAATCTGATATCAAAATACTGGCCACAGGTTTTCTGTTTCATTTTGTTTCTTTCTTTTTCCTTTTTATTTATTTATTTATTTATTTGACATGGAGTCTCACTCTGTTGCCTAGGCCGGAGTGCAGTGGTGTGATCTTGGTTCACTGCAACCTTCACTTCCCGGGTTCAAGCGATTCTCCTGCCTCAGCCTCTTGAGTAGCTGGGATTCCAGGCACCCATCACCATGCCCAGCTCATGTTTTATATTTTTGGTAGAAATGGCATTTCACCATGTTGGCCAGACTGGTCTCAAATTCCTGACCTCAAGTGATCTGCTTGTCTCAGCCTCCCAAAGTGCTGGGATTATGGACATGAGCCACTGCACCCAGCTTGTTACAGGTTTTTCAAAAACATCAAGGAGGATTTCTGCTTTTCTTATATTGTATTATGGATTCAGTGTTGGAACTTGTTATTAGTTTGCACTTCTCCATCACACATTTCAATTTCATAGTTAATATTATTATATATTTGAATTATATTTATAATTCAATATACATTTGAATTATATTTATAATTCAATATACATTTGAATTATATTTATAATTCAATATACATTTGAATTATATTTATAATTCAATATACATTTGAATTATATTTTAATTCAATATACATTTGAATTATATTTATAATTCAATATACATTTGAATTATATTTATAATTCAATATACATTTGAATTATATTTATAATTCAATATACATTTGAATTATATTTATAATTCAATATACATTTGAATTATATTTATAATTCAATATACATTTGAATTATATTTATAATTCAATATACATTTGAATTATGTTTATAATTCAATATACATTTGAATTATGTTTATAATTCAATATACATTTGAATTATGTTTATAATTCAATATACATTTGAATTATGTTTATAATTCAATATACATTTGAATTATGTTTATAATTCAATATACATTTGAATTATATTTATAATATACAAACACATTTTTATGTAAAATTAGAAGTCCCAGATCCCATTTTCTGCATTATTCTCCTAAGCAAATGCTATTGTTAATGTATTGTGCATTACAATTTGCCATCATTTTAAAATAAGAGGTTTTAGATTATTCTTAAGAAAAGGATATTCAAAGCCACAATTATTGTGCCATCCAGATAAGCCAAAAATACATCCTCATGTATTTACTGTTGCAAAATATTCTTGGCATAAAAAAGCAAAAAAAAAAAAAAAAAACAACAAAAAAAACACCTAAACATATAATATATATATGAATGTAATGTTTTCTAGCTAATACATGAGATTGATTTAGCAAACAAAATTGTGAATAAACATGTAACTTCAAATCATATATACTTGCTGTCTAGAAAAGACCATTGATGTGGTTTGGCTGAGTCTATACCAAAATCTCATCTTGAATTCCCATGTGTTGTGGGAGGGACCTGGTGGGAGGTAATTGAATCATGGGGGCAGGTCTTTCCTGTGCTGTTCTCATGAAGTGAATAAGTCTTACGAGATCTGATGATTATAAAAAGGGGAGTTTCCCTGCACAAGCACTCCTCTCTTTGCCTGCCACCATCCAAGTAAGATGTGACTTGCTCCTCACTGCCTTCTGCCATGATTATGAGGCTTTCCCCAGCCAAGTGGAGCTCTAAGTCCAATTAAACCTCTTTCTTTTGTAAATTGCCCAGTCTCTGTTGTCTTTATCAGCAGTGTGAAAAAAGATGAATACAACTAAATTCCAAAATTAGTCAAATAGTTGGTATGAGAAAATTACAATATTAAATGAGAAAATTTCACTTCCTAATTTTTTTTAGTTTCAATTTTTTTTTTTTTTTTTTTTTTTTTTGGTAGCAGGTAATATCTGTGCAGATTTGTTACCTGGGAATATTATATGATGCTGAGGATTGGGGGTATGGATTTTGTCACCCAAGTGATGAGTGTAGTACCTTACAGGTAGTTTTTCAACCAATGATCTCCTTCATCACCACCTTTCTAGTATTCTGCAGTGCCTATTGTTCCCGTATTAATGTTCATGTGTGCTCTATGTTTAGCTCCCATTTGTAAGTGAGAAAATGCAGTATTTGGTTTTCTGTTCCCACATTAATTTGCTTAGGATTATGGCCTCCAACCACATCCATGTTGCTGCAGAGAATATTAGTTTGTATTTTTCATAGCTGTGTAGTATTCCATGGTGTGTATGTACCACATTTTCTTTATCCAGTCTACCATTGATGAGCAGCTAGGTTGATTCCACGTCTTTGTTATTGTGAATAGCATTTCAATGAACATACAAATGCATGCATGTTTTTGGTAGAACAATTTATTTTCCTTTGGATATATACCCAGTAATGGAATTGCTGAGTTGAATGGTAAGTCAGTTTTCAGTTCTTTGAGAAATTTACAAACTGCTTTTTACAGTGGCTGAACTAATTTACATTCCCACCAACAGTGTATAAGTGTTTCCTTTTCTCTGTAGCCTCACCAGCATCTGTCATTTCTTGACTTTATTATAATAACCATTCAAAGTGGTGTGAGATGTTATCTCATTGTGGTTTTAATTTGCATTTCTTTGATGATTAGTGATGCTGAGCATTTTTTTCATGTATTTGTTGGCCTTGTGTATGTCTTTTGAGAAGTTTCTGTTCATGTCTTTTATCCATTTATTAATGGGGCTATTTGGTTTTTCCTGTTGATTTGTTTAAGTTCCTTATAGGTTCTGCATATTAGACCTTTGTCAGATGGCATAGTTTGAGAATATTTTCTTACATTTTGTGGGTTGTCTTTTTACTGGGTTGATAGTTCCTTTCGCTGTGTAGAGGCTCTTTAGTTTAATTAAGTTCCACTAGTCTATTTTTGTTTTTGTTGCAGTTGCTTTTCAGGAGTCAGCCATAAATTCTTTACCAAGACCAATGTCAAGAAGGGTATTTCTTAGGCTTTTTTCTAGGATTTTTATAGTTTGAGTCTTACATATAAATCTTTAATCAATTTTGAGTAATTTTTTGTGTATGGTGAAAGGCAGGTGTCCAGTTTTATTCTTCTGCGTATGGCTAGCCAGTTATCCTGGCACCATTTATCAAGTAGGGAGTCCTTTCCCCATTGCTTGTTTTAGTCAGTCTTCTCAAATATCAGATTATTGTAGGTGTGTGGCTTTATTTCTACATTCTCTATTCTGTTCCTTTGGCCTATGTGTCTGTTTCTGAATCAGCACCATGCTGTTTTGGTTATTGTAGCCCCATAGTATAGTTTGAAGTCAGGTAGTGTGATGCCTCCAGCTTTGTTCTTTTTCCTTATGATTGCTTTGGCTATTCAGGCTCTCTTTTGGTTCTATATGAATTTTAGAATAGTTTTTTTCTAATATGTTAAAAATGACATTGGTAGTTTGAGAGGAATAGCCTTGAATCTGTAAATACTTTGGGTAGGATGGCCATCTTTAAGATATTGATATTTCCAATTCATGATCATGGGATGTTTTACCATTTATTTGTTTTTATCTCTGATTTTTTTCAGCAGTGTTTTGTAGTTCTCTTTGTAGGAATTTTTCGCCTTCTTGGTTAGGTGTATTCCTAGGATTTCATGTTTTTATGTGTTTACTGTGAATGGGGTTGCAATCTTGGTTTGACTCTCAGTTTGAATGTTATTGGTGTATAGAAATGCTGCTGATTTTTGTACACTGATTTTGTATTCTAAAACTTCACTAAAGTTATTTATCAGTTCCATGAGTCATTTGGCAGAATCTTTAGGATTTTCTAGGCATAGAATCATATGGTCAGTGAAGAGAGATGGCTTGACTTCTCCTTTTCCTATGCAGATGCCCTTATTTCCTTCTGTTGCATGACCGCTCTGGTTAGGACTTCCAGTACTATGTTAAATAGGAGTTGTTAGAGTGGACATCCTTGTCTTTTTCCAGTCCTCAAGGGGGAATGCTTTCAGTGTTTGCCCGTTTACTATGATGTTAGCTGTGAGTTTGTCATACATGGCTCTTATTATTTGGAGTTCCCTTCAGTGCCTAATCTGTTGAGGGTTTTTGTCATGAAGGGATGTTGGATTTTATGGAAAGTTTTTCCTATGTCTACTGAGATAATCACATGGTTTTTGTTTTTAACTCTGTTTATGTGGTGAATTGCACTTATTGATTTGCATTGCAGCCCAGGAATGAAGCCTACTCTATAGCGGTGAGTTAACTTTTGGATATGCTGCTGGATTTGGCTTGCTAGCATATTGTTAAGGATTTTTTTCATCTATATTCATCAGGAATATTGGCCTGAAGTTTTCTTTTTTTGTTGTGTTTTTGCCGAATTTTGATATCAGAGTGGTGCTGGCTTCCCAGAATGAGTTAGGGAGGAGTCTCTTCTTGATGTTTTGAAAGAGTTTCAATAGAATTGGTACTAGCTCTTCTTTGAACTTCAGGCAGAATTTGGCCATGAATCCATCTGGTCCAGGGCTTTTTTTGGTTGGTTGGTCTATTTTTTATTAGGGATTCAATGTTGGAACTTATTATTAGTCTATTCAGGTGTTCACTTTCTTCCTGATTCAATCTCGGGAGAGTCTGTGCTTCCAGAAATTTACCAATTTCCTCTGGATTTTCTAATAATAGAAAATTCATAATAGTCTCTGAGGATCTTTTGTATTTCTCTGGGATTGGTTGTAATGTCATATTTGTCATTTCTGGTTGTGCTTAATTGCATCTTTTTCTTTCTTTTTAAGTCTAGCTAGCAGTCTATTACTCTTCTTTAATCTTTTGAAGAACCAGCTCTTGGTTCATTGATCCTTTGTATAGATTTTTGCATCTTAATTTCATTTAGTTCTCTAATTTCCATTATTAATTTCCTTCTGCTAACTTTCCTAAAACTAAAAGTTTCTCTAGGTGTAACATTAGATTGCTATTTTGAGTTATTTATAACTTCTTGATGAAGGCATTTAGGGGTATATACTTGCTTCTTAACACTGCTTTATCTGTATTCCAGAGATCTTGGTAAATTGTGTCCTGATTTTCATTAATTAAAAATTGTTTTTATTTCATTTCAGTGTTCACTCAGGAATTATTTGGGAGCAAGTTGTTTAATTTCCATGCATTCGTGTAGTTTTCAGAGATCTTCTTGATATTGATTTCCATTATTATTGCACTGTGGTCTAAGAGTATGCTTGGTATGAATTTCATTCTTTTGAATTTATTTTCATCTCATAATTTTTATTTGAATGTTATCAGAACTAGGAAAAACTGAAGTGTTTTTCCCAGTCTCACACTCAATACCACACTCAACACAAAATGCTTCACCTCTGGTCACAAAATGTATGTGGATTTCTCTTCATGAACAATAATTATCTGGTGGAAACCCACTGGGTGTTCTACAATTTAACTACAATTTAATTGTAGTATTCTCTAGCTGGAGTTAGAGTCCAGTCTCACAGGTTAAGGGCTCAGTTCCACAAGATCCTCCCCCTTCAGATGCCAATTGTAAGTAGCAGGTTGCCAACTACATTTCCAGCTGACTGGCTATAAATCAGGGTTCCCACTAGCCCCTCCTAAGGGTGATTAATATGCTCCATGGGCCACAAACCTTAGAGGAACACTTACTTATGCTTACCAGTTTAGCATATTAATAAAGAATATGAGAGAGGCTGCAGATGAACAATCCGAAGTGCAAGACATGTACAGCGCAGGGTATGTGGGAAGGTGTGTGGAGCTTCCACGCCCTCTCTTGGTGCACCACCCTCCAGGGAGCTCTAGAGTGTTCAGCAATCCAGAAGTTCTCCGATCTCTGTTTTGGGGTATGTAATAGAGGTTTCCTTACATAGACATGATTGATTACTTCATTAGCCATTGATGATCAAGTCAAGCTTCAGCCCCTCTCCACTCCCTGGAGGTCAGTGGGTAAAACTGAAAGTTCCAACCCTCTAATCACATGATTGTTTCCTTTAATCACCAGTCCCCATACTGAGGCTATCCAGGAGCCACTCATTAGAGCACCCTCATTAGAACAAAAGATGTTCCCTTCACCCAGCAAATTTCGAGGTATTAGGGAGCTCTGTGTTAGATGCTCCTAACACTCAAGAAATCCCAAAGATCTTAGGAGCTATGGGTCAGGAACCAGGGTCAGAGACTGACTATTAGAACAGAAGGTTCTCTAGCACGTTTATCTGCAAGCGTTTTAAGAGCACTATCTGAGCAACCCAGAAGCAAAGAACAAATCTATGTTTTTTATTATATCATAATATTAGAAATATAAATTTAAAAATAACTGATTGGGCCAGGCGCGGTGGCTCATGGCTGTAATCCTAGCACTTTGGGAGGCGGAGACGGGTGGATCACGAGGTCAGGAGATCGAGACGATCCTGGCTAACATGGTGAAACCCGTCTCTACTAAAAATACAAAAAAATAGCTGGGCTTGGTGGCGGGCGCCTGTAGTCCCAGCTACTCCAGAGGCTGAGGCAGGAGAACGGCGTGAACCCGGGAGGCAGATCTTGCAGTGAGCTGAAATCGCCCCACTGCACTCCAGCATGGGTGACAGAGAAAGACTCTGTCTCAAAAAAAAAAAAAAAAAAAAAAAAAAAAAAAAACAAACAAAAAGACCTGATTGATGTGAAATGAAAGTATTCAAATGCAGACAAACTTCATGTAAAATAGAAAATGTAAATACAATATTAACTACTTTATTTCCCAATGTGAAATAGTACTTAAATAATTTGACCTATGGGTTTACAAGGAATGTATTTACGTTGTTCAGCATTATACTAAGATGGCAGTCTTGACACCATGCAGTATGACTTATGTGTTTTGCCAAAAAGTGCAAAGGCACTGAAGGCAATGATTATTTAGTGAACGTGTATCAAGTAAAAGCCGTTCCACGTGAATCACACAGACAAGTTTCACTTTATTATGAAATAAGGCTATAAGAAAAACTGACTATTATTCTCCCCATTTAAAAAAATATACAGATGCTTGAAAAGGATAATACTTTCATTTGTAATTATTATATTTATATAGCACTTAATATATATGTCCATATATGTATTATGTCCAGATGTATGAATACTTAAATGTACATAATTATTCATGTATGTATCCACACATTTAATCCTCACAACATCCCTGAGATAGGTGTGTATTTTATCTCTATTTTATAAAAGAGAAAGCTGGGGCACAGACAGGTTAAAAGATTTGTGCAGGATCATATAGCTAGTAAACAGGGCAACCAGGTTTTATCCTTTAAAAAGCTTCTCCAGAGACCTTGCTCTTAAACACTATACATTACTTAATTTCTTAAAGAACTGCATCTTTATTTAACCTCAGGCGTCAAAAAAAAGATTCTGGAAAAACTCTCCTTGTCTGTGTGTGCGTCAAAAGAATTGACAAACTGACCAACAGTCCAGAGAAAGCAAATAAAATGAAATAGATTCAACCATTATCTATTGGTGCACATTATATGATCTTACTTATCGACTGGCAACTCAGTTTAATCAAGGAGTGCCTTCGAGGTCAAATGATCAAAACACTTCACTGTTCCTCTACCTCTAAGCCATTGATTTCTCTGAGGAAAATGCTGTGATGCTACTGTATTGAATCAATATTTATTTATTTTTATACTGGAACCATGTTGCCTGGATTTCTATTCCCTGTTTAGTTCTGAGTTAAGCTGGCCACAAGAGATATTCTGTATGAGATGTGGAGGGTAAAGGTGAAGCAGCAGTGGCTTCACACTGGGAAAGTTGGTGTGGGTTGCCAGGCCCTGGTGGGGCTCATGCATATTGTCATAATTCATCCATGCCCCTTTTGGTGAGGGCTGCAGCCAGGTCCCCAGCTCCTCCAGCTCCCATGGAGTTCCTCCTTCAGGGTTATCAATCCTGCAGCTGATGGCAAATGGCTTGGGCCTTTCTGCCAGTCATATGCAATGTTAGGGTTGGTGGTCACGTGAGGCTGATGTGCTTTTGCTCTGCTTGATTCCAGTGTGCCCTCATGTCCCCTTGCTTTACACTCAGCACTTCTTCCCCACTGCCAGCTCAGCAGCCTTCAAGACTCTAGGGCCTTCTCCTGACATGGAGGTGAGACCCTTACGTAGGCTTTTCCGCCAGCTCTCACAACTATGGGA